>NW_012101920.1:3038609-3078545 GCF_000951045.1 Mandrillus leucophaeus
CTTGTGCTAAATGTTTAGGTTTTCATAGTCCTTATTAACCCTATCCATGGTTCCATTAATGAAGCATCCCTTAATTCCCAATAATGATAGCTAACTTTAGGCCAGGTGCTGTGGCTCACGCCTGTAATCCCAGAACTTTGGGAGGCCAAGGCGGGTGGATCACCTAAAGTCAGGAGTTCGAGACCAGCCTGGTCAACATAGGGAAACCCTGTCTCTACTGAAAATACAAAAAATGAGCTGGGCATGGTGTTGCACACCTGTAATGCCAGCTACTTGGGAGGCTGAGGTGGGAGAATCACTTGAACCTGGGAGGTGGAGGTTGCAGTGAGCCAAGATGATGCCACTGCATTCCAGCCTGGGTGACACAGTGAGACTCCACCTAAAAAATACGACAACAACAACAACAACTACTACTACTACGACTACTACTAGTAATAGCTAACTTTAACCGAAGACCTTTTGTGAGCCTGCACTAGCTCACAGAATCCTTCCAATAACTATGCAACGTAGGGACTCTGATTATCTCCAATTACCGATAAGAAGCTCAGCCTTGGAGGGAGGACTGCCATCTGTCTAGCATTAATGGTTAAATAGCTAGAAAATGGTGAAGTCAGGCAGGTCAGACTCCAAATATATATGTGCATTTGTTGCAAACTCAACTTTCATTTTCCTTCACCCGTGTATAGAACCCATCACAGAGGAAATGGATTTCATGTGAGTCACATGCATATTTTTTCTATAACATTTTGGAATACTTAAGCACCATCAATTAAAAAGTCACATATCTCTCTGGGTTCTTTGGTGATACTGAGTGGAAGTAGACATCTATGTTCTGTGTCCACAACTGATCAGCTCTAAATCTTTGTTAATTATTGTGCCCTGAGTTAACTTACTCATTATTTCTTTTTGAAAGAAAGGCTTCAAAATATGTCTAAGGAAAAATCATATGTGTGTGGATATTTTTTTTAGCCTTCTATGTAGATTCTTACTGCACCAGGGCATAGTCTCACAGGGTTAAATTATTCAACCTGCAAACAAAAACTTGTACCCAAATGTTTAGAGCAACATTGTTCATAGTAGTTAAAAGATGGAAACAATAAAAATGTCCATCGGTTGATTAATGGAGAAACAAAATGTGATCTGTTCACACAATGGAATATTATTGAGTCATAAAAAGAAATGTATTGATACATGCTACAACATTAATTAACCTTGAAAAAATGTTAAGTGAAAGAAACCAATCACAAAACACCATACACTATATAATTCCATTCATATGAAAGTCCAGAATAGCCTGCAGGCTGACGTGGCTCATGCCTGCAATCCCAGCACTTTGGGGGGCCAAGGCAGGAGGATTGCTTGAGGCCAGGAGTTTGAGACCAGCCTGGGCAACATAGCAAGACTCTGTGTCTCCACCAAAAAATTAAAAAAATTAAAAACATAATATAAATAAATAAAAATTTTAAAAAGCTGGGTGTGGTGGCTTATGTCTATAACCCCAGCACTTTGGGAGGCCAAGGTGGGAGCATCCCTTGAGGCAAGGTGTTCGAGACCAGGCTGGGCAACATAGTGAGACTCTGCCTCTACTAAAAGTAAGAATAAAATTACCTGGGCATCTGGGTGCACACCTATCGCCCCAACTGCTTGGAAAGCTGAGGTAGGACGATTGCTTGAGCCCCGGAATTCAAGGCTGCAGTAAGTTATGGTCATGCTACTGCACTCCAGGCTGGGTGACAGAGAGAGCCCCTATCTAAAAAATAAATAAAATAAAATAAAATGAGTCCAGAATAGGGCAATCTATAGGACAGAAAGTAGGTGGCCTAGGGCTGGCAGAGCAGGAGGAATGAGTACTGGGCGATTAGGGGATAGTAGGTAAAGGTTATAGGGATTTGTGTGAGGTGATAACAATGTTCTAAAAGTGACTGTGGTCGTGGTTGCACATATCTGTGAATACACCAAACACAATTGAATTATGCGCTTTAAAAGGGTGACGTTCATAATATGTGAATATATTCCAATGAAACTGTTTAAAAAGTCATTAAGCTGGCCATGGGTAGAGCTTATAATTCAAGCTTTATGTACAGGCATCCCTTGTTTTTAACTATGCTTCACTTTATTGCCCTTCTCGGGTACTGTGTGTGTTACAGATTGAAGGTTTGTGGCAACCGTGTGACCAGCAAGTCTATCAGCACCATTTTCCCAACAGCACGTGCTCACTTTGTGTCTCTGTGTCACGTTTTGGTAATGCTCACAATACTCAGACTTTGCCATTGTTATTCTATCTACTGTGACGATCTCTGATCAGTGATCTTTGAGTTACCCTTGTACTTATTTTGAGGTACCATGAACCGTACCCATATAAGATGGCAAACTAAATTGATAAATACTGTGGGTGTTCTGAGTGCTCCACTGACCGACTCATCTCTCTCTTTCTTTCTTTCCCTCATCTCTCTCTTTCTTTCTAGGCTTCCCTAGACACTGAGACATAACAATATTGAAATTAGGCCAGTTACTAACCCTATGATAGCCTCTAAGTGTTCAAATGAAAGGAAAAGTTGCGAGTCTTTCACTCTAAATCAGAAGTTAGAAATGATTAAGGCATGTCAAAAGCCAAGATAAGACAAAAACTAGGCCTCTTGTCTGATTAACCAGCCTGTGAATGCACAGGAAAAGTTCTTGAAGGAAATTAAAAGTACCACTCCTGTGAACACATAAGTGATAAGAAAGTGAAACAACTTTATTGCTGACATGGAGAAAATTTTAGCGGTCTGGAGAGAAAATCAAATCAGCTGTAATATTTCCTAAAGCCAAAACCTAATTCAAAGCAAGGCTCTAACTCTCTTCAATTCTGTGGAAGGTAGAGAGGTGAAGACGTTGCAGAAGAAACATTGGAAGCTAGCAGAGGTTGGCTCATGAAGTTTAAGGAAATAAGCCATCTCCATAAGATAGAAGTGCAAGGCTGGGCACAGTGGCTCATGCTTGTAATCCCAGCACTTTGGGACGCTGAGGTGGGTGGATCACGAGGTCACCAGTTTGAGACCAGCCTTGCTAGCACAGTGAAACCCTGTCGCTATTAAAAATACAAAAATTAGCTGGGCATGGTGGCAGGTGCCTGTAATCCCAGCTACTCAGGAGGCTGAGGCAGGAGAATTGCTTGAACCCGTGAGGCGGAGGTTGCAGTGAGCCAAGATCGTACCACTGCACTCCAGCCTGGGTGACAGAGCTAGATTCCATCTCAAAAAAAAAAAAGATAAAAGTGCAAGGTGAAGCAGCAGGTGCTGATGGAGAAGCTGCAGCAAGTTCTCCAGAGGCTCTAGCTCAGATCATTGATGGAGGTGACCACATTAAGCAATAGATTTTCAGTGTAGATGAAACAAACTTCAATTGGAAGAGCATAGCATCTAGGACTTTCACTGCTAGAAAGAAGTCAGTGCCTGGCTTCAAAGCTTCAAAGGCTGACTCTTTTGTTAAGGGCTAATGTAGCTGGTAACTGTAAGTTGAAGCCAATGCTCATTTACCATTCTGAAAATCGTATGGCCCCTAAAAAATAATGCTAAATCTACTCTGCCCGTGCTCCATAGGTGGAATGACAAAGTCTGGTTGACAGCACATCTGTTTACAGCTTGGTTTACTGAAAATTTTAAGTCCACTGTTGAAACCTACATCTTAGGGGAAAAAAAATTCAAAATATTACTGCCCCTTGACAATGTACCAGATCACTCCAGAGCTCTGACGGAGATGTTCAAAGAGGTGAATGTTGCTTTCATGCCTGCTGACACAATGTCCATTCTGCAGCTCTTGGATCAAGGAGGAATTTTGACTTTCAAGTGTTATTATTTAAGAAATGCATTTCTAAGGCTATAGCTGCTATAGATCGTGATTCCTCTGATAGATCTGGGCAAAGTAAATTGAAAACCTTCTGGAAAGAATTCATGATTTTAGATGCCATTACAAACATTCTTGCTTCGTGGGAGGAGGTCAAAATATCAACATTAACGGGTCTGGAAGAAGTTGATTTCAGCTTTTATAGGTGACTTTGAGGGGTTTAAAGACTTCAGTGAAGGAAGTAACTGCAGATGTGATGGAAATGGCAAGAGAACTGGAATTATTAATAAAAGTGGAGCCTGAAAGTCTGACTGAAGTGCTGCAATCTCATGGTAAAACTTGAACATGAGGACTTGCTCCTTATGGATGAGCACAGAAAGTGGTTTCTTAAGGCCAGATGGGGTGGCTGACGCCTGTAATCCCAGCACTTTGAGAAGCTGAGGCGGGTGGCTCACTGGAGGCCAGGAGTTCGAGACCAGCCTGGCCAACATGGCGAAACCCCATCTCTACTAAAAATACAAAAAATTAGTCAGGCGTGGTGGCGGGGGCCTGTAGTCCCAGCTACTCGGGAGGCTGAGGCAGGAGAATGGCCTGAACCTGGGAGGCAGAGCTTGCAGTGAGCCGAGATCGCGCCACTGCATTCCAGCCTGGGGGACAGAGCGAGACTCCGTCTCGGAAAGAAAAAACAAAAAAACAAAAAAACAAAAAAACAAAAAATATAAAGAGGTTTATTGAGATGGAATCTACTCCTGGTGAAGATGTGAACATTGTTGAAATGACAACAAAGGATTCAGAATATGACATAAACTTTGTTGACAAAGCAATGGCTGGGTTTGAAAGGATTGACTCTAGTTTTTTAAAAAGTTCAATTGTGGGTAAAATGCTATCAAACAGCATCTCATGATACAGAGAAATCTTTTGTGAAAGGAGTCAACTGAAGCAGCAAACTGCATAGCCTTATTTTAAGAAATTGGCACAGCCACCTCAACCTTCAGCAACCACCACCCTGATCAGTTAGCAGCCACCGAGGCAAGATCCTCTGGCAGCAAGAAGATGACCACTCTCTGAAGTCTCCGATGATCATTAGCATTTTTTGCCAATAAAATATTTTTACATTAAGGTCTATAAATATTTTTAGACACAATGCTATTGCACACTCAATAGACTACAGTATAGTGCAAACATAAATTTTATATGCACTGGGAAACAAAAAACGTGTGACTCACTTTATTGTGATGTTTGCTTTATTATGGGGGTTTGGAACAGAATCTGCAATATGTCTGAGATATGCCTGTGTTTTTTTTTTTTTTTGAGATGGAGTTTTGCTTTGTCACTGAGGCTGGAGTACAGTGGCATGAACTTGGCTCACTGCAACTTCTGCCTCCCAGGTTCAAGCAATTATTCTGCCTCAGCCTCCCAAGTAACAGGGAATACAGGTGAGCGCCATCCCATTCAGCTAATTTTTATATTTTTAGTAGAGGTGTGGTTTTGTCATGTTGACCAAGCTGGTCTTGAACTCCTGGCCTCAAGTGATCTTCCCTCCTTGGCCTCCCAAAGTGCTGGGGATATGGGCAGTATATAGCCTTTTCAGATTGGCTACTTGCTCTCAGTCATGTGCACTTACCTTTCCTCCATGTCTATTCGTGGCTTGATAGCAATTTTTTTTTTAAGTGCTGAATAATATTCTATTGTCTGGATCTATTACAGTTTGTTTATCCATTCACCTACCAAAGGACATCTTGGTTACTTCCATGTTTTGGCAATTATAAATAAAGCTGCAATAAACATTCATGTGCAGATTTTTGTATAGACATACGTTTTCAACTCTTTGGGTAAATACCAAGGAGTACAATTGCTGGATCATATGGTAAGATTATGCTTAGCTTTGTAAGAAGCTGCCAAACTGTCTTCCAAAGTGCCTGGACCATTTTGCATTTCCACCAACAATGAATGACAGTTCTTATTGCTGTACATCCTCATTGGCATTTGGTAGCGTTGTTGTTCTGAGTCTTGGCCGTTCTAATAAGTGTGTCATGGTATTTCATTGTTGTATACTTGGCATTGCCCAGATGACATAAGATATGGAACATCTTTTCATTGTTTATCTGTGATCTGTGTTTCTTCTTTGGTGAAATGTCTGTTAAGGTCTTTGGCCCATTTTAAAATTTCATTGTTTGTCTTCTTATTGAGTTTTAGGAGTTCTTTGTATATTTTAGATAATAGTTCTTTATCAGTTGTGTCTTTTGCAAATATTTTCTCTCACTCTGTGGCTTATCTTCTTATTCTCTTGTTGTCTTTCACGGAGCCCCTGGAGTTTTTAACTTTCTGACTTGTCCACACTAAGCTTCGAGCCATGAATCAATTACACTTCAGGTGTGCCTACCCTGGCACCGGTTCCCACGGAGCTTTCTGCCCTGGTAAATTGTGATTCCGGATATTCGTCTGTGGTCTCTCCAGTTTGGGGAGTAATGGTTTGCCCCATGACCTCTCTTCTCATAAGAATCTAAAAGAACTGTTTCGTTTTTACTTTGTTTAGCCTTCTCCCTGTTGTTAGGATGAAGTGGTGACTCCCAAGCTTCCTGATTGCTGGAAATTGGAAGTCTGCCTACAGTTTTAAGAACCTAAAAAGTGATGAACTGAAAATGTCAGGTAACGGGATTTCTTTTCTTTTTTGCCATTTGGTTGGATTCTAAATATAAAATTTAGACTTCTGGTAGAAGTTCTAAAGGTGCCTGAAAGAGGATAGTTTTGACCGATATATTTGTTGGCCACGCATGGGAAAATGGTGTTAGTGAAAAGCACATGAATCCTGGTGCCAGCAGAAAGTGGGCATGAATTCTTCTTCCGTCAATACCCAGCTTTGTGCCCCCAGGCAAGTCACGTCACTTCTCTGAGCTTCCTTTTTTAATCTTGGAACTCGGTATTGAGCCAGTTACCGGAAGTTGTGGTGAGGATTAGAGGAAATTTGTATATAGAGCATTACAGAAGGCATATTCCCCGTGACTGCACACATGATAAAAAAAAAAAACACATCACAGAACATTACAGAAGGAAAATATTTTCTTTCCTTAAGTATGGAAAGAAACTGATGGAGTGTTTACTTAATTTCACAAGGTTAAAAGAAACTATTCAAGGTTAACACAATGCAGACCAAACTGAAGAGCATTATGTAGAAAGCCAATCTGAATAACGCAGAAAACACAACTCATTCTCAAAGCTGTCGAAAGTCTCTGGGCACATCGGGTAAAGGCTAAGAGGTCGAGCTTTCCCCCTTGGAGCCTTGTGTTCATTGGGAAGATTCTCCTTCGAGGGAATCATTTTATAATGTAGTAATTGAGTAGTAAGAGAGAAATGTCTTGCTAAAAGCAGTCAAGTAAGTGGTCGAGTAGCAGATCTTCATCAGTTATCAGATGAATCTCTTAAAAACGCCTGTGTAATACTCAGCAACAGGGTCCCGCTATTGTGTTTGGGAGAATAAACTTATTTCAAGCACAAAGATTCCTCCTTCCTCTTTTAAAATCTCTGTTTTCCGTGCTCCTCCCCACTTTGAGGGAAGTGATACACTAAAATTAAGTGATGGCCTATTATCGTGGTTAACCAGTCTGTCTTGAATTTGCAGCCTGAGCTGACCAGCGCTTATCCTCATGTGACCTTGGGTGAATTGATGGACATCTCTGAACCTCCATTTTCTCCTGTGTAAATTAGCAGCTGCTGCAAAAATATCGATAATCTCTGAAAAGAGTTTTGCTCAGTGTTTGGTGAAGATTGCCTCTCGTGATGTCTAGAAAAGGGCTGGTTTGGTATGTTTTCAAAATCTAAATGTTCTTTTGAAACGGCAACTGAGAAACACTGTATTGAAATTAAAGTGGCAGTTTAGAAGAAGTTTAAAAAGCTGAGAAAGTATGGATTTTGCGATAATCAGGGGTAATCTCGCCACCTGGAAGAGAAACCAAACATCCTGCTATGTTTTTTGCTTTGTTGTAATCACTTCGACCTCTAGCCCGTAAGTGAACAAAGATGGGAAAAGATTAGCAAAGATCAAAATACAATTGGAGAAGAGTTTCAAGAAGAGGCCAGTGGAGGGGGGCAGCTTATCAGTTCTGGATAGAACCTGGTCATGAACACATACGGAGAAGACTGACAGGTGAATGCACGAGCAGCTCTTGCAGTTGTCCAGGGTCACATGAAGCCCTGGGCCACGCTGTGCTGCTGTGGCTGCACCTGCTACCAACCCTGACACTGCATGTTCCCTGTGGAAATGATACTGCCCTCGAAGGGGTAAAACTGGTTCTTGGGAAGAGGTGAGAGAATCTCACTTTAAAAAACATTAATAAGGCCGGGCGCGGTGGCTCGTAATCCCAGCACTTTGGGAGGCCGAGACGGGCGGATCACGAGGTCAGGAGATTGAGACCATCCTGGCTAACACGGTGAAACCCCGTCTCTACTAAAAATACAAAAAAACTAGCCGGGTGAGGTGGCGGGCGCCTGTAGTCCCAGCTACTCGGGAGGCTGAGGCAGGAGAATGGCATAAGCCTGGGAGACAGAGCTTGCAGTGAGCTGAGATCCTGCCACTGCACTCCAGCCTGGGTGACAGAGCGAGACTCTGTCTCAAAAAAACAAAACAAAACAAAACAAAACAAAAAAACATTAATATAGGCCAGGCACAGTGGCTCACGCCTATAATCCCAGCACTTTGGGAGGCCGAGGTGGGCAGATCACTTGAGGTCAGGAGTTCTAGACCAGCCTGGCCCAACATGGTGAAACCCCGTCTCTACCAAAAATATATATAAAAAAATTCGCCGGGTATGGTGGTGCATGCCTGTAATCCCAGCTACTCAGGAGGCTGAGGCAGGAGAATCACTTGAATCTGGAAAGTGAAAGTTGCAGTGAGCTGAGATCATGCCACTGCACTCCAGCCTGGGTGACAGAGCGAGACTCTGTCTCAAAAAAAAAAAAAAAAAAAAATTAGCCGGGCATGGTGGCTCATGCCTGTAATCCCAACTCCTTGGGAGGCCGAGGCGGGCGGATCACGAGGTCAGGAGATTGAGACCATCCTGGCTAACACGGTGAAACCCCGTCTCTACTAAAAATACAAAAAAACTAGCCGGGTGAGGTGGCGGGCGCCTGTAGTCCCAGCTACTCGGGAGGCTGAGGCAGGAGAATTGCTTGAACCCAGGAGGCAGAGGTTGCAGTGAGCTGAGATCGTGCCATTGCACTCCAGCCTGGGCGACAAGAGCGAAACTCTGTCTCAAAAAAAAAAAAATTATATATATATATATAAAAAATACACAACATAAGTACCATACGTAAACAGATAACACAGTATGTATGTGGTATTGAAGTATCATGGGGGACAATTAAAAAAAAAAAGTCTAAAAGGCTCTCCAGAGGATTACAGGTGAAAACAGTGTTGAGAAGCACTAACTCACACCACTAGAACAGGGCAGACGGAACATGGAAGAAGGGCAGGGGCCCGATACAGGACCTCAAGGAAGAAAGGAACTTGGGAGGACAGGAAAGTGGCAGTGGGCCTTGGGAATGGGGATTTTGTGTGTTCGGCAAATGGGAAATTCCCCTTGAGGTAGCAACGCAACCCTCTTGGCTTCTTCCTCCTCCCAGTTTGGAAGGCTGTGCTGCGTGGCAAGAAGAGAATAAATATCTTGGGAATTCTGGCTGTGCTGTATATTTGCTGTGTGGCCTTGGGCAAGCTACTGACTTCTCTGAATTCAGGATCTACAAACTGAGGATAAGTAACATGAGAATCTCTGTGAAGTACTTTAAAAACAGGAGATGTTTGGTAAATGTGCAGTCACTTTCATGACTCTTCAAGTTTCTTTTGAAATTTCTGACAATGCCGGGCACAGTGGCTCATGCCTGTAATCCCAGCACTTTGGGAGGCTGAGGCAGAGAATTGTTTGAACCTGGGAGGCGGAGGTTGCAGTGAGCTGAGATTGCACCACTGCACTCCAGCCTGGGTGACAGAGTGAAACACGTCTCAAAAAAAAAAAAAGAAAAAAAATTCTGAAAATACATATATGGGGGATTAATTGCACATGTGCTGTTGTACATCCATTATTCTATTGAATCCTTACACCAGCCCTTTGAAGTGTCTACGATTAGTGTTATTGCCTTTTTACTGATAATAAACTCAAGCTCTGGAGGGTTAAGTGTAAGTGGTTCAAGCTCATATAGTGCCAGAGAGTGAAGATGTAAATTCGCCCACCCCATCAGCAGAGAGCCCCGTGCTCGTTACCACCATATTATTCGTGAACATTGGACATCAGCTGGGACTTTTTGCCCAGAAAATTACACATCTGTGCACAATTTTGCATACCATTGCAGAAGTCTGAGTCCATCCCAAACTCCTTGTTCTAAAGTAGAAGTTTCAACAAGGGACTGTCGCTCCCTCCAAAAACACAGTTTGGGAATTGGTAGAGGTGCTTTTGATGAACACATCAGTGTAGCACTAATATGTACTGGCATACACAGCAGGGATGATGGCTTGGCTGTATTTTTTGAAATGTATTTTAAAATTTTCATGCAGTAAAATTCACTCTTTTTGGTGTACAACACAATAAGTTTTGACGCAGTATAGTAATTTGTTTTTTGAGAAACGGAGTCTTGCTCTATCGCCCAGACTGGAGTACAGTGGCATGATCTCAGTTTACTACGACTTCTGCCTCCTCCCAGTTTGGAAGGCTGTGTTCAAGCAATTCTTATGTCTCAGCCTCCTGAGTAGCTGGGACTACAGGTGCACGCCACCACGTCTGACTAATTTTTGTATTTTTAGTAGAGACAGGGTTTCACCTTGTTGGCCAGGCTGGTCTCGAACTACTGGCCTCAAGCGATCCTCTTGCCTTGGCCTCCCAAAGTGCTGGGATTATAGGTGTGAGCCATAGCGCTTGGCCTAAATCTTTTCCCCATTTTAAAAATGGGTAGTTTCTTTTCCTTTTCTTTTTCTTTTTTTTGATATAGAGTTTTGCTCTTGTTGCCCAGGATGGAGTTCTATGGTATGATCTTGGCTCACTTCAATCTCCGCCTCCTGGGTTCAAGCGATTCTCCTGCCTCAGCCTCCCAAGTACCTGAGATTACAGGCATGCACCACCACACCTGGCTAATTTTGTATTTTTAGCAGAGATGGGATTTCGCCATGTTGACCAAGCTGGTCTTGAACACCTGACCTCAGGTGATCCACCTGTCTTGGCCTCCCAAAGTGGTGGGATTACAGGTGTGAGCCACTGTGCCCAGCCGGTTTATTTTCTTATGATTGAATTTTGAGAGTTTAAAAAACATATTCTCAAAATCCTTTGTCAAATATATGATTTGCAAATATTTTCTTCTAGTCTGTAGCTTGTCTTTTCATTCTCTTAGCAGTGTTTTTCAGAGTGAATTTTGATAAAGTCTAATTTATCAAAACTTTCCTCTATGGATTGTGGTTTTGGTGTTGTAGCTAATATTTTTAAACACCATATGCCAACCAAAATACAACTAGGGGTCATATTTACCCTGTGGGTTCCATATTTAGGTAGGATTTTTAGGCTACAAGGAACTTTAGGAGACATGGAAGACAGAAACATGTACCTCTTGTATTTCCTGCAGCAGGGACTGTAACTGACCGAGGGCCCTGCAATGGTGTGATCTGAAATCTATTATCACATTTGTGCCAAGGTCACGTTTCCCGTGGACTGCTCCTTGCCCATGACTACATGCGACAGGGATACTAAGGCAGGCTTGTTCCTGGGGGACATGAGACTTCTCTGATACATGACTTTGGCTTTTTCAAAACTTTCTCAGAACTGCACCACCCTCTCAGACTTTCCCTACCAACCCGTCCTTTGTCCTTTCTTCCCTTCTTCCTCTGTGGGGGTTAGGCCAGCATTGTGGGAAAACTCCTTCCCCTTCTCCCTCCAGCTGTTTCTCTCAGGAAATGTCAGGCATGCTTTTTCCACTTTGCAGTCTGACAGTCTGCACCTCCAAGGAACCAAATGAATGCAGAGGATCCCCTGCCACAGGAATCACTGTCTCAAATGCCATGTCTGGCGGGTAAGGTACATGAGTAAACAGGGTCAGGTGAGGACTGAGGTGAACTGAAAATTCCATGCCCTGTTTTACGAGGACAGCTTCTACCTAGTTCTAACAGGCTGTTAATCAAGATGAAATGTGAGCCCACGGTTGAAAGTCACTAGATTTTGAAAGAGAAAAGCTACAAAATATTTACAACTTATAATTCAACTCTGTCATTTGTCAGAAGAAGATAGCAAGACAGAGAAAGGAAATGCTTTTCCTAAGATGATCTGAATAGAAGGTGCAAAGTGTGGCTGGAATCCAGAGGTGCCACCTCCTGATGCAGCTCTTCCCTTTCTTCCTCTCTATTCATTATTGATTGACTATCTGGGTTTGTATTTGCTGTGTCACAAGTTATCTAAACATTTAGCATCTTATAACAAGACGTATTTATTGTTTCATAGTTTCCGTGGGTCAGAATCTGAGCCCTTGCTTCAGGGTCTCATACAAACCGACATTCAAGATGTCACCCTATGTTGGGATTTCATGTAAAAACTCTACATGGGCAGAAGTTATGTCCAGGCTCATGCGGTTATCAGTTCCCTGAGGGCTGTTAGATTGAGGGCCTCAGATCGTTTCCAACTGTTGGTCAGAGGCCACCCCCCATTCCTTGCCACCTGGGGCATTCCAGATGGCAACTTGCTTCATCGAAGTGTGCAAGTTGAGAAGGCGATAGAGAGAGTCTGCTAGCAAGATGAAAGTCACAATCTTTTGCAACCCAATGAAGGAAATGACATCCCATCCTCTTTACTCTATTCTATTTGTTAGGAAGTCACTAGGTCCAGTCCACACTCAATGGGGATAGGGTGGGGACCATGGGGGCCAGGCTAGAATTCTGCCTACCACAAGGCTTTTTTTTTTTTTTTTAAATGGAAAATTCTCAATTTTGCTTGATCTTTCTCTTCGAAACCAGGAAACTACTTCTCAGGGGAAAGGTCAGGGATCTATTAAGACAGAAATAAGTGCTGGTGTAACTACAGAAAGAGGTAGAGAGATCAGTGAAAGCAAGAATGAAAAAAAATGGCAGCGGATAGTGTGAGGGGAGCAAAAGGAAGCTCCAAGCCAGGACAGCAAAACCCTCTGTTCTCCTTTTCAGGTGACCTCACTGTGCTCTCTTTTCTTTTTTTTCTTTCTTTCTTTTTTTTTTTTTTAAGATGGAGTCTCACTCTGCCACCCAGGCTGGAGTGTGATGGCGTGATCTCGGCTCACTGCAACCTCTGTCTCCCAGGTTCAAGCGATTCTTCTGCCTCAGCCCTCCGAGTAGCTGGGATTACAGGCATGAGCCACCATGCCCGGCTAATTTTTGTATTTTTTAGTAGAGACAGGGTTTTGCCATGTTGGCCAGGCTGGTTTTGAATTCCTGACCTCAGGTGATCTGCCCGCCTTGGCCTCCCAAAGTGCTGGGATTACAGGCGTGAGCCACTGCGCCCAGCTGGCCTGTGCTCTCTTTTCATTTTGTACTTGTCACAGGTGTGAAAAACTGACAGATTGTTCTTAGCAAAGTTCAGGACATGGCTTTTGCAGAGATTATTTGCTCTTTTGATTATTATGTATTTCTTCTTCCACTACTGATAGTGTATGTAGTTGTCAAGGGGGAATACCCAGATCAAAAGAAAGAAAACGGATTCCTGTGAACATAGGGAGGAAGTTGTAACTGCCCAATGGGTTCTCCTTGCTCATTGCCTAGACAGAGCTGATTTATCAAAACAGGGGAATTGCAATACAGAAAGAGTTTAATTCATGCAGAGCCGGCTCTACAGGAGACCGGAGTTTTGTTATTACTCAAATCAGTCTCCCCGAAAACTCAGAGATCGGGGTTTTTAAGGATAATTCGGTGGGTAGGAGGTTGAAAAATGGGGAGTGCTGATTGGTTAGGCCGGAGATGAAATCCTAGGGAGTGAAAGGGGCCCTCTTGTGCCGAGTCAGTTTCTGGGTAGGAGCCATAGGACCAGATGAGCCAGTTTATCCAGGGCGATGCTAACCGATTCACTGAGTACAGGGTCTGAAAATACCTCAGGCACGGATCTTCGGTTTTACAATAGCAGTGTTATCCGCAGGAGCAATTTGGGGAGGTTCAGAACCTCGCAGTCTCCAGCTGCCAGGCTTCTAAACCATACTTTTAAATTTTGTATCTAATTTGTTAGTCCTGCAAAGGCAGTCTAGTCCCCAGTCAGGAAGAGGGTTTTTGTTACAGTCTTTCTTTCAGAGTTAAACTATGGACTAAGTTCCTCCCCAAGTTAGTTTGGTATCCACCCGGGAACAAACAAGGACAGCTTGGAGGTTAGAAGCAAGATGGAGTCAAGTCAGATCTTGTTCACTGACATAGTTTTCTCGGTTGTAATTTTTGCAAAGGTGGTTTCAAAGTATGGAAAAATATTAAATGAATAACTGTTAATATTTTTAAAGGGCTGGACAGCCTCGTCCCATTGAATGCTCCGAACAACCCTGTGAGATTGATATTAGTATTGCCCCCATTTTACAGAGGAAGAAATTGAGGCTCAGGGCGATTATGAAACTTGCCTAACTGAGGTCACAGCTAGATGGTGCTGGAGCAGGAACTGATTCATATTTGTTTTACTCCAATAACTGTCACTGGAGCCTTTACCCAAACTTCATTCACTCATGTATAAACTGTCATAGTTGTTGTCATATCTAATATTGCTTATTCTATTGTCACATATGTGTATCATATTTTACCACTCTCTCCCTATAACATGCAGTGGTCCAGGCTCCGAACTGCTCAACTGAACTGAGTTCAATTCTGATTCCACCACAAGCTGGACCATCTGGACAAGCTATTCAACCTCTGAGCTGCAGTGTTCCCATCTCTAAAATGGGGTGCATGGGCTCAGTTTGCTGGCTAGTAGAGAGACTAAGTAATGTGATAGAAATAAATTACCAGGTACATTGTAGGTGCTCCATAAACACTTTGTTGGAAGGACCCTCGAAAAGTAGAATTTATCTCTATTTAATTAGCTCTTCTAAAAGACATATCCATAGTTAACATATTTCCAACACCATCATCAATATTAATGAATTTCTTAGCTTCCCAGGACTTCCCAGAAATGTCCAATTAAGTACTTGTTAAAATTGGAATGAAAATTTGATATCTTATACTTTGAGACAGTATCAAAGAGCCTTGTTACTCTAATTGGATCCCATCAAGGAAACTAGATAAATATATTTGCTTGTATTTGCTACAGTTTTGTGTGTGTGTGTGTGTGTGTGTCTTTGCTTACTTGTGGAAACCATAATGACAATATCATATCATGACCGAGAGTGCAGATTTGGGGGTTTTAATTTCTGATCACTCAGTTCATTGACTTTGTGACATTGATTATCTAATAGTTCTCTGTCCCAGTTTCATTAGATCAGTTGGGAAGGCTTTCAGCTGTAAGTAGTAACCACTATAACAAAAAGTCAACAGAGGCTGAAACAAAGAGGTTACAATTTTTCCTCACTTTAAAGGATGCAGAGGTAGCAGTGTGCTTCCATAGCTCAAGAATGTCAGTGCTTTGTGGTTCCCCTAGTCTTTCCTTATGGTCACAGGACGCCTAACCCAATTCACTTTTATGGCAGGGAGAAGAGAAACAAGTAGAACCACTGACATCCAGTCATTTTCAAGACAACAAAACCCTGCCCAGAAACTTTCCAACAGTCTCTTCCGTTCAGGCTTCACTGGCCTGAATGGTGCCATAAGGCCAAGTTGCAAGGGAGCCTGGGAAGGGCTCCAGAGTGGAAGCAGCCGAGGAACAGGGAGCTGTCGTGAGGATGAACTGAGATAATGCATATAAAGGGTTTGGCACTGTGCCGGACTGTAACAAGCACTTCATTCATACTTATAATGATTGACATTTTCATAATCAGGGGATGTTTGAACTAGAACAGGGGAACTCAGCCCTGATTCCAATGTTCTTCAGGGAGTGAGTGTTAGACACAGGGCAAAAACCTGATTTTCTGCCAGACTGGATGACAATATTATACCACGACTAAGAGTGTAGATTTGGGGGTTTTAATTTCTGATCACTTAATTCATTGACTTTGTGACATTGATTATCTAATAGTTCTCTAATAGCTCCCCTCCATGAGGGGCGGGTTTATGTCTTTCTTGTCAATTAGCCCAGCTCAATGCCTAAAAGTAGATAAACATATGGTGCTACTCAATAAATATTTGATAAATGAATTCATACGTAATGATAATTTGATACGTTTATTTATTTATTTATTTATTTTTTGAGACGGAGTTTCACTCTTGTTGCCCAGGCTGGAGTGCAGTGGCGCGATCTCGGCTCCCTGCAACCTCTGCCTCCCAGGTTCAAGCAATTCTTCTGCCTCAGCCTCCCTCCTGGGATTACAGGCATGCACCACCACACCCAGCTAATTTTGTATTTTTAGTAGAGAGCGGGTTTCTCTCCATGTTGAGGCTGGTCTCAAACCCCTGACCTCAGGTGGTCCACCCGCCTCAGCCTCCCAAAGTGCTGGGATAACAGGCGTGAGCCACCGCACCCAGCTGATACATTTATTTTTAAACTTTTTTTATTTCCATAGGTTTTTTTGGGTAACAGGTGGTATTTGGTTACATAAGTAAGTTCTTGAGTGGTGATTTGTGAGATTTTGGTGCACCCATCACCACGGCAGTATACACAGAACCCAGTTTGTAGTCTTTTATCCTCCACCCTCTTCCCACCCTCTCTCCCTGAGTCCCCAAAGTCCATTGTGCCATTCTTATGCCTTTGCATCCTTATAGCTTAGCTCCCACTTACGAGTGAGGACATACAATGTTTGGTTTTCCATTCCTGAGTTACTTCACTTAGAATAATTGTCTCCAATGCCGTCCAGGTTGCTGCGAATGCCATTAATTCATTTCCTTTAATGACTGAGTAGTATTCTATCATATATATCATATACCATATATATCATATATCATGTCATATATGATATATATGATATATGGTATATATGATATATGACATATATGACAGATATATGATAGATATATGATATATATGATATATGAGATATATGTTTGAGATATATATACACACACACACACGCCACAGTTTCTTTATCCACTCATTAATGGGCTTTTGGGTTGGTTCCACATTTTTCAATTGCAAGTTGTGCTGCTATAATGTGTATGCAAGTATCTTTTTTGTATAATGACTTCTTTTCCTTTTTTTTCTTTTTCTTTTTTTTTTTTTGAGATGGAGTCTTGCTCTGTTGCTCATGCTGGAGTGAGCCTGGTGCAATCTCGGCTCATTGCAACCTCCGCCCCAGGTTCAAGTGATTCTCCTGTCTCAGCCTCCCAACTAGCTGGGATTACAGGCGTCTTGTCACCATGCCTGGCTAATTTTTGTATCATGACTTCTTTTCCTCTGGGTAGATACCTAGTAGTGGGATTGCTGGATCAAGTGGTAGGATAATTTGGTGCATTTCTTAAAGTGTTTACTGTTCATCATTCTCAAAAGTCATTCATTCATTGTCTATTTAATAAAATTCAGGATATAAGAATCATGAAACTGGAACTTTTGTCAGTATATTATCTCTTGCTGTGTAACAAATTTTTCCTTAACTTACTTGCTTAAAATATGAACATTTAAAAAAACATTTTTTCTATTTATTAAGTAAAAGATTGTCTCAAGGGCCAGCTAGAAAAATAATGAACATTTCTTATCTCACAGTTTCTGAGGTCAGCAATCCTACAGCAGTTTGGATGGATGGTTCTGGCTCAGGGCCTCTCGTGAATAGTCAAGATGCAGTCAAGATGTTCTTTTGGGCTGGAGGCACCTAAAGGCTTGACTGGAGTTGGACAACACGCTTCTAAGGAGGCTCACACACATGGCTGTTGGCTGGAGGCCTCCGTTCCTCACCATGCAGACCTTCCCATAGGGCGGCTTGAGTTCTCATGTCACAGCAGCTGGGTTCCTAGGAAGAACAGCAAGGAGGAAACTCCAGTGCCTTTTATGATTTGTCTTGAATGTCACCCAGTGTTGCCCCCACAACCTTCTATTCCTTAGAAACAAGGAATAGCCTGCACTCAAGGGGAAGGGAAATAACCTCTACCTTCTAGAGACAGGAGTGCCAGAGAATTTGTGGACATATTTTTAAACCACCTCCATCTGTTTCGTTCAATGATTTCTAGCATCTGAATATGCTTGGCTCATATAGTAGGTGCTTTAACGGAGGCGGTTCCTGTTTATAGGTCTTGAACCTTATGCAATTGGGGGCTTCCTAAAAGAAAAAGAACACAAAATTAGTTAGGAAAGTTAATGTTTATTTAGAATAAAAGAAGAAAGTACAACAAATTGTAAAAACTTTTAAGCTGAAAAATATCACTAATATCATAAAATCCCCCCAAAATAGCATCTTATAAAAATTAACAAACTGCTTGACTTTTTTTTAAAACACAGTCTTGCTCTGTCGCCCAGGCTGCACTGCAGTGTTGCGATCTCGGCTCAGTGTAACCTCTGCCTCTCGGGTTCAAGTGATTGTCCTGCCTCAGCCTCCCGAGTAGCTGGGACTACAGGCGCCCACTATGATACTTTTGTCCTATATGTTTTAGCTACAAACTCTTTAATTATCTTTTAACAATATTGGGTTATTATTTTATATAGAGAGACTATGAGAAAGAGGATTTAGTCTTTCCTCCATCATGACTGATCAGAATTTTTTTTTGTTTTGTTTTGAGACGGAGTCTGGCTCTGTCACCCAGGCTGGAGTGCGGTGGCACGATCTCCGCTCACTGCAAGCTCCGCCTCCCAGATTCACGCTATTCTCCTGCCTCAGCCTTCTGAGTAGCTGGGACCACAGGCGCCCGCCACCACGCCCGGATAATTTTTTTTTTTTTTGTATTTATTAGAGATGGGGTTTCATCGTGTTAGCCAGGATGGTCTCGATCTCCTGACCTCATGATCCACCCGCCTCGGCCTCCCAAAGTGCTGGAATTACAGGTGTGAGCCACCGCGCCTGGCCCCAGAATTTTTAATATAATTTAATTTAATTTTACAGACAGGTTCTCACTCTGTTGCCCAGGCTGGAATGCCATGGAGTGATCATATGCTAACTGCATCGTCACACTCCTGGGTTCAGGTGACTGTCCTGCCTCAGCCTCTAGAGTAGCTGGGACCACAAGTATTAGCCACCACGCTTGACTAATTCAATTTTTTTTCTTTTGTTTTCTTTGTAGAGACGAGGTCTTGCTATACTGAGCATGCTGGTCCTGAACTCCTGGCCTCAAGTGACCCTTCCAAAGTGTTGAGATTGCAGGTGTAAGCCACTGTGCCTGGCATGATGGATCAAAATTTGTGTGTGTGTTTGTGTGTGTTTTAATTATTAGTGTCAGTTTTGAAAAGTTTCTTTTGGCCACTTATTACTGGTCAGGTAAAATTTTAGCATTATTGTGTTAAATTTGAGAAAGCATATATCACATTTCTTTCTTACATGACCTCCAAGATTTCAGGGCATTTCAAGTTTTCTTGGGCAGCAATTAATCTTCAGTGCTCTTTGAAGGATGACACTCATTAACCAGTCTTGTCCCCATCCTCTTTGTAAAGATGGAGCATGTGTTTTATGTTATCTTTGTCAATGCCAATACATCATGTCAACACGAACTTTGCTTCATTTTTCTGGATGATTCTATCATGTACTACTCTTTAATAATAGGATGAGTAGATAACCTAATCGCTTATTCGTTACTTTTATTCAAAATTCTATCTTGTTCTTAATGGTGTGACCTGTGTTCTGTTTCAACAGAGATCTCACTGAGAGTTAAAGGGCAGGGTGCATCCAACATCATGAGAGGCGGCTGGGCACAACGGCTCACGCCTGTAATCCCAGCACTTTGGGAAGCTGAGGCAGACAGCTCAACCGAGGTCAGAAGTTGGAGACCAGCCTGGCCAACATGGTGAAACCCCATCTCTACTAAAAATACAAAAATTAGCCGGATGTGGTGACGCCCACCTATAACCCCAGCTATTTGAGAGACCGACGCTGAGAGTTGCTTAAACCAGGGAGAAGGAGGTTGCAGTGAACTGAGATCATGCCATTGCACTCCAGCATGGGGGACAAAGTGAGGCTCTCTCAAAAAAAAAAATTCATGAGAGGCCACTGGATTTGTTGGAAATGCACTAACTGTGACCATCCTGTGTGTTCTCACACACATGCTTGCTGTTTGTGGAACTGCAACACTGAAAGGTAAATTTCAGTGTCTGCATATACTGTTTTACTGGAACACAGCTGTGCTCATTCTATGTGGATGCTTTTGTATGACAATGTCTGAGTTCAGTAATTGCATCAGAGGCTACATGGCCTATAAAACCTAAAGAATTTGCTATTTGGCTCTTTATAAAAAATTTGCTGACCAACTACCCTCCTATGGCAATAAGTAAAAGACATACTCAGCCCCTCAGCCTCACTGAAGCAATGAGCATTTTTCAGTCCTGAGTACATACCAACCTATAGACTGCTTCAAGACTCACCTCCCTGCTAGTCCTTCCGCCTGGAACATTCTTCTCTTTCCTAGCGATTTTTCCATCTGATCCCATTCATTCTTCAGACAAAATCACCTAATAAGAAAAGACTTCTCTGAACACCTATCTAAAACAGGTCCTCCCTGTTATTCTTTTTTTTTTTTTTTTTTTTTGGAGACAGAATCTGTTGCCCGGGTTGGAGTGCAGTGGTGCAATCTCGGCTTGCTGCAAGCTCCACCTCCCAGGTTCCAGTGATTCTCCTCCCTTAGCCTCCCGAGTAGCTGGGATTACAGGCACTCGCTGCCATGCTGGGATAATTTTTGTATTTTTAGTAGAGATGGGGTTTCACCATGTTGGCCAGGCTGGTCTCAAACTCCTGACCTCAAGTGATCTGCTGGACTTGGCCTCCCAAAGTGCTGGGATTACAGGCATGAGCCACTGCGCCCCACCCTTCCTGTTACTCTTCACCATAGTTTCCTGTTCTTTTCCATGATGGTCCTGCCCAGGGTTTGTAATGATTGATTGGTCTTCTTGTTTAAAGTTGTTGCCCTCTTTACTCGGTAAACTCCCTGTCAATAGAAACTACACATGTCTTATCACGATAGGTAAAACACATGTACTCCAAAGTCAGATGGCCCGGATTTGAATCCTGACTCTGTTACTTATAAGTCATGGAAGCTTGGGTAAGTCACTTCACCTCTCAGCTTCTCAGTTTTCTCATCTGTAAAATGGGCGCAATCATAGTAATATTGCATTAAGTTCTGAAGGTTAAATGAGTTGATGCAGATAAATCACTAAGAACAATGCCTGGCTCATCATAAGCACTTGAGAAGAGTTATTAATACTCAAAACTGTATCTTCGAGGTCCAGCACAAAAGAGCTGAATGAGTATCCCTTTAACAAGTGAAACATTTTTTTTTTTTTCTGAATGAAGCATTTGTGGAATGAAGGCTTTATCTAGATGAAAAAATAAGTATCTCATACCTCTCTTGCTCTTTAATCATATGCTGCTGTAGTGAAACATTATGGGCGTCTAATTTCATTTAGCATATGAAAGACAATGATTCACCTTGATTTACAAAACAAAGTCGAATCAGTAATGCAAGAGTTTGAATTATTTTTTAAAATTAATCCCCACCCCCGCCCCCATGACTCCCCCAGGATCTGTATTAGTATGCCATGGCCAGAGTAAAACCTATAAATATTATGAGGCCTACATTACTCAGCTGTTGCCACAATAATGCAAAAAATCACTCCAAGACTCAGTGGCTTAAAATGGTAATTATTTATTCTCACATAAACATTTGCAAGTTAGCTGGGGTTTAGATGACCTGGGGTGGTCTGGGCTGGGCTTCAAGTTATGGGCTGCTTCCAAGTTTGCTCCAGGTGCCTTCCATCTTCCTTGGATACAGGCATGTGTGTGCATCTCAAGGCAATGTTGGAAGTGCAGGCGAGCCAGCCATACTGTGCAAATCCACAGTGGCCTTGCTGGCATCATACTTGCTAACATCTTACTGACCAATAATCACATGGCCAAGTCCAGCATCCGTAAGTCAGGGAAGGGTATTCCTTCAAAGTGATGAGGAGTAAAAATTTTCTGAACATAAATCCGAACCATCCCAAGACCTGTACCCACATAAAAACGAAAACAAAACTCAACTAAAATGTAAAAGTATGTCTTTTAAAGGGACAAAAAAATCTGTATGTTGAAACTTAAAGTAACTTTCCTGAATGTTCTTGTTGCGTCATTTGGCCAGCAAGGCAGGAGCACGGTGTTCTCTCTGCTTTTCTGGTCCTCCAAGCCTGTGCTTCGTCTGCATAATGGGCCAATCAGGGCTGTTTATGTTTCTGTCCTAGAACCCCCCCACGTAGCAGATATTTGATAAAGTTGGTGGAAGACAATTGTTGAATTCTATAAATATATGGCAATTGCATCAATGCATGCTATATTTGTTTTACAGAAATTTAAGGTCACTGTGGGTATTGCGTGTTTCTACATCAAAGCTTCAAAAATAGTTCCGGGCTGTAGAGGTGCACGCAGCTTCTCCTAGCAATACCCACACTCTGGGGCACTCCTGGGAAGTCACTGCCTCTGGGTTTTCTGTGTGTTTCTCTGTCTCCCTTGCAATGGAAATGAAATCACTTTCTCAGCCTGATCATTGCTCGAGGGAAATGCATGCCTGGAAAATAATCAACAGAGAGGAGAATGTAGACAAGTAAATAAACAGTTTAATGAATATAAAATAAAATGTGAATTAAGGCTGGCTTTCAGAACCTACCATTATCCTTTCATCCACTGTTTATTCAGTAATTACACAGTCAATTACAACTTGCATGAAGGATTTTATATACCTATTAGTCTATAAATATCTACAGTATATGCATATTTATAGATAAAGAGGGAGGAGAGGATCGTGACTGAGAAAAGTATTCTGACAGAAATAACTGCAAAGACTGCAAGGTTGAGCTTCTACCAATGCTAGTTTTTCCTGACCCAGGAGAACTCACATAGTGTTACGAATTTCAACAATCATAACAGGCCGGGAGCGGAGGCTCAAGCCTGTAATCCCAGCACTTTGGGAGGCCAGGAGATCGAGACCATCCTGGCTAACACGGTGAAAACCCGTCTCTACTAAAAAAATACAAAAAACTAGCCGGGCGGGTGGCGGGCGCCTGTAGTCCCAGCTACTCGGGAGGCTGAGGCAGGAGAATGGCATAAACCTGGGAGGCGGAGCTTGCAGTGAGCTGAGATCCGGCCACTACGCTCCAGCCTGGGTGACAGAGCGAGACTCCGTCTCAAAAAAAAAAAAAAAAAAAATCACAACAATTTTTTTATCGAGAACCTAACAGGAGCCACACATTGGATTAAGCGAGAACTATCTCTATACCTATACCCATATTATTTCTAACCCATGTGACAGCCACCATATATCCCATTTTACAGAGGAGAACACTGAGACTCAGGAAGTAGTTTGAGCCTGTGTTTGATCTCTAATATGTTTCATGAGAGAAAAGGGTTGTGATGAACTCTGGGCTACCCACCTGTGTACAGAGAGGGTCATGCAGGACAAACAATGCAGGATATTGATATCCACGTGGCTGTCGCATTTTTTTGTGTGCCAGGATTAATGTAACAGAACACTCAGCATGGGAAGCCACCCCGGGGCTGCTCCTGAATATATTTTGTTACATATTCCCTTCTGTTTCCCTTCAGTCATTTAACACAGAGCTTCTTTCACTGGAGGATGAGAATAGGTGTGGTGAGTATGTCTCCTGGATTAGCAGGTGCCTCTGGTTTGAAAACGTTTGTTCTCAGAACCATCGGTGAAACCCCGAGATGAAATCTTACAAGCTGATGATAAAGCTTCAAGTAGCCACCACCATGGGAAGGACTTAATTATGTGATTTTTAAAGCAGTGTCTGTAGATTACACAGATATGGTGTCTCCTTTCTGTCTGGCGCATGCCTTACATGGCACCTTTATTGAATCATGACTGTTAGCTTTCCTTGGCTGTGTATTAGGGCCCTGGAAGCTTCTATTCAGGTTTAGCTATTATCGTTATTGCTCTCTTGTTTGTATTTTAGCCTGGAGATTTGTGAAGGAAAGAAAAAACAATTAGGTAACTGTAATGACAAAGGAGCAATTTGGTTTGAAAAGTCTCAGAAAAGAGTTATTATTTTTTTTTTTTTAGCTTCTAGGGCATTTCTGCTTTTCTGAAAACAAAATATGTTTAGGAGAATCTTTGTTTTTACAGATACAAAATAAAGCAAGAGAGTTTCTGTCTTTCCAGTTAAAGAGCAATCTTTAAAAGGCATCCAAGAAAAGTTGGCTCTGTTTTCTGAATTGCTAGTTGGGAGAACAAAAGAAGCAAGGGAAAGTTTGACTTGACTTCCTCTACAATTTGTTTATATCATCGGAGCAGAAAGAATCTCAGGGCTCAGCTCTCCACTTCCTGAATGAAGAGAGAGAGAGAGAAAAAAATGCCCGTGTGTCATATTCATTGAGATATGCAAAGTGATCAGCAAAAATCCTGATCGACTGGAGCCCAAATGGCAAAGGAAGGATATTCCTCAATTCAGCTGCTATCTGGCAAGAAAGCTGCAAAGTCCTGATGGCGAATGTCACCAAATACCTCCTCCTCTCCTCTCCAGCCACAGAAAGGACAGGCAGTGAGGGTGCAGCCTCTCCTGGCCTGTTGCTATGGAGTCAGGCTAATCCAAGACAATGTTTCAGTCGGTCCAATCCAAAGACAGCAGTGGTAGCAATGGAATAGCATTGAAATTATAAATATTTACTTGAAAATAATGCTCAAGCCAGACTTAACTGAAATGATAAGGTTCTGTTTACTTCTCTTGGTAGTAGCCAGCTGAAACAACCAAACCAGTTAAGCAACATTTTTTTTTTTTTTTTTGTCAGGTATGTACTGAATCACTGGCAGCAAACTTCTGGGATTTTAGGAGATAGGTTTCTCTCTCTCTCTCTCTCTCTCTCTCTGTCTCTCTCTCTTGATTCTGGGCAGAATGCTTATTTTCCTTTTGTTTGTTTTAAGGAAAACAACAACAGAACTTGAGGCTGGCTGAGGTTATTATATTATTGATTATCACTATTAGTTTCCTGCTGCTTGTATTTGTTGGGGGTGGTAAGGGAGATTAGGACAAGAATTTAGATGACAAACAGCCAGGCTTCTCTCTTCTTCATGAAATCCCCCCTGTGAGGTTTTCCAGCTTGCCCTCCCGTAACTTGATTCTGTTGAGGTCTGCCATAGCTAACCTATTAAAGAGAACATTGAAATTGGTAGGTGAAAAGGGTTAAAAACAGAGCTTAGCAGTGAATCTATTCGGGTTTAGCACTCTTATTGGAGGCTGTGGTTTCGTTGGCCTTGGAATACCAGAGGGAATTGCAAAACACGTAGATAGAACGAAGAGATAGAGTGCACATAGAGTGGGGACAGAATAGAGTGATAAAGAGAACCGGGCTAAGGGTGGTTACTTTCCTCTGAAGGGTGGGTCATTCTTGCTAAAGTGGGTTTCTTGGTGAATTCCAGTGGCAGCTCAGAGCTGGGGTAAGAGGAGAAAATGACATCCAATAAGGCTGGAGGCAGTTTGAAAGATGAATAATATAACATGCAGTGATTTCAAACTTCACGCTTTCTTATTGAAAGTTTTTCTTCCAGTTTGGAAGGCAAGTTTCAATCGATTCTCTTGTCTAATCCCTGCTTCCTGCCAGGCTGCGCTGTTGGTGTTTTCAAGAAGAAACCTGGGCCATGATTTGAATGCTTCAAACACTCAGTGCTCAATTAGCCCTCTTTTGAATCCTCTCTGACGGTTGGTTAAATATGGGTCGAAAGTGCTTTTTAAAAGTGGAACTGATCTTGGAGTGAGGTAACTTAATCTTCTGAGTGTTAAGACGCTGAAAAATAATGTTTTAACAGAACAATTACTAGAATACATGGAAATTGCATTATCCTAGGCTCCTCCGTCCAATTCTATTTTATAGACATGAACATTTCAAAGTACAAAGGGCTATTCCATAAAAAGGACACTTGGCTATTCTTTATAAAGGTTCCCCTTGTACTTTTATAGAATGTTTATAAGGTTAATAAGTATGCTTTTTTTTTTTATCACTGTATATTTTAAATGGCCCAACGACTGCTCCCACGTTGATTTGAGAATCATTGAAACTGCCTGAATGGAGCAGGGGTATCCTTTGTTTCCCATTGATTTGGAAACAAAAGACTCAGGGGGGAAAAAAAAAGTTTAGTTTGCTTCTGAATGCCATATGCAGATGAACGTTCTGCTGATAAAGTACACCAAGGATCTGAAAACTTTTTCAACTCTTAGAACAGAAAGGTTACTCTTGCAGTCATACTGCATGTTTGAACCTGTCTTCCATTTTTCATTTCTCCCATTGTGCCCTGGGCTACCATGGGGTTACTTATGTCACACACCCAAGTCTTCAGAAAAAATAAACAGCAATCAACAGAAGAGAATCACCATCAATCGAAGCAAAAGTTGTCTGCTGTTTCTTACTTGGGAAATACCCCATGGACATCATCAGTAAATAAGGTCCCCCACTTTTCCCCTCATCATTTTTCCCAATTTCTCTATATCCAAGATTCTCATCCTTGGCGCTAATGAAATTTTGGATTAGAGCATTCTTTATTTGTTGGCAGCTGTCCCGGATAGTGTAGGGTGCTCACCAGTATCTGGTGACAGTAGCTGTTCTCTCTACAGTCATGAAAATAAAAAATGGGAAAACTGAGAGCTGGGCACAGTGGGTTCATCTGTAGCCCCAGCTACTCAGATGGCTGAGGCAGGAGGTTCCTTTAAGCCCAGGAGCTCTAGTTAAGGCTGGGTAATGTAGGAAGACATTGCCTCTAAAATATATATATATACACACACACACACACACACAACTAAAATAAATGTTATCTATTATATAATATATAAATTTATATACAAATATAATTATACATATATAGAATATAACATATGATATAGATCATATATAATCACATATATCATACTATAATATATAGTATATACACTATATATTATATACTATATGATATATATATTATGTATATATGATACAGTATATTACATACTATATTATATATAGCATATATAACATGTAGAATATACACTATATAATTTTATATATAATATAGTATACATATTATATATAAGTATGCAGCCTAAGCAATATGGCAAAACCCCATCTCTACAAAAAAATTAGCTGGGAGTGGTGGTGTGTGCCTGTGGTCTCAGCTACTCAGGAGGCTGAGGCGGGAGGATCACCTGAACCTGGGGAGGTCGAGGCTGCAGTGAGCCATGACTGCACTTCAGCCTGGGCAACAGAGTGAGACCTTGTCTCAAAAAAAAAAAAGTATATATATATATGTAAAGTGTCAACGTTGCCAGTGTCTCCAAGAAGGGGAGGTGGGGGGATCACTTCTGGTTGGGAAATACTACTTTAGAACCACCTGCCCACAGACTCCTGCTTGAGAAAAGAAGAGGTTAGTTTAATGCTCAGCCAGTTATAATGAAGACAACTGGTTACAAAATAGTACTTTTAGTCAGAATTCATAGAGTTAGAACTGAAAATAGACAAAAGGAAAGGGAAATAATGCATCAAGGGACTCAGAGATCACTGAATAGCCAGCCCTTGATTTTCAGGTGAGGGCCTCCGTGGGAAGGCATTCTAAGCCACACAGTTGGGAAGCTGAGCGAACTGAACCAAGGGCTGGGCTTTTGTGTTGGCTTTTTAAATAGTGTGTGGTTTTACTCACCTACCACAGTGCTCCTCCTACTGGTGGGCACCTTAGAGTAGGCTGAAAACAACGTGTCTCACTGTCCTTTTTTGTTTGTCTCTGAGTATTTTTCCTTATGACCTTGAAGTAACATTTACTTACTTAATTTGCAATGAATGAAAACAGGCATGTACTGCAATCGTTTAAAAAGTGTATTTTATGAGGTTTTGTTAAGATAATAGATTAAAAAATTATTGTAGTGACTGTAAATAAATATAGCTATAAGAGTTAAATTCTTTTTGGCATATAAGATACATCTTTGCTCCTTTAGTAGGTATAGTTTACATTAACTATTTTATTATATATCTAAAAAAGAGAAGCAATGCCCAGAACCACATATTCCAAGTCCTACAATCATAAAGGTAATAATAGTAATGAGTGTTTCATGTTTACTTTTTAAAAACTAAGTTTTGAATTATGAGCTGTCCTGAGCAATAGCACAGGTGGACAGAATAGCATCACAAACAGTCCTGAGCTCAGCACTCTGCTTGACTGGTTTTAAGCTCTCCTGTTTCAGGGTCTTTTCAGCTCCTTCTGGCCAGGAACTGTTTTTCCTTTGCAGGGCTCACACCTTCCTTCCTTCCTTCATGCAAGCCTCTGCTGAGATGGTATCTCTTCAGACGGGTCTCCTGACTGTTCTATTTGTAGTGAATGCAACTCCAAAATGTATTCAGTATAATAAACAAAAAGCACCCACCATCTCCCCTGGTTACTCTTCACAGCAATTATTATCTATTTGTTTGACTTATTTATTGTCTAGCTTATCCAACTAGAATCCAGGCTGTGACTCACTGAGGGCTTTGTTTTATCAACCAATACCCAGAAGGATGCCTGTTATACTGCAGGCATTGAGTAGATACCTATTGAATAGAAGTATTATTGCCTGGGCAAACTTTGTAGGCAAGAGCAGGCTAGAAACAGTTTGGTGTAGGTTGATGAATTCTTACACTCTGGCAAATGACCTTTGTCTTTTTAAGCATAATAATATTATGTTTAATGTTTAAATGGCTTAACGTGACAATTTATATTTCCAAGAGTTAATCATTTATCCATCTTAAATAACAGGTCTTGTTTTCAGTAGAGAAAAGTTTAAGAAAAATAAAAAAATGGCCTTTCAGCCTACTGATCAGAGAAGCCCTAGCAACACTTAAACAAACAAACAAACAAACAAACAAACAATAAAAACACGAGTTGAGGCTGCGGCTGCTCATGCCTGTAATCCCAGCACTTTGGGAGGCTGAGGCAGGCAGATCACCAGCCTGGCCAACCATAGTGAAACCCCGTCTTTACTAAAAATACAAACATTTGCCAGACGTGGTGGCACATGCCTGTAATCCCAGCTACTCGGGAGGCTGAGGCAGGAGAATTGATTGAACCTGGGAGGCGGAGGTTGCAGTGAGCCAAGATTGAGTCACTGCACTCCAGCCTGGGTGATAGAGTGAGTGAGACCCTGTCTCAAAAAAAAAAAAAAAAAAAAAAAAAAAGTTTAGAGTTAGAAACTTAAAATTTTATAGAAAGGTACAGAATAAAAAGTGGAAGATGTTCCCCTATGTACTTTTCTAGTTCCTTTCATAAAAATAAAACCCCTGTAACTAATTTCTCATGGGTTGTTCTGGAAAAATTTTTCTATGCCTATAGGCATAAATTTATCAACAAAATACACATTCTCTTAAATTGCTTTAAAGATACACACACATGCACATCCTAGAAGTTTCTGTAAAAACCCTTGCACAATTTATCCTTAGATATTTATTTGCACAACCATATTGTGAAGATCGCCTCCACCTGTCTGCCTGCCTGTCCCCTATTCCCTCCCTAGTGCCTGGCATGCAGCAAGTAATGACCTATCCATTGAGTGAATAACTAAACTAGTACATCCTCATTTAACAGAAGGCACTGTGCTTTTATTAATGCACCCTGACAAACAGAATTCTTATACCACTAGTTAAGTTCTTCGAGATTCATATTCAATGAATATTGATAGTTTTTTTGTTTAAATTGATTTTGTTCTAGGTGCTTTCACATGAATGGGATCCTCAGGCTAATCTCCTGAAGTGGTTATTTTAATTCCTGTTCTTCAGATGAGAAAATGAGACTCACAGAGTTAAAGCCAAATCATATAATAGGAGTTTAATACTAGGGAAAGGGTCTAGGCCTCTGTGCCCTACTTATATTTCTAAGTCTCTTCCTTTCCACTAGTTTCAAAAGTAAGAATGCTATGAATGTTTAAGCTTAGCTCTGAATACCAAATATTTCTGTACAGTCTGTCATGCCACAAAGGTTCATTTCAAATCTCTCTAATTAGCCCAGCAGATAAAGCAGGAGCTGAAGACTCCAAATAAACCACTAACAAACAAAAAACATCTTTCACACAAAAGAAATCTCTTGATGGTGTTAAAAACTAAGCAATGTGGCTTCTTAGAACGTGGCTTCTGAACAGCTCAGAATCAAAACACAGGAAGTAAGCTGTTAATGGCACAATGAAATGAATAAAAACTATTTTGGGGGTGAACCAGAATTTGCTCTCTGCTATTTACTGGTCCGTTTTCAAAGTGGGGAGACGGGCCTTGGGGTCAAGAGCTTCTCCAGTGGCCCTATTTCCAGGAAGAAATAGCCAATACACAACTCTGTAAAAAAATTTAAAAACATACGGAATTGCACACTTGAAATGGATGAATATTATGATAAGTAAATCATGTCTCAATCAAGCTGTTAAAAAGAAAGAAAGAAAGAAGAAAGAAAAAGCAAGCAAGCAAGTAAGCAAGCCAAATTTAATGCGGTTTTACTTTGCCAGCAGTCAGCCGGTACAGATTTTGGTCGTGTGGTGTGTGTGTGTGTGTGTGTGTGTGTGTGTGTGTTTTAAAAATGTGGTCTGTGATCCAGAGCATACTAGGATGTGGGAGACTCACAGGTTACTGTTTAATATTATATAGAAAACGTGTGCAGAGTCAAGGAGGGGAAAACAGTTCTCCAATTAAAAGACTGTAGCACTAAGGCCTCCTGAGAAGTAAAAATCCATGAAAAAGGTGAAACTTTTGTTCTGTGAGTGTTGCCACAACATCACCTACTCGGGTGAAACTGCAGTGCGTACCACTTCGCCTCCCACTTGTAGCTGGCCTGTTGATTCCGTTGACTTGGAATAGCAGCCTTGTTCCATCTGCTGGAGTCAGAGGTTTATGGAGGCAGAAAGTGAGTGGAATTATTTCCAAAAAAAATAATCACAGGAGCAGGGAGAGGGAGGGAGGAAGAGAGAGAGAGAAAAAGAGAGAGAGAGAGAGACACTGAGAGAGACAGAGAGAAAGGAGAAATGAATTTTTGGAATAGAATGAAGTTGGCTGTATATGCATTAAAACATTTAAATGAACACTGCAAAAGCTATAAACTGATGATTCCTTAAGAAGAGCTGTCTGTTGGGATGGGATCAGGAAAAAAACCTCAAAAGGGAAGGGATGGGCAGGAGGGAACTTGCTACTGAAAGGAGTAGGGTTTGCAGGTTTGCAGTTATACCTGTCTGCCAGCCAAGGGGCTAGGGGAGACCCCACACACACTCTGTATCAGTGCCTCACCCATGGGAAGGAGGACAAGGACAAACAAGCACCCTCTCCGTGCCAAACAACGAAACAAAACCTTCTTACTCAATCTAAAAGGAAAACAAAAACAAAAACAAACAGGTTTATTTCACACCCTCCCCCCACTTTTCTTTTTTTGTGTAAGAGACAGGGTTTCATTCTTGCCCAGGTTAGAGTGCAGTGGTGCAATCCTAGCTCACTGCAGCCTCAACTTCCTGTGCTCAACCAATTTTCCCACTTTAGTCTCCCAAATAACTGGAATTATAGGCATGGACGAGCATGGCTGGCTAATTTTTTAAATTTTTTGTAGAGACAGAGTTTCACTAAGTTGCCCAGGCTGGTCTCAAACTCCTGGCCTCAAAGGCTCCTCCCACAGCGATGGGATTACTGGCATGAGCCACAGCGCCCAGCCAACTGAGGCAATTTTTTTTTTTGAGACCGGATCTTGCTGTCACCCAGGCAGGAGTGCAGTGGTGCCATCTCAGTTCACTGCAACCTCTGCCTCCTCGGTTCAAGCGATTCTCCTGTCTCAGCCTCCCAAGTAACTGGGATTACAGGCACACACCACCATGCCCGGCTAATTTTTGTATTTTTAGTAGAGACGGGGTTTCACCATGTTAGCCAGGATGGTCTCCATCTCCTGACCTGGTGATCCGCCCACCTCGGCCTCCCAAAGTGCTGGGATCACAGGGTGAACCACTGCATCCGGTCTTAACTGAGGTAATTTTTTGAGAAATTCTGGGCAAATGCCCTCACTTACCTCTGATCATAGGTTTAAAAACGCCAATAAAACTTGTTTATTGCTTAAGACTAGGTGTCCCTTTGGGAAAACCCATCAAGCTGGATACTCCTGATTTTTCCACTACTCTGTATCTAGATTATACTTTTTTCTTTTACGATCTTTACAATATTGTTTATTTTAATGAAGCTGGTGTAGTCAATGTCCATTTAAAACCCGGTATCTCAGGCCAAAAAGTACGAATAAAAAAGAGCAGCATTCTGTTGTATTCATTTCTGCATGTATACCTTTATTGCTAATGAAAATTAGAACTTTTCTGGGATCTTCTGACAAGATTAAGAAAAAAAAAATCTTCAAATGCCTTTTCTTCAGGGAAGCCATCTTTGGAGTTAGTCATTAAGCTCAACCTTATCTGTCATCTTGACTTAACCTGATGCTCCTTTTCTTTTGGTCCAGACCCTCAAATTTTAAAAATAGCTTCCAGTTGTTAAGGAGAAGTCATTTTTCCACAGCTCAGTTCTTTAAAAAAACTTCCATCTCCCACCAAAAGTCATAGTCCAGGAGTGAAACAATCACATGGTTGAACATCAGGGCCAACTGGAAAGTCATTATGAACACTTGCATTGGTCGATCTTGTCATCTGAAAATGTACAGTCCTGAAAAAGGTGGCCTCTCTGTGCACACGTAATTTTTATAAAAGGAGAGGGCAATATGGAGAGGAGTGAGCCTTGATCACCAGAAATCAGCATAATGAAAACAAACAATAATGAATAATGAGAACTAGAATTCAAATTACCAGATGTTTTAAAGAGATAGAGTGCCTGTTTTCAATTCCGTTTTAAATTCCACGTTACATACGAACTATTTTAAAAATAAAAAAGGACTGAGGGAAAAGGAAAAAAAAAAGAATGTCTAAACTGTTGAATGACCCCCGATTTGTTCCTGATAAACTTCAATCACATCTTCTTCCTCCATTCCCAGTTCTTCTGGAGTATGATTATCAGCAATTCTCTGACCTTCAAAGAGAAACCTGAGGGAATTCACTGGAACGCCCTGTCTCTGACAGTACGATTCCTTGAGTTTCTTGAGAGGTGTTGTCATTTTCACTTTGAAGTGAATCTCACTGCTATCCTGTCCAATAACCCTGAGTTTAATATCTTCATCTTTTATCTTATCCCCCAAATCCTCAGTTGAAGGTTTTGCCTCCTGGTCAGACATGGTGATGGGGCATTCACCTGCAGGTCTCCGAACAGCAGCGGTCTCGAGGTAGACAGAACCCCGTTCTAGCGTATACAATGCCATCTCCCTTCGTCACAGCACGACACCGCGGCCGTAGTCACTTCCGCTATGCTTACGTCACTACTGTTACGCCTCGCATCACTTCCGGTGCAGCTTGCGTCACTTCCGCTAGGCACAGAGAGGAGGCCCGGAGAAGAGTTAACTTTTTAATTTAAAGTACCGGTATGTATTCCCTGTTCCTGCTTCCTCATCAATTTCAAACTTAACAGGACCCAAAGAGAACTTGGGTTCTCTGTTCTCAGGGGCCGCCAGCTATCTTTTCCCAGCCTAACAACAACAACTTCAGCATGTCCCTGTTTCTTCTTTCTCTAATCTCCTCACCCAGTCTGGATAGCCTGTTGTCTCTCCCTCTAGAGCAGGTCTGAAATCAACCGGCTTTACCCCATCTTCATTGAGGTGGCCAAGTCCATGTGGTATTTTGGCTGGACAACTGTCGGGGACTCCCAGTTGGTTTACCCACTGCTTCAGTTGTCTCCCTCTCCAGTGAATCCATTCTCCATTTCCATTTTATTTTATTATTTTATTTTATTATATTTCATTAATATTTTTTGAGACGGAGTCTCGCTCTGTCACCCAGGCTGGAGTGCAGTGGCACGAGCTCGATTCACCACAAGCTCCGCCTCCTGGGTTCAAGCAATTCTCTTGCCTCAGCCTCCCGAGTAGCTGGGATTACAGGCATGTGCCATGATGCCCGGCTTTTTGTATTTTTTAGTAGAGACAGAGTTTCACCGTGTTGGCCAGGCTGGTCTCAAACTCCTGACCTCAAGTGATCTACCCGCCTCAGCCTCCCAAAGTGCTGGGATTACAGGCATGAGCCACCGCGCCTGGCCCCCATTTCTGTTTTATAAGAATGGAAATCAGATGACGACATTCTCCTTCTGTAAAGCCTCCTCCTGGCTTCCCTTCACATTGAAAGAACCACCCAGGATGGGGAGAAGCCTTCTGGTGTCACACAAGAAAAGCGATGGCCACCTACCCTCATCCCTTCCCTCCTCCCTCTTGGTCATTCTGTTCTGATCTCCTTCTGTCCCTCCAATATGCGTAGCTCATTCCTTCCTCGGCGACTTTGCCTTGCTGTCCTTTGTCCTGGGTCTAGGCCCTAATGTCTCCTCGCCACAAAGGCTGCCCCTGGTCACCTGTGTGGTTGCCATTTACTGTCACATCACCCTCAGAACCCCTGTCACTGCTGGACATGTGATCTTACCTCTTTGTTTTGTTGTTTATTGGATGTTTCCCTCATTAGGATATAAGTGCCCAGAGGGGCAAGAACTGTGTCTACCTTACACTACCCTACACTACTTTGGATGTATAAAAACAATTTGAAATGTCGCATGCCTAAAACCCGATTCCTGAACTTCCCATTCCCACCATCACCGCCTTCCTCCTGTCCTAATCTCTCCTGGTCTTCCCCTCTCAGCGCGCTGCGACTCTATTCCTTCAGTGGCTCAGACCCCAGATATTGGAGGCGTCCGGGGCGCCCCTTTCCCCCTCACATTCCACACTCATCCTGTTCGCACCTTCAGTTGCCTTTACCTTCGGAGAGCCTGAGACCACCACTGTGTCCTGCTTCCGCCCTGGTCCGGGCAGCCACAGGGGTCCCTGGAGCTTCCTGCAGTCACTGCACTTACTGTCTCTACATGCCCCTGTGCCCTCCTTCCATCTAGTCTCCGGAGTAAGGTTATTTGAAAATCATTTCCAATGTCACATCTGTTTCCAGAGCTATCCAAAGACGGCTAGCTCGGAGTGAAATCTAAAGCCGTTTAGTCACGTCGGCCCAAATGCCCCTCTCTGACCAGCTCGCCCACCCACCATTCTTTTCCTTGCTTACTCCACTCTAGGCACACTATCTAAGGGCACACCCCCGAGGCCCTGTGAGTGTGCTGCTCTCTTTCTGGAAGGACTTCCCCCATATGCTACATTGAGTGCTCCCTTCCTTGTGGAGGTCTCTGCTCAGTGAGGTCCTCTCCAGCGTCTCCCTTTAAAATTGCCCCAGCGGGACAGGAGCTGTGGCTCCTGCCTGCAATCCCAGGGCTTTAGGCAGCTGAGGTGGAAGGATCACTTGAGCCCAGGAGTTCAAGACCAGCCTGGGCAACATGGTGAAACCCTGTCTCCACAAAAAAAAGACAACACCTAGCCAGGCATGGTGGTGTGGACCTATGGTCCCAGCTACTCTGGTGGCCGAGGTGGGAGGATTGCTTGAACCCAGGAGTTGGAGGCTACAGTGAGTTGTAGTGTCACTGCATTCTAGCCTAGGTGACAGAGTAAGACTCTGTTTTTGTTTTGTTTTGTTTTTAAATGCCCCCTTATACACATGTTCCTCCTTATCTGTCTCTGTATTTTTTCTCCAGAGCACTTCTGACTCTTCAGACGTGTGTTGTTTTTATTTGTTGATGCTCTTCTCCCACTACAATGTAAGTTCCATGTGGGTGTGGATTTCTGTCTCTGTCACTGTGGTATCCTCATTGTTCAAATTGGTGCCCAGCAGGTATTAAACACTCACAGATATTTGCTAATTGAATGAACTAATGATGATGTTCACTGTTGAACAGCATACAGTACAAATCTAAGGCCTCATCCAGTGAGTGAATTAATGATAACTAAGAGAAATTTACCAAACTTCAAACTCACTCAATCAACAAAGATATATAGAGTTTCTGTTGTAAGTCTGAAACTGATCTACCCTGATCTACAGTGTTGAATGAAATAGACGAGATCTCTGACCACCTGAAACGAGCAGTCTACTTGGGGAAAATCCACTGATCAAAAAATCATAGAAATGTTTGATCACAAACTTGGTACTGCTGGCAAGGAAAAGTCAATAACTCTCGGAGTGTAGTTCCATTTGAGAATTAGGAGGGCTTCTCTGAGGAGGTGACATCTGAGCTGAGATGAGAAGGTTGAGATGGTGCAGGAAAGAGGTACAGGGGTGGAGACTGGGGAGAAAATTTCAGGCAGAAGAAACTTCAGAGGCAAAGTCCCCAGTCCTTGGGTTTGGGTTAATCATTTACATCTTACTGCTTCCAGTATTCTAGTTTCTGATGATTACTATGATCTAGCTTCATTTTTTAGCTACCAGTAGAAGATTGGTGATGGTTTTCATTTGGAGGGATGGGAAATGCCTCCAAACTCAGGATTCTAATTAAATTTTGGAGACTACAGAGTTTATGCAGCGTGTGGTTGGATTTTTACATCATCCTTGTTTGTTTTCTTCTCTTTCCAGTCCTTCCACACTGGCTAGTCATTAAAATTTAGAGCTCACCCTGGGTTAAGTGGACAATTTCCTGGAAAACAGCTGGTTGAGCTCCCCCCAGCCCCCCCCTCCCCCCAGTGCATCGCTGAAATAAACATCCCCTTTGGAGAAAGGCTTCCTTTACTGCCTTCCTGCTTAGCATCTTTTTGCAATCTATATTCCTGTTTTGCATGACTTCTCAGAACAAATCTAGAATGATAAGTAAAATAACAGCCAAGGTTTATTAAGCATGTGATTGCTTCACACAACCTTCCTTGGAGCTAGGCACTATTATTATCCTGTATTCAAAGATGAGGACCTGAGGCTTGGGAAGTTAGTGTGTTTCAGACCAATCAATAATGAGCAGAAGCAGGTTTAACACCCAGGACCATGTGACTCAAGAACTTGTGCTCCTTTTTTTTTTCTTTTTGAGACGGAGTCTCACTCTGTCGCCCAGGCTGGGGTGCAGTGGCCGGATCTCAGCTCACTGCAAGCCCCGCCTCCCGGGTTTACGCCATTTTCCTGCCTCAGCCTCCCGAGTAGCTGGGACTACAGGCGCCCGCCACCGCGTCCGGCTTTTTTTTGTATTTTTTATTAGAGACGGGGTTTCACTGTGTTAGCCAGGATGGTCTCGATCTCCTGACCTCGTGATCCACCCATCTTGGCCTCCCAAAATGCTGGGATTACAGACTTGAGCCACCACGCCTGGCCAGAACTTGTGCTCTTAACCATTGAGCCACAAGGCCTCCCTAGGGTGGGATTAGTGTGGTCTCTTGTAGAGGGGACCAAGTGTATCTTGTGCTGAAACCTGGCCGGGCACAGTGACTTGCGCCTGTAATCCCAGCACTTTAGGAGGCCGGGGGCGGGGGCGGGGATCACCTGAGGTCAGGAGTTCGAGACCAGCCTGGCCAACATGGGGAAACCCCATCTCTACTGAAAATACAAAAATTAGCTGGGTGTGGTGGTGCACACCTGTAGTCCCAGTTACTCGGGAGGCTGAGGCATGAGAATCACTTGATCCCAGGAGGTGGAGGTTGCAGTGAGCCGAGAGTGCGCCACTGCACTCCAACCTGGGCGACAGGGAGAGACTCGGTCTCAAACAAAACAAAACAAAACAAAACAAAACTATCTTGTGCTAAAAAGGGTTTAATACATGGATATTGAGTAACTCACAGGTGGAGAAAGGAGTCCTAAGAAACAAAGAAATACAGAGGCAGAGAGGAAGAAGAGAGGAGGAGTGGGGTGGGGGGAGAGAGAGACAGAGACAGACAGACAGACAGACATGAGCTAATGCCTAGCTCCCAGGATGGTTGTGAGAAGCAACAACAAGCTTAATAAACCTTGGCTGTTATTTTATTATTCTTTGAGATGTTTTTCTCAAAACTCCCACATTTCTAGGGAGCAGAAATGCTTCTTGAGAGCTTCTGCTGGAAAGGGTGAGCTGCAGTTCTGTTTTCTACTCCATGTCACTCTAGTAAAGACTCTCCATCCCTGCACTTAGAGTTGGATGATTTGCCTTGGCCATGGACTCATTCCTTGGCTAACAGAGAACAAGGTGTCTTAATTAACACTCTGCTGAGATGACTCACAATGGTTTGTGAGGGTAGATAGTCCCCTAAAGTTGCTGTGTAACCCAAAGAACCCGAAATGAATGCTGGGCTTTTCAAACCCAACCATTATTCTTCCTTCCTCGTGGTCACCTCCTGTAGAAAGGTTGGAAGTGAAACTTAATTCAGTCTCGATTCTGTCTTTGCTCTCACTTTTGAGAGCTCATCTTTATTCAGAGGGTGCCTGGTGCAGTACCAGGCACATAGTAGGTGCTTAGCCAGTCAATGGTGGGGCAAATAAGTGAATAGAAAAGAAAAACACATCCCCAGTGTTTAACAATTGCTCCCTTCACTAAAGCTCCCTAAAAGAAGCCTTCTTTCTGCTGGGCTTTTTGAAGAGGTCCAACAAATAGCCCTTTCTTCCCTGCCTGGGTTCTTAAACAGCTGAGCCACAAGACAGAAGAACAAGCCAAAATGTGGACCAGGCGTGGTGATTCATGCTGGTAATCCCAGCACTTTGGGAGGCCGAGGCAGGCGGATCACCTGAGGTCAGGAGTTCGAGACCAGCCTGACCAATATGGTGAAACCCGGTCTCTACTAAAAATACAAAAATTAGCTGAGGCATGGTGGCATGTGCCTGTAATCCCAGCTACTTGGGAGGCTGAGACAAGACAATTGCTTGAATTCAGGAGATGGAGGTTGCAGTGAGCCAAGATCACACCACTGCACTCTAGCCTGGGTGACAGAGAAAGACTCCCCATCTCAAAAAAAAAAAAATAATAATAAGCCAAAATGTCACTTTTATTGCTGAAAAGTCTATAAATATGTGTGGGCCAGAGGGTTTGCCAGCACTGACCAGAATTAGGCAACCCCTCCAACTCCAACAGGAACAGAGAACACAAGATCTGTGGGCAACTCCCTCCTACCCAAATATACAAGGAGCAGGTGGCAGCTCGGCCCCTTTATTCTTCCCCAATCTACCAGCCAGACCAATCACTCTTCCTCTTGCAGAGTGGAGTGGGGAAGGGGCAGAGACAGGCCAGGAGTTTTAGGAGCTGGGCTTTCTTCTGGGGAAAGATGCCTTTCCTCCCAGCCTCCTGACTAGGCCCCTCTGGGCCTAGGGATGTGCAGCAGGGTGTTGGCCTCAAGCTGATAAGAATCTACTCTGCAGTCCCATTCATTCTCTATATGGCTATTTACTGATTACGTTTTCATAGCCTGTGACTAAAAAAATTTCCATTACCTGAGACATGATATTAAAACGTCTGGTTTTGAAAAGTGGGGTTTGTCGAATGACTGTGAAAGTTCTCTTGCAACAGAAGAGTAAAAAGCCCTAAGAAAAGCAAGATCTAATCATTCAGAAAGCAAGATATAATAATAATTATTATTATCGTTGACTGGGTGACATCCAAAAGTCAGTTTATCCGATGCCAGGAACTGAAATGTCTGGCCGGCCAGGAGAACAGTGGCTGAGCTCCATGATGCTCCGGAGTTTGATCTTCTGCTCTGCGCCTTGTCAGCTGTGTAAACTGAGGCTTGTTACGTGTGTGTGTGTGTGTGTGTGTGTGTATTTATATAGTTAAACTTTTTAATGTTTGTAGGTCCATAGTCGGTGTATATGCTTATGGGGTACATTAGATGTTTTGATACAGGCATGCAATGTGTAATAATAACATTATGAAAAATGGAGTATCTGTCCCCTCAAGCATTTATCCTTTGTGTTACAGACAATCCAATTATACTCTTTTAGTTATTTTGAAATGTACAGTTAAACTATTATTGACTGTAGTCACCCTGTTGTGCTATCACATACTGGGTCTTGTCCATTCTTTCTAACTTTCTTTGTTTATTGTACGCATTAGCCATCCCCACCTTCCCCCACC
>NW_012101920.1:3079495-3081543 GCF_000951045.1 Mandrillus leucophaeus
CTCAGCCTCCCAAAGTGCTGGGATTAAAGGTATGAGCCACTTCACCAGGCCAGATTTTTTTCCTACAGAGTTGTTGAAGTTTCTTTTATTTTCTGATTATTAATCCCTTGTCAGATGGGTAGTTTGCAAATCTTTTCTCCCATTCTGTGGGCTGTCTCTTCACTATGTTGATTGTTTCCTTTGCTGTACAGAAGCTTTGTAACTTGATCTGATACCATTTGTCGAAGCTTGTTACTTAATCCATCTGGACCTCATTTACAGAACTATAAAATAGGGATGGTAATAGCATCCGTTCCTTAGGCTTTTTGGTGGCGATTAATTGAAGATATATATGCATTTCAAACACACACACACTAGTGCCTGGCATATGGTAAGTTCCTAATCAATGTGATTGATACTGTTGTATGATTTGTATCATTGGTGATGATAGTTGGGGTCCTTGTGTCACCATGAAATATAAATTATTCACTCTTACTATCCTCCTGTTGTCTATTTGCCAATGTGCAACAGAAGTGCACTGGGATCCCGGGTGTAGTGGCTCATGCCTATAATCCCAGCACTTGGGGAGGCCGAGGCGGGCAGATCACTTGGGGTCAGGAGTTTGAGAGCAGTAGCCTGACCATCATGGTGAAACCTCTTGTCTACAAAAAATAATAAAAAAAGAAAAATTACCCAGGCATAGTGACACATGCCTGTAATCCCAGCTACGTGGGAGGCTAAGGCACGGGAATCGCTTGAACCTGGGAAGCAAATGAGCCGAGATTGCACCACTGTACTCCAGGCTGGGTGACAGAGTGAGACTCTGTCTCGAAAAAAGAAGTGCCCTGGGAGAGCAGTCTGGAGTCCAAGTTCAAAACCAAGCTCTGGTGTTTTCTACTATGTGATAATTGGCAAGGTCACTAAGCTTCTTTGAGCCTCAGTTTCCTTGCCAGTTATGTGTGACAAAGAATCAGAGGAAAGCTCAGTTTGACCTTGGAACAGGAACTTTGTTCTCCCTGGAGCCTTCTTTCCTTCTGACTTTTCTTTAGTTAACACCTGTTCAGCCGGCCACTGCCTCTGTAGGGGAGCCCTCCACAACCTCCTAGACTGAGTCAACTCCCCTGCCCTTATCCCATTGTGTCTATTCACTTGCTCCACAAATTTTAGTGAGCAACTACCTTCCAGATGCTGTTCTGAGGTCAGTGATGAACAAGCAAAACGTGGCCTTGGGCTTTCTAAATTGGGAAGAAAAAGTCAAGGGACTCTCCTACAATATCGTGTTCTCCAAGGCGACCTTCTCTCCCCAGGTGGGCTTGTTCTAGGTTGTGGACATGATCCACATGCTCCAGACCTGGGAACACACACACACACACACACACACACATTCACTTACCTTCTCCCTGGACTAGAAACCCCGTAAACCTACATATTGGTTTCTAGCTGAGAATACATTGAATTTCCCCCAAAATGTTCTCCCAGCCTCAAGCCTCCTCTGCACCCCAGACTGAGATTATTTAGAGGCATTACTTAGCCTCTTCTGAGAGCTCCTTTCTGACCATTATGGTGTTAGAGGAGCACCAAGGTTCTGACTCAGTCTACTAAGAGATGGGGTTCACTGAGGGGCTCCAGCACAGGCAAACAAGTGCAGGAAACGGCATAAAACCAAACCACCCAGAAGTGGATAGATCACTTCCTTTCTCACTCTTGTCTGGGATGCCTTTGGCAAGCTTTACTGGGAAAGGAGGAGCCAGAGAGCTGAGCTATTAACACACCTGAGTGTCCCCACACTGCCACTTAGTACCAGTGTGGCCTCAGGCGAGGAGCTAACTCATTTTAGGCTTTGGTTGCTTCATCTATAAAATGGGATGATGGTGTTGACTTCATAAGATCAGCGTGCGTGCTAATGGTGATAACACACAAGTGTTTACTATTATGCTTACAGCATGACAGCTGAATAATTATTATTAGGACGCATGCCATTCTTCTTACATAAGAGAAAGACAAAAGTGGTTTGATGAAAATACGTAATGAATAAAATACACGGAATACATGATTCTTCTGTCCCCCTC
>NW_012101920.1:3084678-3085475 GCF_000951045.1 Mandrillus leucophaeus
CCCCCCACCACCACCCAACCCCGCCCTTCCAGCCTCTGGAAACCATCCTTCGCCTATTTCCATGAGTTCAACTGTTTTGATGTTTAGATCTCACAAATAAGTGAGAATGTGTGATGTTTGTCTTCCTGTGTCTGGCTTATTTCAGTTAATACGATGACCTCCAATTCCATTCACATCATTGCAAATAACAGGATCTCATTCTTTTTTATGACTGAATAGTACTCCATTGTGTGTAAGTACCACATTTTCTTGATCCATTCATCTGCTGATGGACACTTAGGTTGCTTCCAAATCTTGACTATGTGAACAGTGCTTCAACAAACTGGAGTGCAGGTATCTCTTTGATGTTCTGATGTGCTTTCTTTTGGATATATACCCAGCAGTAGGATTGCTGGCTCATAGGGTAGCTCTATTTTTAGTTTTTTGTGGAACCTCCAAACTGTTTTCCATAGTGGTTGTACTAAGGTACATTCTTACCAACAATGTATGAGGAATCCCTTTTCTCTACATCTTCACCAGCATTTGTTATTGCCTGTCTTTTGAATATAAACCATTTTAACTGGGTTGAGATGATATCTCATTGGAGTTTTGATTTTCATTTCTCTGATGATCAGTGATGTTGAGCACCTTTTCATGTGCCTATTTGCTATTTGTATGTCTTCTTTTAAGGAACGTCCAGTCAAACCTTTTGTCCATTTTGAGTGGATTATTATGTCTTTATATATTTTATTTTTTTTTAGACAGGGTCTCACTCTGTCACTGAGGCTGGAGTGTGGTGGCTCAATCATGGCTCACAG
>NW_012101920.1:3088290-3107151 GCF_000951045.1 Mandrillus leucophaeus
TTCAGTATATTGGCCAGGATCGTCTTGATCTCTTGACCTTGTGATCCGCCCACCTCAGCCTCCCAAAGTGCTCCAAAGTGCTGGGATTACAGGTGTGAGCCACCGTGTCCGGCAAGGACGTGGAGATTTTTAAGTGCTCCCAGGGAACTCTAGTGGTTAGCCCAGCTGGAGGGTCACTACTGCTTTTAGAGGCAGTGTAGCGTGGTAACTGAAACACAGGCCTGGAGCCCGACTTCTCAGGTTTGAATCCTGATTCTGTGGCTCGCTAGGTGTATGACTTTGGGCAAGTTATCAACTCTTAGGGCCTCAGTTTTTTCATATATAAAATGGGTATAATGATAATAACAAACCTATGTCATAGTGTTGTGAAGACTAAATGAATTAACGTATGACATAGACTTAGTGCTGGAAAGACACAGAGTGTTAACCAAAAATAAAATTTGAAGGCCCTCCCTGCCTTCCAACCATCTGAATGGACCCCTTCCTCACCCAGGGCACTCCAAATTTAACCTGAAATGCTGGTTCAGCCCATGACAGGAAAGAGGGGGAGGTTGGACATGCGTCATTATGCTCTCCTCCCTTTTGTAATTCAAGGAAGCCCTTCGAGCTTTTAACATCAGCACAGACCTTAAGTCTGGTAAGAAACATTTACAATCTATTCTCTCTGAAGTCTGCTACCTGGAGGCTTCCTTTGCATGAGAAAACTTTGGCTGATTGTAACCCAGATGTTACTTTCTATGGATAATAACTCTTTCAACCAATTGCCAATCAGAAAATTTTATTTTTTCAATTTTAATTTTTTTATTTTTATTATTATTTTGTTTTTTGAGACAGTCTTGTTCTTGTCACCCAGGCTGGAGTGCTGTGGCACGATCTTGGCTCACTTCAACCTCTGCCTCCTGGGTTCAAGCGATTCTCTTGCCTCACTCAGCCACCTGAGTAGCTGCGATTACAGGCGCCTGCCACCATGCCCAGCTAATTTTTGGACTTTTAGTAGAGACAGGATTTCACCATGTTGGCCAGGCTGGTCTCGAACTCCTGACCTCAGGTGATCAGTCCGCCTTGGCCTCCCAAAGTACTGGGATTACAGGCATGAGCCATTGCGCCCGGCCGCCAATCAGAAAATTTTATTATTTTTTTGAGGTGGAGTTTCACTCTTGTTGCCCAGGCTGGAGTGCAATGGCACAATCTCGGCTCACTACAACCTCCACCTCCCAGGTTCAAGCAGTTCTCCTGCCTCAGCCTCCCTAGTAGCTGGGATTATAGGCATGTGCTACCACACCCGACTAATTTTGAATTTTTAGTAGAGATGGGGTTTCTCCATGTTGGTCAGGCTGGTCTTGAACTCTCGACCTCAGGTGATCCACCCACCTCGGCCTCCCAAAATGCTGGGATTACAGGCATGAGCCACTGTGTCCGGCCACAGAAAAATTTAAAATCTACCTGGAACCTGGAACCACCTTCCCCTAACCCCACTTCAAGTTGTCCCATTTTTCTGGACTGAACCAATGTATATCTTACATGTATTTGATGTCTTATGTTCCCCTAAAATACAGAAAGTCGAGCTGTGCCCTGTCCACCTTGGGCGTATGTTCTCAGGGTCTCCCAAGGGCGGTGTCATGGGTCATGGCTACTCACATTTGGCTCAGAATAAATCTCTTAAAAATTTTTACAGAGTTTGACTCTTGTTGTTAACAATAGTGAGATCTTTAGTTTTAATTCCTTTTTTATTTTAACTTTAAGCATATTTTTATTGTGGTAAAATATACATAACATAAAATTTACCATTGTAGCCATTAATAAGTGCACAACTCAGTGGGATTCAATGCATTTCCAGTGTTGGATGACCAACACCACTATCCATTGCCAATGTTTTTTCATCATCCCAAACAGAAACTCTGTGCTCCTTAAATAACAACCCCCCATTCTCCCCAGCAGACCCTGAGCCTCTGTTATACTTTCTGTCTCTATAAATGTGTCTGTTCTATGTACCTCATAAAAATTGAATCATAGAATATTTTTCTCTTGGGTTTGGTTTATTTCATTTGGCATAATATTTTCAGGTTTCATCTGTGTCATAGTATGGATCAGAATTCCACTCTTTTTATGGCTGAATAATATTGCATTGTATGCACATACCTGTTTATGCATTTATCTGTTGATGGAATGTGGTTGTTTCTACCCTTTGGCTATTGTCAATATGTGCTATGAGCATTGCTCTAATAAAGGATCTGTTTGGTTCGGCGCGGTGGCTCACGCCTGTAATCCCAGCAACTTTGTGAGCCAAGGTGGGCAGATCACCTGAGGTCGGGAGCTCGAGACCAGCCTGACCAACATGGTGAAGCCCTGTCTCTACTAAAAATACAAAAATTAGCTGGGTGTAGTGGCGGGCACCTGTAATCCCAGCTACTCAGGAGGCTGAGGCAGGAGAATCGCCTGAACCAGGGAGGCGGAGGTTGCAGTGAGCTGAGATTGCACCATTGCATTCCAGCATGGGTGACAGAGTGAGACTCTTTCTCAAAAAAAAAAAAGTATCTGTTTGCTACCTTTAATTATTTGGGTTTATACCTACAAGTGGAATCGCTGGATCATGTGGTATTCTGTTTTTTTGTTTTCCTCAATGGCTGCATCATTTTACATTTGTGCCAGCAATAGACAAAGGTTCCCATTTCTCTACATCCTCACCAACACTTGTTATTTTTGGTAGCTCATTGTGGTTTAGTTATAATTCCTTTTGATCTCATCCAAAGCAGATTAGCCACTGCCTGTCATCTTCTCACCCACAGAACGCAGCTCTTTGCTTCCCTGCTGGTATCACAGCGTGGCCTCATGTTCGTTGAATGTTTGCCTTGCTGAGCGGCCCAAGAGTTGGCAAACTGTGGCCTGGGGCTGCAGGTCAAACCTGGTGGCTTCTTGTTTTTGTATAGTCCACAAGCTAAAAATGGTTTTTATATTTTTAACTGGTTAAGAAAATAAAAATAAAAAGAATATTTTGTGAAGTAAAAAAATTCAAATTTCATTGTTTATGAATACTCTTATTGGAACACAGCCATGCTCACATGTTTAGGTACTGCCCATGGTGGCTTTTGCCTTACAAGGCAGAATAGAGTAATGGCAGCAGGGACTGTATGGCCTGTAAAGCCTAAAATATTCACCATGTGGCCCTTTAGAGAAAAGGTTTGCTGAACTCTGCACTGGACCCTAAACTCAGGGACAGTGATCCTGCCGTCTCCATGGTGCCTGGCCATTGGTAGGAAATTAACAAATACTCATTGTATTTATTGGTTCATTCTCCCATACTAACTCCAGACACAAAAATAAATTTGAGTTAGATCAGAGATCTAAATATAAACTTACACTAGAGTATTCTAGAAGAAAACATAGAATAGTATTATCATAGACTTGGGTTAGGCAATGATTTCTTAGGACACAAAAAGCACTAATCATAAAATAAAATAAATAAACTGGTCAACATTAAATTTTTAAGCTTTGTTCATCCAAAGATACTACAGACCAATCTGCAATCTGCCACATGTACCAAAATCCAGGCATACTCAATTCCCCCAGTTGGTTCTGTGGAATCTGAGTATATGAAAAGTCAGCCCTGTGTTATGCAACCTGAAAATACCGTATTTTTGATTTGCAGTTGCTTGAAAAAATCTGTGTATAAGTGGAACCACACGGTTCAAACCTGTGTTGTTCAAGGGTCAACTGTATATAGGAGAGTAAGTAGACAAGCCACAGATTTGGGGAAAATTTTGCATATGTGATAACTTGTATCCAAAGTATATCAAGAACTACAAATGATAAAAAGATAAACACAACTTTTAAAAATGAGCAAAAGACATCGAAGTGCAACTTAAAACCACAATGAGATACAATTTCACACATACTAGAATAGCGAAAAAAACAAAAAAAGAAAACAAATGTTGGTGAGGATGAAGGGTAACCAGAAGGCTGGTTCATTGCTAAGGGGAGTACAACTGTTTGGCAGTTTCTTATAGACTCTACTCTTACGTATTACCCAAGAGAAATGAAAACCTGTTTCTACACAAAGACTTATACATGAATATGCATAGCAACTTTATTCATAATAGCCACAAACCGGAAACAACCCAAATGGCGTTAATAGCAAAATAGATTTTTTATTTTTTATTATTTTATTTATTTATTTTTTTGAGACAGAGTCTTGCTCTGTCGCCCAAGCTGGAGTGCAGTGGCATGCTCTTGGCTCACTGCAACATCTGCCGCGCTGGTTCAAGTGATTCTCCTGCTTTATCCTCCTGAGTAGCTGGGACTACAGGTGCCTGCCACCACCCCCGGCTAATTTTTGTATTTTTAGTAGAGACGGAGTTTCACCATGTTGGCCAAGCTGGTCTCCAACTCCTGACCTCAGGTGATGCGCCTGCCTCGGCCTCCCAAAATGCTGGGATTACAGGCATGAGCCACCGCATCCAGCTGCAAAATAGATTTTTTTTAAAATGAGGTCTATCTATACAGTGAAATATGATTATTCAGTAAGAAAATGGAACAGACAATCCATGCAACAACATGAATGAATATCAAAATCACATAGAGTGGAAGAAGACAGACATGAAGGAGCACAGTCTGAATTATTCGATTTCTATGAAATTACAGGAAAGATGAATCTATAGCAACCAAAAGCAGGTTAGTCATTGCCTCTGGGGGGTGGGGCGTGGTGCCTGGCATTGCTTAACAAACAGCCCATGGTGCTTTCTGGGCTAAAGGACACATTCCCTTACTTGTTTTGGGTGGATGTTAATTACAGGAGTGTATATAATTCTCAAAACCCAGAACTAAACACTTAAGATCTGTGCTTTTATTGTATGCACATTATGCTTCCTTTTAGGTAATGGGAGAGGAGCAGCTGCCCTTGAAAGATGACAAAATATTCCTTCATAGATGGACAGTGTCCAAGTGTCAGCCCCCATTCTGGCCTTGGTGAGCCCAGTTAGATTGTGAAGGAAACAGAGAAAGCATGGTGCCCTGATGTCTATCTGCTGCGAATGGTGTTTCCTGTTTTAACCAGACCTCTCTTGTGAAGGAAAAAATAGCCATCACTCCATGAGCCCTTCAATTTCCAGTCTAGAAGGCCATTTCCTGGCCTTGCAAAAAAACGACAGCACCCTCTGCCCAGCCTAGAACATCTCCCTGCTGGGCCCTGCTGGTGGCTGGGGCCCATCTGAATGCAATCACTTGTTTGTCCCTGGCCAGTGAGAACATCCTCCCAGCAGCCTTGCCTGGATCTGCTGAGTGAGCACCCAGGCTCCCAACACTGCAGGGGACGGAGAGAAGCAGAAGCAGTGATTGTCTCTACTGTTGTTTTTAGAAGGTCAGTGAGACAAAACTGCCTGCATGAGGCAAGTTGTCAAGACCTCTGACTTCCTTATGGATCTGAAGCCAGCTTTTCAGTCTTCTCTCATTGTATCAGTTTCCTATGGTTGCTGCGGTAACAAATGCCCTTAAGCGCTAAGTGACTTAAAACAACACAAATGCTTTATCTTACAGTTCCAGAGGTCAGAAGTCCAACACAAGTCTCATGCAGCTAAAATCAAGGTTTTGCCAGTTCCTCTGGGTGTGCAAGAGGAGAATCTGTTTCCTTGCCTTTTCCAGCCTTCGAGGCTGCCCACATTCCTTGGCTCACGTCCCCTTCTCCACTGAAAGCCAGCAGCATTGGCTCTCTCTGTGCCTTTCTTCTAGAGTCACATTTCTTTCTGACTACTTGACTGTCTTCCTCTTCCACTTTTAAGCACCTGTGAGATTACAGTGGGCCACTTGGATAATCCAAGCTGAACTCCTTATTTTAAGGTTAGCTGATGAGTCAAGCCAATTCTGTTTACAATCTTAATTCCCTCTTGCCATGCAAGGGGACACAGTCATAGGTTTTGGGAATTAGGATGTGGATATTTTTGGAGAGCCATTGTTCTGCTGATTGCACTCCCTGATGTTCAAGTCCAACTTTAACTCATAAGCTCCTTACTCTCTTAAAATGGCCCTAGGTTGATAGTTTGCTTCCAAGACTTATAAGGTGTGTGGATAATGGTAATAGCAACAGCAATAATTACAGCAACCATACACCGAGAACATGCTATGAAGCAGGCTCAGGGTACACATGATCTCATCTGATCCCTGTAGGACCTGATGGAGTAGGTATCATCATCCCTATTACAGATGGGGAAACCGAGGCCTGGGCAGTATAAATAATGAGCCCACAGTTGCTCAGCTTTTAGATGGCAGATTTAAGATTGGAACTATAGCTTGCCTGACTTTAGCGACTTCTGTCCTGACAGCAAATGACTAAATACCAAACCTCTACCCTGTCTCCAAGTCAAGCTTCCTCTGAGCAGAGATTTTAGATGAGGAATAAAGATGATGTCTGTCCAATGCTTAGTGCAAAAGAGAACCCAAGACGTGGAACTTTAGTTAGGTAGTTGAAAAATAATATTATTGGCCTGGCGCAGTGGCTCACGCCTGTAACCCCAGCACTTTGGCAGGCTGAGGTGGGCGGATCACCTAAGGCAGGAGTTCAAGACCAGCCTGGCCAACATGGTGAAACCTCATCTCTACTAAAAACATAAAAATTAGTGGGGTGTGCTGGTGGGTGCCTGTAATCCCAGCTACTTGGGAGGCTGAGGCAGGAGAATCGCTTGAACCCAGGAAGCAGACGTTGCAGTGAGCTGTGATTGTGCCACTGCACTCCAGCCTGGGTGACAGAGCAAGACTTTGTCTCAAAATAAGTAAATAAATAAATAAAAATAATATTGTTGCCTCTATGTCTCGGCTCCCTTCCCTTCCCTTCCCTTCCCTTCCCTTCCCTTCCTCCTTCTTTCCTCCCTCCCATCTCCTTTTCCCTTCTCTCCCTTCCTTTCCCCTCCCCTCCCCTCCATTCTCCTCCTCTTCCCTCCCTTCTCCTACCTGGCATCTTTTAAAGTGGGTAAGTGGACAAGGGTTTAGATCTAGGCTCTAAGTTCAGGCTACCCAGGTTCAGCTTCTAATATTGCCACATTAGCGGCTTCCACCTGGGTCCACCTCACCCCTGTAAGCCTCAAGTTCCTCCTCATTTGTAAAAACTGGAGTGTGATACTGTCTACCTTGCCAAGTGCTGGGTGGATTAGAAACAATCATGCATGCATACCACATGGTAAACGACCACTATTAAGCCGCTCCCACATGTCCATTATTGAAGCAGGTGGTGTGAACAAGGGAGGCATGTATGGTCTTTGTTCCCAAGCAAATCTCCCTCCCTCACTCACCCTTTCTTTTTCTGTCTTTTACACACACACACACACACACACACACACACACACACACACACACTAGTTAATGACATCAAGGGGGAAATTAGGAAAGAGGAAAAATTGGAGCCCAAGACGTTCATAACATGGTTCTAATTTGTGGTCAAGAAATTCATGAAGGAATTAGGTCAACGTGTACTCAGAGAAAGGAAAGATTCACTTATAAAGAACGTGGGAGTGAATCACAAGACTATCACTGCCTGCAACCCTTGAAGGGCCCCTTGACCATCTTGCTGGGTGATTTGAATCACCAGATGTGGTCTACCACAGTGCCTCTCATGCTGCTGCTCACATACGAACTTCATGATTTTTGCCATATCTCTTGCTGCCTTGTTTAGTATTGACTTAAGATTTTTCTTTAAATGAACCCATTATTTGGATATTGACTACATTGACATAAGAAGAAAACTTTATGTCACTGTGGTAAATGGGAGGCTGATTTTCTTGCCACAGATAGAAAGTCTGAAAAAAATACATACCTTTTTTTTAAGAATGCTTTTTAAAAAACTTTTATTTTAGGTTCAGGGATACATGTGCAGGTTCGTTATATGGGTAAATTGTGTGTATGGAGTTTTGGTGTACAGGTTATTTTGTCACCCAGGTAGTAAGTATAGTATGAATAGGTAGTTTTTCCATCCTCTCCCCACCCCACCCTCCACTCTTAAGTATATTTGTGTCCATGAAAATACACAACTATCAAAAGTAATACAGCCAGGCGCAGTGGCTCACGCCTGTAATCCTAGCACTTTGGGAGGCCAGGGTGGGCGGATCACCTGAGGTCAGGAGTTTGAGACCAGCCTGGCCAACATGGTGAAACCTTGTCTCTACTAAAAATACCAAAATTAGCTGGACGTGGTGGCACGCGTCTGTAGTCCCAGCTACTCGGGAGGCTGAAGCAGGAGAATTGCTTGAACCCACAAGGCAGAGGTTGCAGTGAGCTGAGATCGTGCCATTGCACTCCAGCCTGGGCGACAGAGTGAGACTCCACCTTAAAAAAAAAAAAACAAAAAAAAAAACCCAAAACAGTAATACATAAATGTTGCCGATAGCTCTCTGAATACCCTTCTATATCCCACCAGTGGTTGGCATAACATACTTCAGGGTGCACCATTCTTGCAGAAAAGCTGAAAATTCTGTATCTTTATTTATTTTATTTTATTTTTTATTTTTATTTTTTTGAGATGGAGTCTCGCTCTGTCGCCCAGGCTGGAGTGCAGTGGCCGGATCTCAGCTCACTGCAAGCTCCGCCTCCCGGGTTCAGGCCATTCTCCTGACTCAGCCTCCCGAGCAGCTGGGACTACAGGTGCCTGCCGCCTTGCCCGGCTAGTTTTTTGTATTTTTTAGTAGAGACGGGGTTTCACCGTTTTAGCCAGGATGGTCTCGATCTCCTGACCTCGTGATCCGCCCGTCTCGGCCTCCCTAAGTGCTGGGATTGCAGGCTTGAGCCACCGCGCCCGGCTGTATCTTTATTTAAATTTTTTTTTTTTTTTAGAAATGGGGTCTGGCTCTGTCACCCAGGCTGGAGTGCAGTGGTGCCATCATGGCGCACTGCTGCCTGAATGTCCTTGACTCAAGCTGTCTTTCTGTGTCAACCTCCCTAGTAGCTGGGACTACAGGCATGAGCCAACACGCTGGCTGGATTTCTGTATCTTTAGGTTCTTAATCCTTAACCTTTTTGCTTCTCAGTTTCTCATCATCAGAATGGGGCTGTTTCACCGTGCACAGTGGCTCACACCTGTAATCTCAGCACTTTGGGTGGCCAAGGCGGGAGAATCTCTTGAGGCCAGGAGTTTGAGATCAGCCTGGACAACAAATTGAGACCCCTCTCTCTACAAAAAATTTAGCCAGGCATGGTGGTGCGTGCCTGTAGTCTTAGCTATTCAGGAGGCTGAGGCAGGAAGATCACTTGAGCCCAGGAAGTTGAGACTGCAATGAGCTGTGACCACACCACTGCACTCCAGCCAGGGCAACAGAGCAAGACCCAGTCTCAAAAAAAAAAAAAAAAGAGTAAGGATGTTTACAAAAAGAGTCATTATTATTGAGAAATGACTGAGCTGAACATTTTGCACCCATTAGTTTATATAGTCTTCATAAAGTTTCCATAATGATGTATTATTATTGAGGTTGTATCTGTGAGGACACCAAGGCACAAAGAGGTAGTGTTGCTCTGTCACACAGCTTGTCATTGCGAGGAGTGTGAACCCAAGACCATCTGAACACGGAGCCTTGACATCCTGCAGCCCTGCCTCTCCGTGCTAGCCACTTCATGGGGGCTGAGAGCAGCCAAATTAACAATGAAGAAGACGCACTGGGGATAAAGAGGAGAGGCTACTTACTGGTGCTTGCCATGGGCCAGAGACTCCTAGAAGCACTTTTTCTGTATCAACTCATCTCATCGTCGTGATAGACGTGTAATGGAAGTCTTAGTAGTATTCCCATTTTATAAATAAGGATGTTGAGGTGCAGAACCTTTAATTAACTTGCAACTAGTAAGTGCTGAACCTGAATTGGAACCCAACGGGTCTGGTGCCAGAGCCTGTCCCCCTACACCTGATAAAGGCGTCGCACAGATGGTACAACTGTTCATATCATCACCGGTGACAGTTTCAATGCTGCAACTGAAGACTTATCTGTCTGCCTCAGGCACTTATTTAGTCCCTGCCTGGCCCTAACTTGCTTGATTTCCTTTTTATTATAAGATAGAATTCAGATGATCTGAGCCTTCTAAGGAATTAACTTTGCGGCAGGAAGGTGCTCATTCATTCATTCACCTAACCATCATAATTGGTATCTGTCTATGCGAGGTACTGCACTGTGTGTCAACAAAACAGGAAAGCGGTTGTGTGTGGTAGTTCGGATGGGAGACATAACAACCCACACAGACCCAAGATCCCCACCTCACATCCACATTCATAAGCTTGCAGGACTTCTGGTCTGAACTTCTGCGAGCATCTGTTTCCTCATTCTTATTCCTATAAAATAAGATGACAAAACTTGTCTGTAATTTATTTTTTCCCCTAATTTTTGTTTTCTTTTTTTGAGATGGAGTCTTGCTCTGTCACCCAGGCTGAAGTGCAGTGGTGCAATCTCAGCACACTGCAAACTCCGCCTCCAGGGTTCAAACCATTCTCCTGCCTCAGCCTCCCAAGTAGCTTGGATTACAGGCAGACACCACCATGCCCAGCTAATTTTATTATTTTTGTAGAAACGGGGTTTCGCCATTTGACCAGGCTGGTCTTGAACTCCTGACCTCAAGTAATTCGCCCATCTTGGCCTCCCAAAGTGCTGGGATTATAGGCGTGTGCCATCGCACCTGGTCTTTTTCCATAATTTGCTTTTTGAAGAGAATGTTCTAGGTGGCGTACCTTCTTAATTGATTGTCCTCTGTTGAGCAGGGGAGTATCATTATAATTTTCACCTCCCTATCCCCTTGATTATAAAAGTAATACAGGCCCACAATCCTGTGTCTCCAACCCAGGGGCCGGATGCATTTTGTGAGCCAAATTTTTTGAGCTTTTAGATGCGTTTTGTTCACACTAAATGTCAAATAATATGTTAATACTTCTTCAGAGAAATGTATGGATAGTCACACCACCTGAGAACATTAAAGACTTCATGCAAACTCAGAAGAATCCATGTTTTGCTGTCAAATGAGCTTTGTGGATTTTGGAATTATAGGTAATAGATTATTAATGGGACTTGCATATGCTTATGGTGGCAGATTTGGAAAAATACAGTGAAGTATTAAAAAGAAAGTAATCACATTAACAAGAAATAACTACTGGAATTTTCATGTATGTTTTCTAATTCATTGAATTATTCAACAATATCATTGATCCTCTATTATATGTTCTAGGCCAGTGGTTTTCAAAGGCAAAATTTTGTCCCCTGAGGGGATTTAGCAATATCTGGAGACATTTTGGTTGTCACATCTAGGACCAGGTGCTATTGGCATTTAGTAGGTAGAGCTCAGGATGCTATTAAACATCCTACAATGCATAGAACAGCCCTCATGACAAAGAATTATCCAGCCCCAAATGTCAGTAGTGCCATGATTAAGAAGATTAAGAAATCTTGGCTAGGCTTTAGACACACAGTAATGAATAAAACAATTAAAAGTTAATATATTTACTATATATTTATAAAATATATATAATGCATGCACACACAGAAAAATATAAGGGTTTTAAAATGTGGTATTATTCCATATATAGTTTTTTTTTACTTAACATTGCTACATGAATATTTTACGACATTAACAAAAACTCTTTGAACACATCATTTTTGTGCCTATAGAATATTGCTTCAGAAAGAAATGAAACTATTTTTAGCCATTTCTTTACATAAAAATTGATTTTTCCCTCTTTATTTAAAATAATGCCATGATGAACATCCTTATATTTACACTGTTTTATGACATCTCTGATTATTTCATTGGGTTCTCAGGCTAACAGCTCATTCTAGAGGTAGGGTTATTTAGTCAAAGGATACAAACTTTAAAACATCCTTAGTGTATGTGATAAAATTGCTTTGCAGAAAGGTTGTTCTAAGTTTTACTTGGTGCAGGAGTTAACATTAAAAATCAGAGACTTATGGTACCAAATGAACCTAGCTAGGGCCAGGTGTGGTGGCTCGTGTCTGTAATTCCAGCACTCTGGGAGGCCAACGTGGATGGATCACGAGGTCAAAATATCAAGACCATCCTGGCCAACATGGTGAGACCCCGTCTGTAGTAAAAATAAAAAAATTAGCCAGCCGTGGTGGCACACACCTGTAGTCCCAGCTACTCGGGAGGCTGAGGCAGGAGAATCGCTTGAACCTGGGAGGTGGAGGTTGCAATGAGCTGAGATCGCGCCACTGCACTCCAGCCTGGCGACAGAGTTAGACTCTGCCTCAATAACAACAACAACAACAAACCCCCAAATCCCCAAAAATCAAAACCAAAAACAGAGCTAGTTCAAGCTATGAATAACACATCCAGAAAATTCTGGTGACTGGAAGAAGCCTTCAGAAAGAGAATAGCCTGGTGGCTATTCTCAGCTGGCCATTTGGTCCTGGATGGACTGGGTATATTTCCTGTCAGTCAGGCTCATGATACTCATTGTATTGTAATCACCCCAGTATGCAAACAGATTGGACAACAGTTCAAAGACTGGGCAACAAAACATAATTAAGAAGTGATTAACTTATGGGAAAAGATGAAAAGAGCTCAAGTATGAAAGCCATGTGGCAGAAAACCCTGGGAGGAGGTGATCACCATTTCCAAGCATTGAAATTCCATAAATAAAAGGCTAGAAGAGGAACTTCTCGGGGGTTGATTTAAAAGGTAATGGCATATATTTGAACAATGAGGATTCCAGGCTGAAATCTCAAGAGGAAGCTTCCTTGTTGTGGTTCTCGACAGGAATAATCCGTTGAGGAAATGATAGAGTTCCTTTTAACGTGTTGGTAGCTGAAACAGCAAGAGGAACACAGGCCAATCAGATAATGTGAATTTGTCCTCCAGCAAGTGCTGCACGGGAGCTTAGTGAATGAGTAAGTTTCTCCCAGACTCAGGGCAAGGGAGCACAGGTTCCACTGTAGGCTGCAGTTGATGGAGAACCTCGATTTGGAGGGAAGAAAATTCCTGGTTTCTCTTTTTCTGAGGCTGAAGGAGAACAGAAGCTCATCAAGTAGAGGAGAGCTGGCTACTGCTGTAGCCATAAAAAGGCAGATGTAGTAGATGTTTTCAGTTTTGCAGGTCCTTCAGGCTCTCCGTCAGCTACTCACCTCTGCCTTCGTAGACTGAACGCAGTCATAGACATAGGTAAATAATGGGTGTGGCTGTGTTTTAATAAAACTTTATTTGCACAAACAGGCAGTGCCTAGGGAGCATGGTTTGCTGACAACTGATCTCAAGAAGCGGGAAAGACGCCCTGTAAAAGAGCAAGGAAATTTAAAGAGAAATGGGTTCAAGTACCATCTCTACACTTAACGGCTAGTTAATTAACCTTTGTGAACACTTAGGTGTTTTTTTTTTTTTTGTCCACGAAAAGGGTTAATTGCAGTGGCTCCCTCATGGGTTTGTTCTCAGAATCAAATGGAACAATGTCAGAATAATGTTTATCATAGGCCGGGGTGCACAGAAGTACTAAAATAAAAGAATAAAAAGAATGCACATTTTATTATAGTTCTTACCCTATTCTATTGGGTTTGTGTAACTGGTTCCTTCACTAGTATGAGCTCCTGGAGTTCAAAAATCCTACTTACTTAACACACGTCTCCAGTACCTATCATGGTGGCACATGGTGGGTGGTGGTTTGGGTTTGAAAGCAGGACTGGGGATGGGGGTTTGGGGGCAGTGGTTTAGTGAGAGAAGGCTCCCAGGGGAATGGGAACCCAGGCAGCAGGACAAGGTGGGAGAAGGAGCGAAGCAGAGGTTTTTGTCAACTGCAGTCTAGCTTCAGCCTGATGCCTTGGGGATATACATTGCATATATTGGGAGCAGCTACTGCACCCCAGCATTAGCTCACGTTGAAGCAAAGGGGCTGGCCTTTCATGGCCTGGAACAGTCAGTTACTGGCTGTGGGCTGGCCTCATTAAGAGTGAGGAGATAATCTCCCAGGTGAATTGGCTTCTGTTCTGCTGAATGAGACAGCTGGGAGCTGTTAGCTCTGCCAATGGGCTTGGGGGGATGGGTGAGGGGGGCATGACAGCTTCTCTGCAGTGCCCAATGATTGCTTGTTCCATAAAAGCCTATGTGTTCTGAGGTTATGCTCTAAATCACCCATGAAACACAGCTGGTTTATAGGAAACAGGAGAAGGGCAGAGCCAGGGTGACTAAGTCATCACCTGTCACTCCAAAGATAAATTGTTTAGCTTAGAGGCTGAGTCCAGAGATGGTGAGGAACTTGACTCAAGAATGGTGATGTTCTCTCTTTGCAGGGACAGGAAGTGGCTTCTTTTTCAGTGGCCTGTGGGCGTTTCCTTTGCCTGGAGGAGTGTGTGGTATCATCCAGACTGAGTGTTGCTGAAATCCCTCACCGTGCTTGACACAAGTGCCAATAATGCCACAGTAACATCTGCCTGGTTCTGGCATCTAGCGAGAGTGGGATAGAATCCCAGCTCTGCCACTTTAGCCATGTGACCTTGAGCCAATGACTTAGCAATATAAGCCTTAGTTTCCATGTCTGTAAAATGGGAATAGCAATATTTCCCAATTCTTAGGGCTTTTGTGAGGCTTAGAGTTAATGCTTACAAATGGCTGGCACCTAATTAAACTTCAATTTCAAAACATGGTAATTTTATTTACTTTCTTTGTTATGATGGTGTATTTTTTATTTATTTATAGAAATGGTATCGTTCAGGTAATGTATCCCAATTGTCATTTGCTTATTACTTTGGATTTTTGCCATATCTGTTGCCACCTGTACTATTATTTATTTAACATATATTAGTTGACTCTTGAAAATAAAACTTAAATATAATAAACTTGCAAATAGGACCAGGGCAATAAGGGGTTTGGATGGGCTAATACTTGGCCTATGGTAAGTATGCTATGAATGAGAGTTATACTATTATCATCAACATTGACATTAAATGACTCTTAGTTGTGTATTCTAGCTGGGAATTTGCGTTGACTCATTTCATTTCTTCCTTTTAGAATCAAGTTGCTTGCATTCTCTCCGCTGGATGAGGTCACGTCTTTACTCCTGCCTGAGCTAATTGATGTATTCTTAAGGTGGCTTGCTTGGCTAAGAATTTCATGCATAGTATCAGGGGATTTTTTTTTCTCTGTTAAATAAGCTGGGTTCTGACAGATTACCAGGAAGTTGTTACTCAGAGCTAAGTGCTCAAAACTGATTGTAGGGACCCGTGGAAATTCCCCTTCCTTGCCTAAAATAACTGGAACTGGAACACGACAATATGAGCTTTGTCCAGGCTTGAAACAATATCCTTTCCAAGTGAATTTTGTACGGAAATACTTACCAATATATAGTGGTAGTTCTCACTGACAGGCTAGAAAAAGGTTAGTTATTCCCCATATTCCATAGCTCAAAGGGCCATTGTTAGGGACAATAAGCCCCCAGGAGTGAAATTTAAGCATGTGGACATAGTAATACTGGACTTACCTGACTTCTGCCTGCCCCTTATTCCATTTGATTCCTTCACTATCAAAAGAATCTAATTCCGGAAATAGACATGCTCTCCATTTGTTTGATTATTTTTATTGCAAGTATGTTTGTGACAACCTTCCCCCGAGACCCTCCCGAGGAGGTTCTGAGGAAACGGTAGAAGGAAATGCTCAGGTCCTTATAGGAGATGTGGGTTCAGAGTAGCTGACTCAGACGAATGTCAGTGAGTTCAAATTCCACAGCAGTTTTTAATCCCATGCCTTGAACTGGTTCAGAAGGTTGATAATTAGCAAGGGCATGTGTCCAGCTCTCGCAGACTCAGGATGTAAAGATCTGGAGATTTTGTTTGAATAAATATTCCAATGCTGAAATGTTATTGTCATTATTACAGGTTAAAAAAATAATAATAAACTGGGCAAGATCTTGTGAAGTGTTTCACTCTGTGTTTTTTTTGTTGTTGTTGTTAATAAAAATTTATTATTAAAAACATTTTCAGGCTAAGTGGAAAAGGGGGACAGGAATAAAAGTGGGAATCCGTCAATGAGCTTTTTTTGTTATTTTAAGCTCCAAGAAATTCTGTTAATGCTGGTCATATTAGCTAGTGTTAATATTTTCTCAAGGCCTGAAATCTACTGCATGCAATTTATTAAGCTGTAGCACCGTGCCAGGAAACATTCCTCTCTGAAGGAAGAAGGAGGCAGAGTGTAAGGCTTATTTTGATTTGCCTTTCCTGGCTGAGGTCTCTGAAATCACTCTCAACACAACAGGCTTCCTCTTTTGGGGAGGGTCTCCCTCTCCCACCAACCTTGCAGGTTCAGGAGGGAGGCCCTGGGGGGCAGGAATTTGCTCCACCCACTAAGTGAGGCCAGATGATTCTGGCATTTAGTGGAATGGCAGGTAGGACTTCAGAGCTCACTAAAGTCTTTCCTTGCTTTTCCCTCTTCTGTGCCTCTCATCAATGCAGAGGAGTCACATCTTTAGGCTCCTTGAAAGGATATGACTCCAACTCTGCCATCCCAAGCTTGGCGGGGATAATAGTAGGAATGAGAGGGAAATACCAATATTAGTGGGACCTGCCAATTCACACACGTGCAGGTGGCAGGGGAAGCTTGAGCTGGGAGGGCGTGGGGTGCCTGCTCTTCCCTTCAGAAGGGAGTATCCCCCGGATCCTGAGTGAGTAAGCACAGTTTACAAAGGCATATATATATATTTTTCTTATACTGTACTATGGTACCTTGAATGCAAGCCTACTATTGCATCTATTATAGTATTCAAAGAAATGGTCATCTCTACACTCCACAGTACCCCTTATGTGGATGCTTAAAGAGACTTGAAAAGAATCCTCATGGCAGCATGGCTGGACATGGTGATCAATGGGATATGCACAAAATGGGCTACAAGGAGAATGGGCTCTGAGTTGGGTATGTGTTCCAAGTATAGCCAGAGATATTCTTGCCTGGGACTTTTGTGAGAGCAATTGGGAAAAAGGGGTGTGTGTGTGTGTGTGTGTGTGTGTGTGTGTGTGTGTGTGTGTTTCTTTTGGTTTCTTTTGGAGTCACCAGCTGTGCAGATCATCTAGGCCTGAAGCCACAGATGACCGCTTTGCCATTCACATGGAGACAGCCTACCTGAAAGTAATGGCAATATAGAGGAAAGGACAGCCAAGATATAGAGAATGACACACTCCTCATAACGCTTCTTGCTGCCTGGATCCAGCTGTGCCTGGAGTCAGCAGTAAACTTGGATGCTTCAGTTACAAGTGCTAAGTTCCCTTTCATTCTTAAACAAGATTGAGTTATGTCATTGTCATGTGCAGCAAAGGCAGTCTCGGCTATTTCATCCTCCTCCTATTCATCTGTACTCTAAATGTATAAAGGTTAATACTTATTTTGGTTAGAGACCAAACTTTACAAGAGAGAAAAGTCACTATTCCAAGGACCAAGCACTCAGACTCACTTGTGCTCCAGGTTGGACTTTTATTTTGAGGAACTGGCCAGCTTTAATCACAGAAAATTTGTCTAAGCTATTCCCATTGCAACTGAATAGTCATTTATGGCATAAGTTGGAATCAGCCAGTGCCTTCAAATGTTGATATCTGTGATGAGTGCAAACAACTTTTTTTTTTTAACAATCACTTTTCATAACAGAGGTGCACACTCAGCCCCTGAGTCACCCTGTTGGCTGACAGTTCTTTCTCCCATTTGTGATGGCCATTCACCCATCTGAGTTTTTGATAAACGTACACTCCCAAGTATCTGTCCTTAATAAGCCTCTACGTTATGCTCTGGCATGTGGGATGTTGCTCCATAATCCTGTGCCCCCGTATAGACAGGTACCCATTTCCTGTGGCTGCCTACTGAGTGAGTGGTGATTTCCCCATCAGAGGCATCAGCCTTTGACTTGTTTTTCTTGTAGATATAATGCTTCATGCCAAGTCATCCACCAAACACCATGCAACCAGGGACAGGGCTGAGTTGTCTAGAGATGCAAAAGGAAAATTTTGCAAGCTGGTTGCATAACCATCGCTCCTTGTTAGTGCTAGTGCCTAAGAGGACTGTCTTCCTCTTTCAGCTTTCCAGAGATCTGTGTGCCCTCAGGAAGTAAGCGCAATAGGGGTCTATCTCCAAGAACATGGACACTAAACAGGTACAGGGCCTGGGACCACACAGAAGCTGGGAGACACACAGGTGTGTCCACTCAATGAGGCATCTGGCATTTCAAGACATAAGGATGAAGAGATGCCAAAATAGGGGTTACCCAAATTTATGAAATATTTTCTTTTCTTTTCTTTGTTTTTCAGAGATAGGGTCTCATTCTGTCACCCAAGCTGGAGTGCAGTGGTTCCATCAAGACTTACTGCAGCCTTGACCTCCTGGGCTCAAGTGATCTTCCCACCTTAGCCTCTTGAGTAGCTGAGAACTATAGCCATGTGCCACCATGCCTGGCTAATTTTTGTTTTTTAATTTTTTGTAGAGACAGAGTCTCATTATGTTGCCCACACCAGTCTCGAACTCCTGGTCTCAAGCGGTACCCCAGGCTTGGCCTCCCAAAGTGCTGGGATTACAGGCATAAGTCACCACCGGTCTCCTTGGAATATTTTTCAGTGTTATATTGAACAAAATAAAAGCTTGAATACACACACACACACAAATTACTGTTCATTGCAATGGCATTGTGCTGTATACAAGGTTACAGAAGTTATTAACCATATTATCTTAGAATGAGCTTGAGGTAACATGATCTGTGAATGGGAACATAGTGTAAAATTGTCCTATTACGAATGCATCCCTGTGAATTCATGCAATCTTTTTGGAGATGACATCGGAAAGTCAATATGAGGCCAAGGCCAAATGTCCCTTGGCTCCTCACAGCCAACCCTACCAGAGGGCATTAAGTTAATACAAAATTAAGATTTTTTTTTTTTTTTTTTT
>NW_012101920.1:3107861-3113480 GCF_000951045.1 Mandrillus leucophaeus
GGGAATGAGGTAGGGGGATGAAGATAGAGAGGTGAGAGGATAAGGGGGTGGAGTTTATGTGTACGTTGATAATAAGCAAAAATATGAACTCTACAATGTTAGAGGGAGCACATGCAATGAGGAGCAATGAGCAAGGGAAGGAGCTAGAGAGTGGTCAGGCAAGGCCTTTTTGGCCATCAATGCTTCCCAACTGATTAGATATTTTTAAAGAAAGACACTAATAAAGGATGTGCCATACAGGGGCTGGAGGACTTAGTGGGCAGAACAGCCACCGAAGAATCTACTAGATACAGGAAATGATGTAGGCCATTGGTAATGGGGGTCATTCATTATTTTTGCATACCGATATCCAATTATTCAAGTATCGCTTGCTGAAAAGACTACCATTTTCCTATGAGATAAACTGGTACCTTTATACAAAATCGATTTATCATATTTGTGTGGGCATATTTCTTTATGTTCCATTGATCTCTCTATATAATCTTATGCCAATAACACACTGTCCTGGTTATCGTAGATTTATGGTAAGTCTTAATTAAACTCAATTAGTTGAAGACTTCCAAGTTTGTTCTTTCTAATGTCCATTTGTGGAATGCCAACTATGAATACAGCTCTGCTCATTTGTTCAGTCACTCATTCGAGAAATATAGAGCATCTGTTACACTCCAGGTTTGGATTTGGGTGCTGGGATTCAGGTGTTTGGATTTACATGCTGGGATACATTAAAAATATGAATTCCCAGCTGGGCGCAGTGGTTTATGCCAGTAATCCCAGCACTTTGGGAGGTCAAGGCAGGTGGATCAATTGAGGTCAGGATTAAAGACCAGCCTGGCCAACATGGTGAAACCCAGTCTCTACTAAAAGTACAAAAATTAGCTGGGTGTGATGACAGGTGCCTGTAATCCCAGCTACCTGGGAGGCTGAGGCAGGGGAACCTCTTGAACCTGGAAGGTGGAGGTTGAAGTAAGATGAGATCACGCCATTGCATTCCAGCCTAGGCCACACAGTGAGATTCCATCTCAAAAAAAAAAAAAAAATTCCCTGCCCTCATGGAGTTTGCAGTCTGTTGGGGGCCGGGGGCAGGAGGTAGTGGAAAAAATAATCAGAAATATATATATGTATTTGTCACATATACTGTGTGTGATTGTGTGTGTGTGTGTGTGTGTGCGCATAGTCACTAGTAACAAGTGCTGTGAAAAGAAATAAAGCAAAGGAAGGAGCAGGAGGGTGTTCTGGGAAGGACTGTGAGCCAGTGAGACTTGAGCATGAACCAGATGTGTGGTGTGAGGGGCGTGCTGAGCAACACACAATGGGAACAGTGCTCCAGACAGTGGGGAAAACGTGCCCAGAGCCCACGCACCGTGGGAAGTGTTCAGATGAGGTTTCTGCCCTTAGGGAATCTAAATTTGCGTAGAAGAAATAATCCAAGTTTTAAAATGTTCCACTTAGTGGTCATTTCTGTGAACAAAATAAATAGCGCTGGATGACAGTTGAGACTTACGTGATTCGGAGGCAGTTACGCGAAGCTCTGGGGAAGAGCTTTCCAGGAGAGGGAATGGCAGGTGCACAAGCCCCAAGGTAAGAAAGGGAAAGGCTAAGACCAGAAGGCAGGCTGATATGGAGGAATCTTCCAGAAGAAGTCCAAAGGATGAACTGAGACTGGACTTGAGGCAGGACCTTGTGAGCCCAGGTAAAGATTTAAATTCTACTCTCTCAGGGGCAATGGATACCATGGTTTTGTGTTACATAATCAATTCTACTATATAACTGCTTCAGTGTAACTTACTGGCAAGAGTGAGTGCTTGGCCTGTATTTCAGAAATTTCTAGAGTCCTGAGAAACCACTGGGGGTGTGGCTGTGCCATCTGACAACTTCCTGTGAGCCCCCTAATCTGGGGAAATTCATGAAAATGCTCAGGGATAGATGTAGTTGACATTTTGATGAACGGCCCTGTATGCAAATAGGAACTGTATTAGAATGAAGAATGAGTTTTGATATATGGGGTGCGTGTGTGTTTACAATTCTTAATCTTGATGAGTCATGAAGAGTATTTCCACATTTCAACTAAACGAACATTCTGGTTATTGTTTATAGTATTTCTTTGTCCACAGCTTTAAAAACACCTTTTATTTGAAAATAAATTCAGGCTGGGCACGGTGGCTTACGCCTATAATCCCAGCACTTTAGGAGGCTGAGACCGGTGAGGCACTTGAGGTCAGGAGTTTGAGACCTGGCCAACATGGAGAAACTCTGTCTCTACTTAAAAAAATTCAAAAATTAGCTGGGCGTGGTGGTGCATGCCTGTAATCCCAGCTACCCAGGAGGCTGAAGCATGAGAATCGCTTGAACCCAGGAGGTGGAAGTTGCAGTGAGCTGAGGCCACACCACTGTACTCCAGCCTGGGTGACAGAGTGAGACTCTGTCTAAAAAAAAAAAAAACCAAAAAAAGCTCGAAGTTACAAATATAGAAGTAGTACAAAAATACCTGGATTGCCTTTATTTATCTATTAATATCTTAATATCCATCTGCATGATTGTTTGTGCAGTCCTGTAACCTGGAACATTCTCACAGCAGTTTTTTTTGTCTGTTATGATATTAGCATTTTCAAAGACTACAGCTTCCTCCTGTTTGACAGAATGTTCCCCATTTTCTGTTTGTCTGAAATGTCTTGATTAGGTGTAGGTTATGCATTCTTTGCTGATTACTTTACTGTGGGGCATAGAGGATGTTGTATCCTCCTCAGGATATTACATCTGGAGGCAGGTGGTGTCTATCTGTTCATCACTGGTAGCATTAAATACCTCCAACGTTGAAGCCAATGTTTGTGGATGAGACAAGGCGGGGGAGGGGAGGAATAAAGTTGAAAACACAAGATGTCATGACTCAACATTAGTTAAGTTCTTGAGTCATCTGTGTTGCTAAATTAACCACCAATGCAAGGCACATGTAGGCACGCACACAAGCACACACGCACATGTTACACACACACACACACACACACACACACAGAGTTCAGTTCTATGTCGCATTTTTAAAGCTATCACTGGCCGGGCACAGTGGCTCATGCCTCAGCGCTTTGGGAGGCCAAGGTGGGCGGATCACCTGAGGTTGGAAGTTCGAGATCAGCCTGGTCAATATGGTGAAACTCTGTCTCTACTAAAAATACAAAAATTGCCGAATGCGGTGGCGCATGCCTGTAATCCCAGCTATTGGGGAGCTGAGGCTGAAGAATACCTCAAACCCAGGAGGTGGAGGTTGCAGTGAGCCGAGATAGGGCCACTGCACTCCAGACCAGGCAACAGAGCGAGACTCTGTCTCGTTAAAAAAAAAAAAAAAAAGCTATCACCAAAGTCCCGTTTTAGCATTGAGAACATTGGAAGAAATAATTTCGGGAGATTTTCAAATTCCGCATTAAGGCTTCACATATAATTAGTACTTCCTAATAATTCCTTGGGTCTTACAGGATTTGGTGCTATGGCTAAGAGGTCTGTGGGCACCGGCCAAGCAAATGCATTAGCTTAGAGCAGTAATTTTCAGCCCTGGCAGTTCATTAAATTCTCCTGGGTGGATTTAACACCCAGTGCTGTTCAGACCCCATCCCAGATCAACTGAATCAGAACTGAACGTGGGCCACAGATGGGAGAGTTTAGAAGCTCTGCAAGAACTTCTGATGTCCTGCCAAGGTACAGAACCACCAGCTGAAAGGTGTGATTCTGAAGCTTCAGTGATCCCCAAATATTCCTTGCCCTCTGGTCAGGTGCTCCCTTTAATAGCTAACACAGATTGAGTACTTACATGTGTACCAGGCCACATGTTGTGGGCATCCATAGATTTTTGTATTCACACATTTATTCCCCTTGTGTAAAAAGCTCCCTAATTTTCCTTTGGCTAACTACCACCCCCACTTTTCAGCTCGTGGTTTTTAGGGAGCTGACTGTGTGCTCTGACTTCAGGGATGAACACTGATTCCCAGCTTGGCAAACTGATTGGTTCATAAATGGTCTAAGTGGTCAAGTGAATCTTGAGCCCAGGACTTTCACTGAAGTTACTGGGCAAGAGGCTTGGCGCAGCAGCTCACGCCTGGGATCCCAGCACTTTGGGAGGCAAAGGCGAGCAGATCACTTGAGTTCGAGACCACCCTAGGCAACATAACAAAACAAAACCTTTTCTCTACAAAAAAAAAAAAAAAAAAAATTGGCCAGGTGCAGTGGCTCACTCCTGCAATCCCAGCACTTTGGGAGACCGAGGCGGGCGGATCTCCTGAGGTCAGGAGTTTGAGACCAGCCTGGCCAACATGGCGAAACCCCGTCTCTACTAGAAACAGAAAAATTAGCTGGGCCTAGTGGTGGGCGCCTGTAATCCCAGCTACTTGGAAGGCTGAGACAGGAGAATTGCTTGAACCCTGGAGGCGGAGATTGCAGTAAGCCGATATCACGCCACTGCACTCCAGCCTGGGCGACAGAGTGAGACTCTGCCTCAAAAAACAAAAACAAAAACAACAAAAAACAAAAACAGCAGCAACAAAAAAACAAACCACAAAAAATTTGCTAGGCATGCTGGCGTGTACCTGTAGTTCCAGCTACTTGGGAGGCTGAGAATTGCTGGAGCTCAGGAGGTCTAGGTTGCAGTAAGCCCTGATCACGCCACTGCACTCCAGCCTGAGCAACAGAGTGAGACCCTGTTTCAAAAAAAAGAAAAGAAAAAAGAAAGAAAAAAATAAATTATTGGCTAACAGATGTTTTTATCTTTTCTTGGACTTAACATGGAGAAAAGGGAACCATGAAGTAATCAGAGTCTACTACAGAGAGGGGCCAAGCCAAGAATGAAGCCAACATAGAGGAAAGCAGAAAAAAAAAAAAAAAAATGAACAGAGTGGATATGGTTTGAGCCCCCCGGATTTAGCCATGCCTGAAGCTATCATCTCCTGGATCATTAAGTTATATGAGTCAATAAATTCCTATTTTGCTTAAGTCAATTTCAGTTGAGGTTTCTGCCATTGCAACTGAAAGGCTTCTGGTTAAAACACACTTAAAACTTTTTTAAATTTTACAGAAGTCTAGGAAGTAGCTATTGTTAGTATCCTTGTTTTATAGATGCTTTATAGACCCTGAGGCTTAGGGAGTCAACTGCTTCAGATGATTCCTATGTATACTTCAATTTGAGAATCACTGATAAAGTACTTGATCTAGCTGCTTCTTAAGGGTGATAGCACTTTTTTTTCTCTCCTTTTTTTTTTGAGATGGAGTTTTGCTCCGTTGCCCAGGCTGGAGTACAGTGGTGTGATCTTGGCTCACTGCAACCTCTGCCTCCTGGGTTCAAGTGATCCTCCTGCCTCAGCCACCCGAGTAGCTGGGATTACAAGTTACTTGGGTGGCTGTCACCACGCCCAGCTGATTTTTGCATTTTTAGTAGACACGGGGTTTTGCCATGTTGACTAGGATGGTCTCGAATTCCTGACCTCAAGTGATCTGCCCAGCGTGGCCTCCCAAAGTGCTGGGATTATAGGCGTGAGCCACTATGCCCTGCCTCTCTTCTTTCTTTTCTTTTCTTTCTTTTTTTTTTTTTGAGACAGAGTCTCATTCTTGTCACCCAGGCTGGAGTGCAGTGGCGCGATCTCG
>NW_012101920.1:3114550-3119976 GCF_000951045.1 Mandrillus leucophaeus
AAAAAATATATAATAAAGCATAAGATAATTATATTTTTGGAAATGACACATAACTTTATGTATTATGATGGTTTTCTTTTGAGGTTTCCTCTTTGGTTCTTAAGAAGGCAAACCCTTTCTTTGCTATGCCTTAGCTGCCTGTTGACAGGTCCTGTGCCAGGTATTCAGGTACCTGTCATTTCATCAGCTACACACCCTGGAAGCAGGCCTGACTCAATGGTCCCTGCTTTCCCCATGAAGCAGCAGCGACTTAGAAAGATGACACATTTCCCCGTGGTCATCCAGTTTCTCAGCTAAATGAAGCTTCATTTAGCTTCATTTCTCCTTCTCTTAATCTCTATGTATCTATTTATCTGTCCATCCATCCAGCCATCTTTCTATCCATCTATCCTTTATCTATTGATGTATGTACCTATGTATCTGTTTGTTTCTATTACTTATCTATCTTTATCTATCCATCTATCTGTATATATCTACCATCTATCTATCCATCCTCTATTTTCCATCAATCTATCATCTATGTATGTATTATGTATCTGTCATCTATTTATGTACCTATTACTTATCTATCTTTTAAAAAATTTATTTAATGGAGACTGGGTCCCATTACGTTGCCCAGGCTGGTCTCAAACTCTGTACTCAAGTGATCCTCCTGCCTCAGACTGTCAAAGTGCTGGGATTACAGGCATGAGCCACCATTCCTGACTGTACCTATCTTTATCTACTCATCTCTATATATTGTATGTATCTATCGTCTATCTATCTATCATCTGTGTGTCTTATCTATCATCTTTCTTACCTCTCTATGTATCTCTATGACCTGTCTACCTATGTATCTATCTGTTGTCTCTCTGGTTATCTGGTCTCCAGTGCCCACCTCCTCCTTCCAGTCTCTTCTCTCACCCTGACTCTGACCTTCTCCAGGCCTGGCGTTATGTTTTCTATAGGGTGACCTTATAACTAACCAGCCCATCAAAGACACTTGGGGGAATGAAAGGAGGGGCTTTTAATACTTCGGCAAAAACTGGCGCTGCCCTGAGCACACTGGGATGCGTGGTGGTGGTGGTGAAGTGTGGATTTCTCCTCATTCCTTAGTGCCTCACAAGAGTGCCATAAACATTTGTCGAGTGTGTTTTATCAACAGTCTCAGAAGGGGTGGTAAAAAAAAAATACTCATTTGTTTCATACAGAGAAATTGCATCACAAAGTGATGACTTACAAAATCACGGAAAGGAAATCAATGGTAAGGTGGAGCCAAACCTCTGCTGTAGAATTTCGAGGTTCAGATAACACAGAGCTCTCTCCATCAAGCATTTGTGTGCAGAAGCTCAGCTCCAGGCCCAGGGAGAGAGCTTGAAGCAAAGACATAATAAAACAGTGATAGCTGCCATTTACCGAAGCCGTGTCATGCAACTTTGCTTAGCTCTTTGCTGTACGCTCTCATTTATTCCTTAAGGAAGGTGAGATTGTAATAGAAAAGGAAAACGAATGTGCCGCAGTCACACAAATCGCTCGCTGCCACACTGCCACCAGAGCCCAACAGAGTAGCCACAATGCTTGTTTTATTCTAAAAGGTGCAATGGAGTAATACTGCACATTTTCCGTTTAGATGTCCCTTCAACACGTTTTCTGGGAATCTTACAGCAGTTAACACCCACTTAGAAAGGAGCTTTTTCATCTCGTAAATATGTTCAATGCACCAAAACAGGCAAACAAGGTAACCCAAACTCGTAACTTGCCTCAGCACCTCACCCCTTAAGATACATAGAAACAAATCAGAAAGTATGCTTAATAAGGAATTGGCAAGGCTGAGGAGGAGGAACTGGAGTCAAATCAGTTGGGTCTTTCGCCCCCTTCAGTAGAACGGGGAAGATTACTGCAGAGAATATAGCAAGGGGAATAAGAGAGAGGGAGGGAGGAGGAAGAGAGAGAGAGGGGGAGGGGGTGGAGAAAGAGAGACAGAGACAGAGAAAGAAAGGAAGAAAGAAAAAGAGAGAGAACAACTGTTGGTAACCGGCAGCCCAAGAAAATTGTATAAAAGTCCATCTCTGGTACCTACCTGGTGCCACCTTCCCCCCACCCCCGCGTTGTTTATTTATTTATTTATTTTTTAGAGCCACCACCATTTTGTTGCCTGGCAGAGGTGTGAGATGCAAGGCTGTTTACAAAGCCCCCAGCAAGAGCAATCCCAACCTCAGGAGGTTTGCTTCTCCCCGGGCCAGCCCTCTTGCTTTCCATGCCCGTCTTGGCTGCATGCGTTGTACCTAACACATTTAACCCGCGTTTCTTAAGAGTTCTGCAAAATGGTGTCTGCTGGTGTTTGCAAGGGAGGCTCCCGCTGGGCGTCCCCAGCTGGGTGGGAGCTGAGTGTGCGGTTCCCTAACGAGCTGGCAGCCGGCCTGAGTGGCTCTGAGCTCCGATTCTGACGGCTTGTCCTTCAGGTGACCTATATTATCTGGCACCTCAATTTGCTGGTCATAAAGAAAAAGTATCACTGGAAGAAAGAAAAAAACAATCCTAAGTGATTGTGTACATGTTCTTTATTGAGAATATTAAACTCAGATGCCCTCTGCTGGGCAAGACGGGAAGGGGAGGCTGGGAGTAGGGAGGGCGGCCGGGAGGGCTCAGGAGAAGCCGGGACGGTCTCCTTCCTGTGTGATCTGTGGGCATGATTCAGGGCGAAGGGCGCCCATCGGAGCTGCTTTAGGCAAAGGGAAATACAAAACAAAACTGAAACCGCTGACAAGGAAATCATTTAGCTGGGGAGAAATGACAACTTCTTCACTTGGATTTTTTTTTTCCTGTTCCTAAAATTGTTGCTTTTGATAGGTGAGATGGAATGGGGGGGCGGGGGCGGGAAAGGAGGGAGATTGCTGGACACTGCTAACTTACTCATCAAGACAAAGGGTTTTGGGTTTCAGGGAAGTCCTAGCAAAGAGCATGGCTTAGTGGGGTAGAGAGGGTAGCCGAATTACCGGGACATTTTTGAGAGTGAAACAGGGTGCTATTGATGATGATGCCGAGACAGCAGGTATAGTCCAGGAGTGTCCCAGGCAAATCCGACTACCTAGTCCAGCACTGCTCAGAGAGAGCTTTCTAGGATGATATGAATGTTTTGCATCTCTCCTGTCCTATCCAGTTTATTTATTTATTTTTGAGACACAGTCTTTCTCTGTCACCCAGGCTGGAGTGCAGTGGCACGATCTCGGCTCACTGCAACTTCCAACTCCTAAATTCAAGCGATTCTCCTACCTCAGCCTCCCGAGTAGCTGGGATTACAGGCACCCGCCACCATGGCTGGCTAATTTTTGTATTTTTAGTAGAGACAGTGTTTCGCCATATTGGCCAGGAAGGTCTCCAACTCCTGACTTCAGGTGATCCACCTGCCTTGGCCTCCCTGGGATTACAGGCGTGAGCCACCGTGCCCGGCCTGTCCTGTCCTATATGGTAACCACCACCCACATGTGGCTACTGGGCTCTTGAAATGCAGCTACGCAACTGTGAGGGAACGAATTTTTAACTTCATTTAATTTTTGTTATTCTGAATTAACATTTAAATAGTCACATGTGTCTAGTGGCTATCAGACAGTAGAGCTCTGGTCTTATTATTCACAGGAACACACCACGACCCCCACTGACAGCAGCCAAGACCCCAGGAATAGGCTCGTTGGGAGAGGCCCTCCAGACAATTTATTGAATGAATAAAAACTCAGTAATCAAAAGCCACTGGGCTTAGTCTCTACAGAGATAGAAATTCACAACACTTCTTGGAGACCTATAGGAGCTTCGAGAAACACAACTTCTCCCAGGGAAAGTCAAGAGAGCAGTGTCATTTCTTATAAAATGTCCAAGGCCAATCTCAGGTCCTGGTGTCAGCCCTTGCGTGTGGCACTGGCACCAGCAGCCGGAAAGGTTACTTGTGACTTGTTTTCAGTGCTTTCTTGGGAGCGTCCTGAAAGCTGGCAGTGTTTCTGCCCGGTCAGAAGAGGCCTCATTCATTTGGGGTTGTACCAGCAACTTAAAAAGTTTTTTTTTTCTTCCCTCTCCCAGTGTTAATAGATTTTGAAAGAGGCATTTTTGTTTCTAATTACAAATTCCTGGGTGATGTCATTAAGCCTCCAAACACCCGGTGAGGGCGGCACTGAATAGAGAAAGACAATATGCTAACAAGTTATCTGAGGGTGTCAGAAAGAAATGATGAAAAACAGTACAGTTGGGGGAAATGTTTTCCAGCCTGCTTTCTGGTTTTAGCGACTGCATGGGAAGAGATAAGACACACATGGCTTTTATAAGGAGCCATTGGGATCTCTAGGGGACATGAGGCAGGAGAAAAGAATTGGGCTGAAAGCATCCAATCATCACATATTCACTGAGAAAGAGATTACAATATAGCAAAGGAAGCTCTTCAAGGGCTCCTACAGGGACCTTTGGGGCAAAGATTCAGTGGGCTTTGGGACAGCTTGACTTCAACTAGATGGTATTTGAATAATCTGCTAGAGAGAAAACAGATATAGCACACATTGTCACATTTAGCGTTGAAACTCTCGGTTTGACTATGAGTAATGTTCAGCCATGCCCGGGGGGTCAGGCCTACACTCACTCAGAAACAAGTGGGGAATTGAAGCAATTATTCAGATAATCCATAGACATAGCTACTGGCCAGTGCTGCATCCCTGACTTAGCCCAGAAACAGTAATGCTATTATAAGCTGTTGGTGATTTGTGGAGCAATCTTGAATTTATTAAGGAAAGGAGATTATAGAAAATTCCAGAATGCCAATGGGATGCATTCAGGTTGAGTCAGGCAGAGTAAGGTGGGAAATGGAGGGCCTCCCACCCTCACAAGGAACATCTTGCTTTAGGCCAAAATGGAAATAAAACTTTGGGTTGAAATTTTGCAGATGGTGCGTTTCTCCACATCACTGTTTTTACATGTGTAGTTGATAAATTTCATGTTGGACTGTATGTGGATCAAAAGGCAGAAAATGGTAAAATGGCACATTAAGAATTTTGAGATAATATGAATAAAATATTATTATTTACAGCTGTTTCTTAATTAGGACCTTCCCATGATTCTGAGTGGGCTAGCCAGCGGGAAAAATATGTTCATTTTCTTCAGTTGTTCAAAACTACTTTGAACAGAATATAGTTTACCTGCCTATAATGGAAAACCCAGATACCAGCCGCTTAGGTAAGATTTATGTTTCTCATTTACTGCATAATCTAGAGGTAGATAGCTAGAGGCAGAGGTATAATCCAGAGGTAACTACCTAGAGCTAGGTAGCTGCCTACCTCTACTCTACCCCGTCTCTACTAAAAATACAAAAAATAGCCAGGCATGTGCCTGTAATCCCAGCTACTCGGGAGGCTGAGGTGGGAGAATCGCTTGAACTCAGGAGGCGGAGGTTGCAGTGAGCCAAGATCGCG
>NW_012101920.1:3120861-3127500 GCF_000951045.1 Mandrillus leucophaeus
GTATCTAGTTTTACAAAAATCATCCTAACTCAGTAGTTTATAGGAGCAACTTTTATTTGTAACTAATTACCATAGAGCAAAATAATCATTATGTATAATAATTATATATATCGAGGAGACAGTTAAGGGGGGTGTGTGTGTGTGTGTGTGTGTGTGTGTGCTCTAAGAATGCGAACCTCATTCTTACTGGGTGAACTTCACTACACTTCTCCTGGGGGTTTTAAATAAATTAGGTGTGTCTTTGTCCGTCAGCAACTCAGTCTCCCTCTATTAGCATCTGTGCTGAGTAGTACACTCCTGAGAACTAAATGAAGAGCTTCAGTAGTAGTTTCATAAACCTGAAATGCAGTGTCTAGAGCAAGTTCAACTTCATTAGCGATTTGAAGAGAGATTTATTGAGCCAAAGGGAAGACCTCTCTGAACGGAGTTTGTCTGCCTTGATTTAAGTAACGAAAACAACCATGGCATTTGAGTGGTGGTTAGGTTCAGGTCTGAAACACTTTCTTTGTGAGTCAACTGTTATTAGTGGTGGAAGAAAGGATGGGGATGAAGGGAAGGGCCGGGAGTAGAGACTGCGGCAGGGCATAGGGGCTGATCACACAGGGTCTTGTGGGCACATTACCAGATTGAATTTCGGCCTGTGGTTCAGTAGTTGTAAGCTCCTTCAGGGCCAGGCAGTAACATCTGTGCATGAGGCTGGCCAGGTACAGAAATAGAGAAAGTAGAAAAACTGCAGAACTGTAAAGCACGTGACTCCCCAAAGCAATGGTCACTACCTGGCTCTAGAAGACTGATTCCATGGGAGACTAAAGACCCCCTGCTAAAAGGCAGTTAGATTTTTTTTTTTTTTTTTTTGATACAGAGTCTTGATCTTGTCACTCAGGCTAGTGTGCAGTGGCAAGATCTCAGCTCACTGCAACTTCCGTCACCCAGGTTCAAGCTACTGTCCTGCCTCAGCCTCCTGAGTAGCTGGGATTACAGGTGTCCGCCACCATGCCCGGCTAATTTTTGTATTTTTAATAGAGACGGGGTTTCACCATATTGGCCAGGCTGGTCTTGAACTCCTGACCTCAGGTGATCCGCCTGCCTCGGCCTCCCAAAGTGCTGGGATTATAGGTGTGAGCCATTGTGGCTAGGGCAAATTAGATTTATCAGGAAAAGCCCAATAGCTAAATACTTATATGAAATCTGACTTCATAATGTTGGATCAAATTTTATAATGTTGGGTCAAGTGCTGAACAAAGGTGGCCACAGTTAGCAACTGTTTGATGGGCAACATGGCACTAGCAAGGCTCTCTGAGCAGGGAAGACATGGATGCTCTCCCTTTCTCCTCCTCTCTCCGCCTCCACCTCTTCCTTCTCCCCTCCCTGCCTCTTCTGACATGAGGTTCTCTCCAGCAGCCATGGCAAGAATGCTTTTGAATGGAGCAGAGGGTAGCACAAGGCAGGTAGGGTAGGCATCACCTAATGGCAGGAAAGCCAGTTAGGATGTTCTGGTCACAGTCAGGATTTGATTTGTTGGGAGTTGGAATTAAGGAAGGGACAGGAAGGACAGAAGGGTGGGCTGAATTCTGGAATGATGTCTCAGGTGGAATCATGGGACTGGTGTCTGATTGGATAAGGCACAGGTGGGTGTCAGGAAAGGGAGGATTTGAGGAGGGCAGTGATTGTGTTCGAGGTCGAAGTCACCGTCTGGGATCTTGGCAGCTGAACCTGCTCCACAGGGGTGTTTTGTTGAACGCAAGGAAATAAAATTTCTTTTGAATTGATTTTCAATTCTTAAGAAAATGCGAGCACTTATATTTAAAGTCTGATTTCCACCTCCTTTTGAGAAAAAGAAATCTGAGAGTATTCGGCATAGATTCCAATAAAGCAACAACAGCTGGAGCTGGGGGGTGGGGTGGGGGCTTGGGTATTGGGGGAGGTACATGGATTCCTCAGTATTTCTTTGCCCCGCCTGCCTTCCGTAAGTATTTGAGTCTGTGACCCGTGAGGGAACTGGTTGTGCCAGTCATAGGAATATACGAGATCATTCAGCACAACAAGGAGAATTCCAGGCAACAGTCACATTTCAGGATGGACAGAAAAGGGGAAGATTGCAAAGGGGATTTAGAAGTTTGGGCTTCGAGAGAGGGAAAGCAACAGGAAGGCAAAGTGGAATAAAAGTTAGAAGTGGGGAACCTGCTGTACGAGGCTACTGAAGAGCCGAGTAGCATGGGGTTGAAATGGGTTGTTCATGTGAATGTGCTGCGTTGTGATGGTGGTGGGGAGGTTGTTGGAGCCCATTAATGTGAAAAGGAAAAGTGTGCACTGGATCAGCCTGCAGGTGCAATTCTCTGTATCTGCCCTAGAGAAATGAGATTCTCACGGGTGCACAGGGAGAAGGGTGCCCTTTGTTGTATTATTGTTTGTTTCAGTGAAGAACTAGAAACAACCTAAATGTCCATCAGGAGTTCAAGACCACCCTGGCCAAGAGACCAGCCTGGCCAACATGGGAAAACCCCATCTCTACTAAAAATACAAAAATTAGCTGGGCATGGTGGCAGGCACCTGTAATCCCAGCTATTCGGGAGGCTGAGGCAGAAGAATTGCTTGAACCCCAGAGGCAGAGGTTGCAGTGAGCTAAGATCGTGCTATTGCACTCCAGTCTGGGCAACAGAGCATGAGTCCATCTCAAAAAAAAAAAAAAAAAAAAAAAATTAAAAAATAAAAAAGTAAAAAAAGTGAATTTAATATTTACTTTTAAGTTGTTAATTATCATTTTAACTAAGAAAGTGCTGTCGTGTATCACTTGTGCAATTAGAAATTAAAGCATAGCACAATGAATTTAGTGTTTTGCAAGGGCTGTTTCAGCAGTTATGGGAGTGGAAAATAGATTACAACATTCTGAGAAGTAAATGGGAGGTAAAGAGGCAGAAATTGAAATTAAGGGGAAGAGAAACAGGGTGGGGGAAGAGAGTCAAGGGAAACTTCTGTGTTGGTTTGCTTTTAACTGGAGTGACCCAAAAACTTACTAAAAGGGCATGTTGGCTTCTCCTCAGAGGGCGTTGCTGCTACGGTACAGCAATGGAATTTGTTTCTGAGCTGAGATCACTCCTGTAATTTACATCCCAACTCTTCTGATACAGAAAAGCCTAGAAGGAAGTTGGTGTGAAATAAAAATAGTTTGAATGGTGGAATCAAACTATAATCTCTGTATAAAGGCCAAACATCTCTATGGGGAAATGTTGCTTGAAATAGGATACAAAGGAATGTCCACCAATAGAGAAATTATTAAATGTTACAATAATCTATAGAGTAGACTATTAGGTAGTTGTTAAAAATCATGTTTTCCAAGTTTTAGAAAAATTTTAGAACATGGGAAAATGCTGATAATACAATGTTTAATTTTAAAAGTGCATACTACAAAACTTTTTATGCAGTTGAGTGCTTACAAAATAGTATTTACGCATAAAGGAAAAAAAGAAGGAAAAGTAGTTAAAATGTTAACAGTGGTTCTTTCTGGGTGATGGGGAAATTGGTGATTTTATTTTTCATGCATTTCTGTTGACACAACAATTTTCCATCAAAAACATGATTGCTTTTATAATTCCCCAAAGGAACTGTTTTTAAAACTGTAGTTTGAAAATCATTTAGGAGGGAAGACAGCCAAGGAAGGGTTCCTGTTTGGCAAGCAATTGGGCAGGCAGGCCCTAAGCAGCCTGGGCTTGGATTTTGGAGTCTTTTTTCTCTCACCTTTTCCCCAAATACCAAATGTCAGGCCTTCACGCAGTTAAAAGGACCTAGAACCATCAACTTCCCCAAGACTGGGTAACAAAAGTCAACTCTTTCCCGCTCCTAACTCAAGGGGGTGTTGTGTGTTCTTAACTTTGTAAGAGAAACACAGAACTCTAGGGAGCTGTAGACACAAGCTAACAACAAAGATATGGCCCCTGTCTCCTCATGCTGACCTGAACATTCAGAGAGAAGGACTCTGCCTGCCTCCCTCATACTGACCCCCGCTGCTTTCCCCAACATGGCAGGAGGCGATGCAGCCTTGTGATTCAGTCTGCAAACTGGGAATCACGCACTCCCATTTGGAATCTTTGCTTTTTTGCTTAACAGCTCTGTGGCTTCTGGCAAATTCTATAACCTCCTTACACCTCAGTTTTCTCATGTGTAGAAAGGAGATGAAGAACCTCACCTCACTGTGTTCCTCTGAAGATTAAATGGAATATATCCAGGGTAGAACATGTAACAGTTACTGAATCAATGATTTCATTCTCAGGTTCTCTAATTTTGTTTTCTTTTCATCCTGCCTTATGGCCATAATTCAGGTGATAAAATAAAAAAGCACATGGCTGGCTGTGGTGGCTCTTGCCTGTGATCCCAGAACTTTAGGAGGCCAAGATGGGAAGACTCCTTGAGGCCAGGAGTTCAAGACCAGCCTGAACAACATAGCTCAAAACAGTCTCTACAAGAAAATTAAAAGATTGCTGGGCATGGTGGCATATGCCTGTAGTCTCAACTACTTAGGAGGCTGAGGCAGAAGGATCTCTTGAGCTCAGGAGTTTGAGGTTGCAGTGAGCTGTGACTGCGCCACTGCACACCAGCCTGGGTGGCAGATCAAGGCCTTGTCTCCTAAAATAAATAAATAAATACATACATAAATAATAAAAAAAAAGAAAAAAAAAAAAAAAGTTAAAGAAAAAAAATCCCCCCCCCCCCCCTTTTTTTTTTTTTGAGATGGAGTCTCTCTCTGTTGCCCAGGCTGGAGTGCAGTGGCACGATCTTGGCCCACCTCAACCGCTGCCTCCTGGGTTCAAGCAATTCTGCCTCAGCCTCCTGAGTAACTGGGATTACAGGTGCCTGCCACCATGCCTGGCTAAGTTTTGTATTTTTAGTAGAAACAGGGTTTCGCCATGTTGGCCAGGCTGGTCTTGAACTTCTGATCTCAGGTGATCCACTCGCCTTGGCCTCCCAAAGTGGTGGGATTACAATCGTGAGCCAACGTACCCGACTCACTGTGGCTTTCTAAAGCCAGACTTAGAGTTAACCAGATCTGCTGAGATCTTTCCTTACTTACACCTACTAAAGTTGAATTTATTGTTCTTTTGTTAATGCATACATCAAAATACTCATATCTTTTATTAATCTCAGATAAAAGATCACTAGAGTATTGCAGGAATTGTTTCTAATACAACTTTTTTGGATGAGGGGAAAGCAGCTTTTCAAAATGAAAGTGAGGTCACTATTTCATTCATGCGACTGTCATCTTGTGAAATTCATTTTATTACAACCTGATCTTATAAAAAGAATCTCATTTTGGTTTAACTTTTTTAGGCTCCCTTACAGATAACTTAGAAGTTTAGCTGAGAGTATTTATTTCCAAATTCCACAGTTGTCTTAAGAAATCTTAGAAAAAAGGCAAAACACTGTGTACTAAACGGTTCAATGTGGTGTTATCTAAAATAGTGTGGTTTGTAGTGATTCCATGTATAATAGTACAGCAAAAGAAAAATGACTTATTCAAGGCTTGTTACATTGACACCATGAGATATCTTGTAGCCATACAATTGTAATCGTGTTGTTTATGAGGAAAAAGAAACCAAAGCAAAATATATCTGATATAATTTTAGGTACACAAAGCATAAAACAAAATAGTTTGCACTGAACTGGGGAGTCAGCCAGTGAGCATTTTATTGAGTGCCTACTGTATGCCAGCTACTTTCGTAAGTACGAAATGATCTATGTAAAAAATATTTGCAGGGACTGTGAAAAATTAAGATTGTGCCAGGGGAATGGGATTATGATGGTTGCTTTTCCATTCTCTCCTCTAACATTTAAAAATACGTTGTGGTTTCATAATACAGAAAAATACACGTCTGAAACAGCATCATAATAACAATTGCAGATGCTGATTCTGTGCTAGCTTGATGCCAGGCACTGCTCTGAGCAGTGTGTGTCTGTATCTGACTTCCTTCTATGATGATGGTATTATCACCATAGAACAACACCATTATTATCATAATAGCACCACCCCTATTTTATAGTGAAGAAGCTGAGACAAGATGTTGTAGCTCAGTGTCTTAGCTTGAACAAGCTCTCGCACTTAGCTCAGTGGGAGAGTTGAGTTGTAGATTCCACGTTCTTAACCAAGACTTCAAGCATATCACACAAGGGTCTGCAACTCAATTATGCACGTGGCAGCTCCCATAGTATTTTCTCGACATCTGGCCTTTGGAGTGGCTCCCTTCCATTACACTGGGGTGTTCTGTGCTTTTCTTAATTTATCACTCCCCTAAATATTTACTCACAGGCAATACTCGATCAGGCACTGAATAAATCAATCAATTCCCCTCTCATAAAAGAGGCCAGGAGGCCAGGCTGGTGGCTCACACCTGTAATCCCAGCACTTTGGGAGGCCGAGGCGGGCGGATCATGAGGTCAGGAGATCGAGACCATCTTGGCTAACACTGTGAAACCCTGTCTCTACTAAAAATACAAAAAATTAGCCGGGAGTCGTGGCAGGCACCTGTAGTCCCAGCTATCAGGAGGCTGAGGCAGGAGAACGGTGTGAACCCGGGAGGCGGAGCTTGCAGTGAGCCGAGATCGCGCCACTGCACTCCAGCCTGGGTGACAGAGCGAGAGTCTGTCTCA
>NW_012101920.1:3127585-3137036 GCF_000951045.1 Mandrillus leucophaeus
TTTTCACAGAATTTTTCCTGCATGCCCACCACTCCAAGTTTCAACAGACAAGGCTAACTCAGTTCACTAGACAAGCAAGCACTTAAACTGAGAAGGCAGTGATAAACACAGGAAGTTATTTCACCCTGGGAATATTCCGGAAACCAACTTTGAATAATTGCTTCATGTTCAGTTGGACACAAGTTCACTCCCAGGTTGACTCACGTATGTAAATGCTCCTGACTACCGTCTGACTGCATCGTACACACACCCCTACCTTTCCAAAATGCTAACTACGCAGCATAAATCGGCCACTCCTGATTCAGAGCCCTGAGTCCTTCGTCATCAACCTGGGCTCCTGCCTTTGTCTCCTACCCTCATCCAGTCCAACAGCAAACCCCACCCTCTCCATCTTCCAAATAGATCCAGAATCTGGTCACTCTTCACCATCCTGCAGCAGCACCTCGGTCAAATTCCAGTCATCGCTGAGCTGCGCGACAGCAACAGCCTCCAAACTCCTCTCCCCGTTTCCTCCATTGGAAGGCTTGGAGCTGATCTGACTTAAATTTTAAAAGACTCATTCTGGCCGCTGTGTGGAGGGCACACTGGAAGCTCACCTCTTTCTCTGGACCAATTTCTATCTGCTTTTTTCCTTCACATCTAAAATAGGTGCTCCCCAAGGATTTGGCTCCTGATCATATATATATGTATATTTGTGATGGAGTCTCACTCTGTCACCTAGGCTGGAGTGCAGCGATCTCGGTTCACTGTAACCTGTGCCTCCCGGGTTCAAGTGATTCTCCTGCCTCAGCCGTCTGAGTAGCTGGGGCTACAGGTGTGCACCACCATGCCCGGCTAATTTTTGTATTTTTAGTAGAGATGGGGTTTTGCCATGTTGGCCAGCTGGTTTTGAACGCCTGACCTCAGGTAATCCACCTGCCTCGGCCTCCCAAAGTGCTGAGATTACAGGCGTGAGCCACTGTGCCTGGCCACTAATCCAATATTTTATAAAGCCTGTGAAGAGGATGACTAATTCGTGGAATCACAGGTTTTAATAAGTTCAGGGGTACTGGACTCAGCAACTTGCAACTGGTTATTTACTGCAGGGATTCTCAGAGCCTTTAATATCCGCACGTGTCCTGGGGTTCCTCAAGAGAAAGACAACAGCGGGTGTTTTCAAACCATGCTGTTGTCTCAGATTCCTCCAGGGCTTGCTCCCTTTGTCCTTCAGGTTCATGCTCCACGTCACCTCCTCAGAGAAGCTGTCGCTGGCTATCCATCACATCCTGTTCCCTTTCCCTGATTTAGTATTTTGGGATATGTAGCATATATCAACATTAATAAAACTATATCTCTTTTTTCCTATTCATTACTATTATTTTTGCTTATGTAACCTCTTGAATCACCTTTGCTCATTGGTTTCTGCTACTTAGAGTCAGTAACCCAGAATCTATTAATATAACCTTCAGGAGTGTGCACGACGAAGTTATATTCTGTCCTGCTTAGCCTTCAGTGGTCACACGTTTTTTGTTTTCTGTTAGACAAAACAAAACACCCAAAAACGTGTGACCACTGAAGGTCAAACGTGTGACCTTGCTCTGTCACCCAGGCTGGAGTGTAGTGGTGCCATCTCAGTTCCCTGCAACCTCTGCCTCCCAGTCTCAAGCAATCCTACCATCTCAGCCTCCTGAGTAGCTGGGACTAAAGGCACACACCACCATGCCCAGCTAATTTTTTTTGCATTTTTTTTTTTTTTTGTAGACTGAGTTTTTGGTCTTGTTGCACAGGCTGGAGTGCAATGGTGGGATCTCAGCTCACTGCAACCTCCTCCTCCTGGGTTCAAGCAATTCTCCTGCCTCAGCCTCCCAAGTAACTGGGATTACCAACCAAGCCTGGCTAATTTTGTATTTTTAATAGAGACGGGGTTTCTCCATGTTGGCCAGGCTGGTCTTGAACTCCCAACCTCAGGTGATCTGCCCACCTCGGCCTCCCAAAGTATTAGGATTACAGGCGTAAGCCACCATGCAGGGCCTTTTTTTGTATCTGTAGTAGAGATGGGGTTTTGCCATGTTGCCCAGTCTGGTTTCAAACTCCTGAGCTCAAGCAGTCTGCCCACCTTGGTCTCCCAAAGTATAGGATTACAGGCGTGAGCCACCGTGCCTGGCCTTTATTTATTTATTTATTTTTTGTTTATTATCTGACTTTCCCTACTAGACCGTAAGCTCCAGGAGAGCAAGAACGTTGTCTGTCTTGCTCTCTGTGCATCTTCAGTTTCTAGAACAGCACCTAACATGTGGTAGGTTCACTCATTAAATCCTTGTTGAATGGACACAGGTGCGTTAATTTTCTATCATTACGTGGCAAATCACCGCAGAGTTAGCCACTTAAAACAATACCCATTTACTATCTCACAGTTTGAGACTCTGGGTATAAGTTAGCTGGGTCCTTTGCTTTGAGTCTCACTAGGCTGAAATCAACATATTGGTCAGAGCTGTAATCTCATTTGAGGCCTGAGTCCTCTTCTGAGCTCACCAGTTTTTGACAGAATTCAGTTCCTGGCAGTTGCAGGACTGAGGAACTCAGCTCCTAGAGCTCCTAGTTGGCTGCTATGCTGTTCTCTCCACAGTATGGCGGTTTGCATTGTGTCCCATACAAGGCCATGGGACAACATCTGCTGCTGCTTCCCTAGTTCCTTTTAAGGGATCACCTGATTAAACCAGGCCCACCCAGGATAATCTTCCTCTTGATTAAATCAAAGTCAACTGACTGGGGAGCTTAGATACAACATTCTTTTACCTTTGTCATCTAACTTAATCATAGTAGTGACAGCTCATCAATTCAAAGGTCCAGCCAATGTTCCAGGTTACGGGATTATGGATACCACGTACACCAGGTCAAGGAGGGGACAATCTTGGGGACCACTTTAGAATTCTGCCTACCAGATTGTGAAGCTTTAGATCCCTTAGAATACCTTATAGGATTGGTGGTCCTCTGGGAAATGCTTTGAGAAATGTGCTTTCTCTTCCTCAATTCATCAACCTCATTTCTTAAACTAGAGAGCATATCTGCAGAGAGCTCTGGGGGCTGAGCAGGTAAGAAGAGTTCTGTGGGGATTGTGTAAAAGTGAGACTAAGCCCCAGCAAAGGGGGAGGGTCATTTGGTGTCCTAGATTTTGTCCATGATCCTTCAACTGCCAATGTTTCAAGAGAACATGGAAATCTGAATTTGCATATGCATTTTTCTGGTATTTAAATCTTGGAAACAAATTCAAGTTTTAGCAGAATGCGTTGCCTCTTCCCCGAAGAAACATGATTGTAGGCTGTACTGGGGAGGCTGCATTTGACAATTGTGCTGAAATGATCGCTGTCTTTTGAAGGCTACGGCATCCATATCTTTGACTTGAAACTCTTCTCTGAGGGGTCATTTACATTTCTACTTGCTTGCATGGTGGAAATGTTTCTTGCGCTCAGAACAGAAAGTCCACTCACAGTTTCATCATATTTTTACTCCCTCCTCATAGTCACATGTCCTTCCTGGTGGGGTTAAGGGTTTTCACATACACCTGTTCAACCAACCTCAGACAGACCTCAGTGATGTTTATGACTTGTTCTGTCTCTGTGACTTTCCTAACATCCAACTATCATAGGGCGAAAAAATCTCTCTTAGAAAAGCTGCTTGAAGCCCTCTCTCTTGGGCAGGAGGGCAGGAGGATTTATTTACAGAGAAAGTTTGCTTTTTCCTTGGAAAATCATGCTAATAGAACTTGAATTACAGAATTTAAAGCCTGTCAGGGAGAAAGTGACAAATTAACCTCCTGGAGGAGAAATGGAAAAATATGTCTTACGAATGATCAGATTCTGTGCCTTCCCTGCCGAAAATGTTCTAGCATCTTCCTATCATGTTCAGGCTACAATCCAGGTCTTACCATCCTGGTTACAAGGCCTTTCTGGTTTCTGACAGCCTGTCCAATATTATCCAAGAGCATACAAGCTCTTTTCAATGTGTCAAATGTGCATTCACCTTAGGGATTGTGCAGTACCTCTTCAAGCCCTAAGGTTGTGCAGTACTTGTGCAGTACCTTTTGTCTGGAATGCTTTTCTTCCTCATATTTGCATGATTCACTCCCCATTCTATGGAACTCTCTGGTCAAATGTCATCTTAAAAGAGCCTTTCCCTGATCAACCCAACTAAATTCACATGGCCTTTACTCTGTATCACTCTGTATTACTCTGCTTTTTCATTTACTAATAGCATATTCCACTTTTTGACATCTTATCACTAGTGGTTTGTTTACTGCCTGTTTCCTATACCAAACTATAAGCTCCTTGAAGGGAAGAACTTTGTTTTGTTCACTTCTTTATTCTAAGAAATTAGAACAGTGCCTGATCCACAGCATAGATTCTCAGTAAATATTTATTGAATGAATGAATGAATGCAAAGATGGATGAACAAATGAATGGTAGTTAATCTGACAATAAGAGGTGTTGCATCTCTGCAAAGAGATGTTTTGTTGTACATTTGTTTTATTTTCATAACTGTCTTCTCTTATCTTTATTATCTCCCTGTTTCTAATTTTTCTAGGTTTGATTGCTTTTATTTTTCTAAGTTCTTAGGTCATTGATTTTCTTCCTCTCTTGTTATCTAATATGTGTATTTAAAGATAAACATTTCCCTATAAGCACAGCTTTAGCTGAATGCTACATTTTGATATGTCAAATAAATATTTTCTAATTTCTACTGTGATTTCTCTTAAATCATGAGCTATTTGAATTGTTTTGCCTAATTTCCAATTACGTAGACATTTTCTTATCCTTATTGATTTCTAGCTAATTCTACTGCAGTCAGAGAACATATTGTGTGCTTCAGCATCTGAAGTTTGTTGAGACCTACTCCATAGTCCAGCATGTGACAACTTTTGTTAAATGTTCCATGTGCACCTAGAAAAAGAAGATGCACTGGGCAGTTACTGGTTGATTTGTTCTACAAATGTCAGTTAGGCCAAGTGTGTAAATAGTGCTGGTCAAAATTTCTCCATTCTTACTGACTTATTATCTTTTTGTTTGTCAGTTGCTGATAGAAATATGTTAAAGCCTACCTCTATAATTGTGGATTTATATCTCCTTTTAGATCTGGCAGTTTCTGCTTTATGTATATTGAAGCTATTCTAGTAGCTACTGTAGATTTAGAATTGCTTTTTCTGGTAGGACTGACTCTTTTCGTTATTGTAAGATAATCCTCTTTATCTTTTATGTTGCCTCTTTTCTTAAAGTGTATTCCATCTGATACTAGAATAGCTACACTAGTTTTCTTTCGATTAGTATGTTCATGAAATATCTGTTTCTATCTTTATTTGCATCTTTTCTGTGTGCTTATATTTAGGTCTTATCTCTTGTAAGAAGATTATATTTGGGTTTTTGTTTTTTTATTTAGCATACACTCTATCTGTCTTTTAATTGGAATATTTAGTCTATTTACACGTAAAGTAATTATTAGTATAGTACTATCAGGATATTAATATATTATTGTTTTAATTAGTCTCAACTTTTACAAGTTCCCCATTTTCTCCTTTCTGACCTTTTAAATTAATGAAGTCTTTTTTCAATCATTGTGCTTCTCCTATTAGCTTGTTTTTTTCTATATTTTTTATTACCTTATAGATTACAATGATAATTCCTGACTTATCAGGATCTAATAAAATTAGTATATTTGCTAGCTCTCAGGCAATAAAAGAATTTGGAACATGTTTAGTACCTTTTTTTTTTCCTTGACTATTTTTGTGTTATTGCTACCATGTATTTTAACTCTACATATATCGTATTTTATTTTATATTTTATTTCTTTTTGAGATAGTCTTGCTCTGTTGCTCAGGCTGGAGTGTAGTGGCACAGTCTTGGTTCGCTGCAACCTCTGCCTCCTAGGTTCAAGTGATTCTCCTGCCTCAGCCTCCCGAGTAGCTGGGACTACTACTGTGCCACCATGCCCGGCTAATTTTTGTATTTTTAGTAGAGATGGGGTTTCACTGTGTTGGCTAGGCTGGTCTCAAACTCCTGACCTGAAGGGATCCACTCACTTTGGCCTCCCAAAGTGCTGGAATTACAGGTGTGAGCCACCACACCTGGCCTTCTATATATATTTTAAATCCCAGAAGACATTATTATGATCTTTTAACATAGTTGGTATTTGTTCAGATTTACCGACACATTTATCCTTCTGTTGCTTTTAATTCTTTCCTACGTTTTTATTCTTCCATCTGAGATCATTTTATTTTTTTCTTAAAGGGTATCTTTTAGTATTTCTTTTAGTAAGGATCTGCTGGTAATACAGTAACTTAGTTTTTGTTTATCTGAAAACATAGTTATCTTCAATTTTGATAGCTATTTCTTACTAGGTGTAGAACTATAGGTTGCCAGGGGTTTTTTCAACCCCTTATTTTTTTTCTTTCTTCTTTTCTTTTTCTTTTCCATCTTATCTTTTTTTTTTTTTTTAAGGAGTTTGTCCTAAGACTTTCATTAGTTCTGCTGAAAAGTCAACTGTCAGTCTTATTGTTGCTTTCAATTGAAGTGGAGCGCTGTATCTCTCTTTTAGGATGCCTTCAAGGTTTTTGTCTAGCTTTTATATTTGTACTCAGTAGGTAAGACAGTCTGCAATTATGTGGCCATTTTCCCAAGATAAATTTTACATATTAAATGGCTTTGGTTTTCCACAGATGATGTTAGAGACAGCAGGTAGAGGTAGAGGGAATGAAGGGAGATCAAATCAAGAAAGGTTAAGCTAGAGGAAGTAGCTTCACCTAAGGTGAGTAGACCCTAGACAATCGGCAGAATGCTGGGCCAAAGGAAAGACACAGGGGGCAGGATGGCATTTTCTGAAGATAAATGACCCCAGAAATTCAGACACTGTGATATCCAATATTCATTTTATGTCTCTATTGTGTTGTATTTCCCTTAAGTAAGTGAGTCCAGAGAGGATAATCAGCTTGTCCATCAAACAGCCAGTCAGAGGGACAGGCTGACATTCAAACTCATGCTAGTAGACTCTAGATCCCACACTTTTAGCCACCGAACTATATTAAAGATCAGAGGCTTTTACACTTTTCTTATGACAAATCATAACAAGAAATACATTTTGAATCTATACACATACATTAGCAATCAAAACAAATCTTCCACTAATAAATGTTGCCCACATTACCCGTGATGCACCATGAGATTTCTACTGTGTTCTTTTCTATTCCATTCTGTTCCATTCCATTTCATTTGCTGGATCAACGTAAGTGGGTTGGGCCCTGGCTTCAAATAAAAACCACTGCTAAAGACAGGAACTTACCTTAAAGGTTAAAAAAAGGACATAACTCTGATTAGCCAAGAAAAACTCAGAAAGTGAGAAGGAAGGGCAAAAACAAAACAAAACAAAAAACTTCTTTTTGTCTTTCAGGAATTTTAATAATAAAACAGCTTTGGATCACCTATTTTAGATTCTTCTAGTAGACAGCCCCCAGTAGATTCTTTAACTTTCCAAATGGCATTGAAAAAGCAAGGAAGTTAATTTTACCTCTTTGGGAGGCCGTCTCAGTCCTATCTATCCATTGGAGGGCAGGGCAGCCACTCAATAAATGTCTGTTGCATGAGTCAAGCAGAGGGTCAGACCAGGGTGTCTCAGAGCCCTCCCTGCTCTTCTATTCTCTAGTAAGCCACTGAATGAAGAAGGCTGCCACATTTTTCTCTGGGTCAATATCAACAGCAAAACAATATCCCAGAACGGTCATTTCTGGGACAATAAACAGTTTTCCAGAGCTGCTATCTTAGGCCTCTCTGCCACAGAGGGATTAAAGAGAAATGCACCCCCGCCCCCCCACCCAGAGTTTCCTGTCCTGTCTTGCGGTTGACTTAAAACATTTTCAACTCCCGCCTCCCCCTTTCTCACCATCTCTCTTCATGGTTAAAGAGGTTATAAATTTGCAAAGGAAATGATTAAGCAAATCCAGAGATCTTGGCCATGGGACCTGATTTTTCAAGGCCTTAGTTTTTGAAAGCTGAAGAAATCTGTCCACTGAAGGATTTGCACATGAGTTTTTTAGTCTTAGGGCTGGGGCATAGTTTCCTGTTTTTGTATTCTCAAAACTGTTAAGCTACTTGTGAACAACTGGCCAGCAAAGATAGGGAGGGGGCAGGCGATGCGGAGAGAGTGTTACGAGCCCAGAGGGGAGGAGAAAGGCTGTTTCTCCTCAGTTCTCACAGAACCTCTATGAAAATAGAAAGATTGATTGATTTATTTTTTTAAAGACAGTGAAGTAGAGACAAGGGGTAGATTCTTGACATTGAAGTTGGAGGTGTGAGTGATAAAGAGGAGAAGGAAGTTTTAGCAGGAACTTGAGAAAGCTGATTGATACTCAAAGAACAGTATGTCTCCATGAGCATGAACATTTATTAGACACTAATGTTGTGCTTTGCATGGAATACATCATTAAATGCCCACAGCAACTCAGTGAGGTGGATTCTGCTAGTGTCTCCACTTTTTGGATGTGAAAGTGAAGCTCGAAAAAATTAAGGAACTTGCTCAAAGCCATGTGGCTAGCAAGTAGCACCACTGGGATTCCAACCAAGGCCGTTTGGACCCAGAGCCTGTGTTCATAGCTACCGCTCTCTTCTGAAGATAAAGGAGGAGACAAGGATGTCAGCATGACCGTAGCATACATGTTCATTTATAGAGAGCCAGGGAAGGGGGTGGGACCTGAATCAAGGTTGCCCCTTCCCCCTCCCCTCCCCTTTCCTTCTCTTTTTCCTCCTCTTAAAGCCACCAACTGTGCTAGGTATTTGTCTGTTTACTCTTAGATCATTTTTCCAAGTTTCTCTTCAAACTGCATTTCCCAGGTTCCTTTACCAACTGGCTTCTGGTTAGGTTCAGCCAATGGGCAGCACTGACACGTATTTTTCCTGCCTCCTCCCTCCAAACAACAATAAAGGTACTGCTTGCAGAAACTTCCATCTGGTTCCAGCTACCCTCAAGCAGCCTCACCCCCATCCACATGGGGTTCTACTTCCCACAGGGTGCCCGGGTTCCCTGGCTCCAGCAGCATCACCTCTTCCCTTTGGCTATCTGTCTCTAGAGGCAGTTCTGTTTGTAGCCTATTTCTATGTCTAATCTCTGGGTGTCTGTTCAACATGCTTGTCTTTGCAACTCTTCCAGCACCTTTAAAACTAGCGCCCATATTAATGTCCTTCTATTCAGCTCCTTGTCATGGGATAGATGTTCCCGAGAAAACCCTAAGACACAGATTTTTTTTTGTTTTTGAAACGAAGTCTCGCTCTTGTCCCCCAGGCTGGAGTGTGATAGCGCAGTCTTGGCTCACTGCAACATCTGCCTCCCAGGTTCAAGCAATTCTCCTGCCTCAGCCCATCCCCCCCGCCCCCCCTCGAGTAGCTGGGAATATAGGCGCCTGCCACCACGCCTGGCTAATTTTTTTTTTTTTTTT
>NW_012101920.1:3137696-3161347 GCF_000951045.1 Mandrillus leucophaeus
AGCCACCGCGCCCGGCCAGAAGTTTTTAACCTAAGACACAGACCCTAAGACAAAAACTTGGGTGCAAGTAGTTTATTTGGGAAATGATCCCAGGAAGCACAAATGTTGAGGGGGGAGGGGCTCGTGCTCATGAGTATGTTACTGCTGTGGGTGACGAGTGGCTTGGTCTTGCTGAGGACCCTTGAGAGAACATGAAGACGACCCCTCAACATTGTCCCACTGAGAGATGGGGCAGCTGAGATATTTACCTGCCCTCTCCCATCTTTCATTGATTGAGAGTTGTCCTTCGGGGCAAAAAATTTCAGGTATTTTCAAAATGCCATGCAGGTGGGCTAAACAAGCTCCTACAGCCCTTGGAGAAAGCCACCAAGAGGAAAAGCAAAGAACGAGGAGTTTTGGGGTGGGAAGCTGTCAGTGCTGCAGGTAAACTTGGGTGGCTGAAGACGATGGGGCAGGGCAGCCACAGCACCTACTGCCATGGTGACTTGGCCACCATTATAAGTAGATGCAACCATACGACCAAGGACAGCCAAGGTTGGACCCGAGCCCCCTCTCCAGAAATTCTGCCTTACTTCAGAATGGGGTGAACAGCAGGGAAAATGAACATGTTATTTGCTTTCTCTCCTCCCTCCTTTCTTTTGTCTAGATAAGCCAGCCAGTCAACTGCTTACGAGGATGAGGAGAAACTGGGGCCAAGTTTAAGGATGTCCCAAAGGCTGGATGGCCTTCGGTCCCTGAAAGAGAACGCATCTGTTCTATCGCAGGCCGAGGTCATCTGCATCCTCATCAATAAGCTAAGTGAGCGCTCATGACCTTCCAGACACGGTGCCTACACGCTCTAAATGCATGGTCTCTTTTATTCTCACAACTTTCTGAGGTAAGTGCTGTTAGCATTCCCATTCCGCAGAGGAACAAACCAAGGCTCTGAGAAGAAGTAATTTGCTCAAGACCTCACGGCCTGGCATCATGGGTGTGAATCATCTGGGTGAATGATGAGGTCAAATCCCAAGTTCATGTTTGTGACACTTAGAAATAACCATATACGTGTCCTTTTAAGGGTCAAAACCATTTAGAGGTTTTATCTCTTTCTTACAATCTTCGAAGAAGTTTAACACATTATAATAAATATCTCCCAGATAGCTCAGGTCACTCAGTGAATATTAGTTGAATTGCTTTTGTATTAGATCCTACCTGCAGCCAAAATATAAATCTGACTATGTTACCCTCTAGCTCAAATATCTTCCATGGCTCCCCGTTGCCCTCCAGAGACAATTTAAACTCGTTACTACGGACTCTTTACTCCAAGTCCTTGAGATCCATCTGTGCCACCTCCCCAGCTTCCATCCTCTGATCCGTTCTCCCCACAGTCTCACTTCAGCCATGCTAAGCTACCTGCCATTCTCTCCATGGACCCTGGGCTCTTACACTTGCTGTTCTTCTGGGAGCTCTTTTGTCCAACGCTTATTCACTTTGTGTGAGTTAACTCAACTGTCACCTCCCCAAAGTGGCCAACCTCCACCCGCTGTGGTCTTGCGCCAGTGCCTTCCCCTGAGTCCCACGACATCCTGCATTAGCTTCTCTTACATCATATTATTATTGTTTTTTTTCCTGCCTGTCTCTCCCACAGACACGAATGCAAGCCTTTATGTACTTAGGTTGGATTTGAACCTTGGCTGTGCCATGTGTGTTCTCAGGCAAAGTCGTTTTCTCTCTCTGAGCCTTAGTTTCCTCATCTGTGAAATAAGCAGTGAACAAGGTCAAGTCATGTGACACACAATACCTGGCATCTAGTGAGGTTCAGTGCTAGCTTTTATTCTGTATGCATCTTCAGGGCCTGTCTTTGGACCAAACACACTGCTGATGCTCAGTGAAGTGGTAGCTCTACCTGGACCAGTGGTTTTCACATTTTCTCCTTCATTGGAACCACCTGAGGGGTTGCTAAAACACAGGTTCCTGGGTCCCATCCCAGGAGTTTTTGATTCTGCAGGTATGGAGCGGGGCTTGAGAGTTTGCATTCCTAATATGTTTTCAGGTGGTGCTGAGGCTGCTTGGTCCTGGGACTGTACTTTTAGAACCATTGGGCTGGTTGCCTGGGAAGGGTAGATGTCTGGTTAGGGTGATCAGGTATTCGGAGTTAAAACAAATTCACACTAGAGGATAAGGCGATCCCCAATGGGTGTGGCCACAGGATGTTTGTTTATCCATTTATCCATTCAACCAATATTTGTTGAGTATCTACCATGTCCAGACATTGTGCTAGACACTGACAACAGAACAGTGAATGAGCAAGACAAGAAGGTCCAGATCTTGATAAGTTCACAGTCTAGTGGCCCTGCTTTGGAAGGTGGGGACCGTCATTACACAAATCCCCTGAGTGTGAATTGAAGGGGCATAGTTAGTTTGGGGAATGGTGAGCCTTAAAAACACTGATATCAATAATGGCTTTACTGTCTACTGCATCATTGTATTGCCTTCTCAACAATGATTTCACCAAAATGATTCATTGAAACTGATTATGGTATTCCCAAATCCCCTTGCCTGGAACTGCAGCCATCATTCAGCACAATTTTAGGATGAAGTCAGCCCATGGAACATGGCAGAATGGAGTGTCAGAGAACCAGAGCCAGGCTGTGAGACTTAACACCAGTTACATGAAAAGATACATTTCCTCATTATCGTTGTTAGCTGGAACAGAGTCTCAGAGAATCAAAGCCAAAGATGTTATACAACACCTGTTATATGAAATGATAAATACCCTTATTGTTATGATTATCTGCCAATTCAAGTAGGGGTTTTCTGTTACTTGGTGCTAAAATTTCCCCATGATAGAATAGCTTGCCTTTCCTAAGTGCTTACAATGTGCCAGCCACTGCAATAAATGTTTGGTATGCACCATCTCACTGCATGCTGACAGCAACTCCACGAGTAGGCTCTATTATTAGCCCATTGTTGAGGGAGGACACTCAGAGTTTAAGTCACTTGCTCTCTATTTGGGAGTGGAGAAGATGAGAGGTAAGGCTGTTTTGTGGAGCAGGATGGGCCAGTAAGGATTATTTAAATGCACTGCAATGACACCAACTTAAACGTTTTGCAATCACACAATCTTCCTTGAGCTTCTTCCAAGATGGAGCAGATAAGGATGGAAACACAAACCAACCAACCTTATCTTCGTTTGGAGGACTGAGAATCGTAGAAGGCAACTGACTTGCCCAGTTCAGCTTTCTCGTTCTAGTTCTCCTCATTAAACTCGACTGCTTTCTAGAAGTTAATCAACAAATACACACTCTCAGGCTGCTGTGGCCCAGTTTCCTGATTAGGCAATCAGGGAAAAAGGGCTAGGCACTGTAGAACCCCAGGTCCTGCAGCTCCCCCGTGTGGTTGTATTTTGACAAAAGCATGCTTCTGGGAGAGGAGCTCACGTAAGGAACCAGCCCTTCCATGGCTGTCCTAGCAGAAGTGCAGCTGGGGGCCATTTTGTCAAGAAGTGCTCATTTGGAAAAACAAAACAAAACAGAAAACGAAAAAAAAAAGAATCTATACAGGTGCATGCCAGTTCCCCCCGGTAATGAAATGTAACAAAGGAAGCACTTAAGTTCAGTGAGGGAAATACAGCTTTAAATTACAGATGGTACCCAGAGCACTTTATAAACGGTAATGTGTGACAATGTATTATCCTTACTTCTGTGAAATTGTGGACTGCAACTTCTACCCGGGCCAGTTAAAGGGCCAGGAGATGGAGAGGGTTGCGTGAATACCGTTCAAGAAAAGGGCAACAGAGGCTAAGGGGTTAAACTCCCCAGAAAACCAATTTATGCAAAGGGCTGGATCCTGACCGGCATTCTGCGCTAAAGATCTGAATTACAAATTTAGAGAATTTGCTGCTCGGTAAGTAATTTCTTTTCTTCCTAATGGAGACTATAATTTCCAGTGGGCCAGTGCCACTTAATTTGCACTGATAGAGTGAACAAAATCTTGACCACGGAGAAGCCTAATTCTACTCATCGTGCAAAATTGCCTTTTAAAAAGGCTTAAAGAGGGACATTCAAAGGATGGTTAAAACCAACTCCTATAGTCTTACATTGCTGCAAAGCACATTCCCTAGTTTCCCCTGTGTTTGTATCTTGGGTTAGTTAATAATTGGAATCATTTCTTTTTCCTTCCCTGTAAGGTAGGTCGTGTAGCTGATTTTATTTTATTTTTTAAGGTATAAGATCTACTTGGGATTCTCTGACATAGGAAATAACATTGCCAGATTCAGGTGGGAGAAATCTGCACCCTTCCAGGCACTTCGAGAAGGCGAAGGACACAGATTCTTGGTTTCTTGAAATCTCATTCTTTAAGACACTTAGAATCTAATTTGATGAGACCCCAGTGCTTCTGGACTGTTTGCAAACAAACAAGAACAATCTAGTGTGTGTGAAGTGGGAGGAGGGAGGGGAGAGAGTGTGTGTTTAAACCCCTGATCATTTGTCTAAAAAGCAAGGGGATACATACAACAAAAACACAGGAATTTCACTTTCTTTCTCTTTTCCTTCCCATTTTGCCTTCTATTTTGGTATGTACCTCCTTCTCCAAGACAACGAATGCAGGAAGGACTTCACTGGCTGCTGGGAACAACTGCCCTTTTGAATGAATTCTTTTATGGTTACCAGTCAAAAAGTCACCGTCAGCTGGAACTGGAAGGGAGGTGTGTGTGTGCGTGTGTGTGTGCAGTGGCAGCCATTTCAGCTCAATAGCTCCATTCCTGGAAAGGCCACTTCTTCTTGACATGGGAGAAGACACGCTTCCCTGTGTACCTAAAAATAAATAATAAGTCAATAAATAATCATGATAATAAAGGCATTTTTGCTCCCTCCCCCCGGTCTTAATTCTTTCTCTTTTCATAATGTTTTCCTGTGTGCCACTTTGCTTTGCTTATTTTCCCCACTGCTTGTTGTCTGAGTGGCATTTCTGGGAGTCTGTGTCCTAAAGGCTTTCTTGGGTTTACGGGTGAGTTTCTACTCTTTTTCACTCTAGGTCAGCATAAGGGGTGGGCATTAGTATTTGTTGTAAATGCATTGGGAATGGGATCTCAACTCAACACAACAACAACACACACACAAACACAAAAATGGAGTATTGTTTCTTAAGCTATAACTGAATTGAGAGTTCTCCCAACAAGTCATGTGCTTTACTTCTCTCTGGTCTTTCTTGCTTTTTTTTTTTTTTTTAAAAAAAGCAATTTCATTAGAAGACTATTCTCTTTTTTGGCCCAGGAGCATAGGAAACCAGTTATAAAAACTGTTGGCATGCTTTGCAGAGAGATTCTCAGCAAAGAGCATTTTTTTTGTTTGTTTGTTTTGTTTTGTTTTGTTTGAGTGGGGGGCTTGGGAGGGCTCCATCTGCCTTAGTAACTAGCTAAGTAACTGGCCTGGGCTACTCAGTCTGTTTCTCTCCCTCCTGCCGAGGGGCATTTCTTATCTGGGCAAAAAGCCCCTGTACCCAGCGAGGTGAAACTTGCAAATGATACTATCACCTTCCTCAGTGGACTGCAGCTCAGGAGCTCACCAAAGGTTGCAGCAGGCAATTCCCGCGGTGTTTGGAGACAAAGGAATAGCAGCTGCCTGGTTTCCTTGAATCACCCCGTGCTCTGATGATGGCAGTGATGGGCCTCCCATCAAGGGCTTCCCCAAGTGCTGTTTTCCTGCTTCGTGTCAAGTTAAGCATTCTGATACTAAGCAGCACGAGATAGTTCGCAACTGGGTGAGGCACAGGTGTGAGTAATCTCGAGGTATGGTCAGGAGGTGTGGAAAAGCTAACCCAGCTGCAAGGAAAAGACCTCCGGTCTTTATTTGAAACACGAATTCGGCCTGTCCAAGCTGGGAGCTAACAGGCCCCAGCAGCACAGGATCCGCTCCTCACTTACACCTGGGTTTTGAGTGATACCATATTTTGTTGAACACATTTTCCAAATGCCTATTTGCCAAAGTCGTGGTGTGATTTGCCTAAGCATGAAACTTGTCCTTATAGTTGAGGTCCACATCAGGAGAGTATATTCAGTGTTTATCTCCAATCAATGTGTGATGAATTGCATAGATTTGTGTGAGCCAATGTGTGTGTGTGGATCTGTGTTAGTTACATTTATTTATTTGCATGTATGTAAATATGACTGTGTGAGTGCATGGATCTATTCCTGAATGATATCTATTTATACACATGAATGTGTGCATATATACGCAAATATGGGTATAAATATGTATCTGAACATATATGTGTGTATCTGTAGCGGACACTGCCAATGCACTCATCCTCCAGTTACTTAGGCATCCCAGCTTCTCCATCCCTCCACCTCCCAGGACAGCCCACAGTTCACCTCCGGGGGTTCAAAGGCCGGCTCCCTTGCCTCAAGGTCAAACTATCTGGGTGGTGCAATTCATGCTCCAGCTGAAACCAACCCTTGCCCAACTCCTTTCTTGCCCTCTTTTTTTTCCTCTTACTCGCTTTCCCTGGGAGCCCACTCCCAGTATATCGTATGTGTCCAAATCCCCATCTCAGGTTCTGCTCCAGGCAACCTGGCCTAAGACAGCACTATTCTATACACGCATGTGTGTGTACATGCAGACATATAGGTGCACGCGTTTGTGTGTGTGTGTGTGCCCATATACAAGGAAATCTGGGAGGATCTGGGAGAGAATTATCTTCCAAAGAAGATAATGGAGGAAGAGTATGGATTTTATACTGTAGAAGTTAGAGCCGTCTCAGATATAGAGTGGGACTGCTTTGAAAGTTGGAAATTAAAAGATACTTTAGAAGTAAATGTATTTTTTATTAAATCAGAAAAAGAAAGATACAGTTTACATGACTGTCAGTCAATCATATGCTACTTTGAATTACATTTTAATAGACTCAGGGTCCTATTTACTCCTTTGTACAGGTATTAAAAACAACTCAGGTATTTGAATAATCTTCTGTGAATTTTTATTAACTGAGGTTATGGGGAGGGTTTTATCAAAGCACATCCTGAGAACATTAGGAATGACAGACATACTTGAGATAAGTGTCAGACGGAACAGATGAAGCGAACCCCTCGGCCATCTGAGAAACATTAATAATGTAAGATAGCAGAGACCAAATCTTTGTTAGGGATACAGAATACAGGATAAAAATGGGGACCTTACCGCCCCCTTGTGTTGCAGAATAACTGTGCAACTTCCTTTATTTATTTATTTTTTTAAGTTGTAATCTTTGCCCTTGTCACTGAGCCTCAAAAGCAATTGTTTTCCCAAATCATTTTAAGCCCTCCCCAGTCAATCTTTTCCCTCTCATCAATAACTTACAAGGACCCTATTTGAAAAACAACGCTTATTCATTCCTTTTTCTATACCCCACACATTCCATTCTAGGAAATTGGCAACCGTCCAACACTGCCCGGGTTCTCCCTCCTTGAAATGGGAATTTAAACAAATGGATTTTCATCTCCCCTCTTCAAGCTTAGAGGACAAGCACGCGTTTACTACAATGCTTAATTCCTTCTAGCATCATTTCTCTTCCACAACTTACTTGCCACTGCCTTTTTTTTTTTTTTTTTTTTTTTGACAGAATCTTGCTCTGTCGCCCAGGGTGGAGTGCAATGGTGCGGCTTCCACTCACTGCAACCTCCACCTCCTGGGTACAAGCGATTCTCGTGCCTCGGGCTCCCGAGTAGCTGGGACTACAGGTGCGTGCCACCATGACTGGCTAATTTTTGTATTTTTAGTAGAGATGGGTTTCACGATGTTGGCCAGGCTAGTCTTAAACTCCTGACCTCGGATGATCCACCCGCCTTGGCCTCCCAAAGTGCTGGGATTATAGGCGAGAGCCACCACACCCGGCCACCACTGCCATTTTCATCACTTAAACTGAACACATTCCTCTACTCCCTCCCTTTCCCACTTGGTGATCATCAACTCTTCCGACCCAACTAGGTGACCTGCTAAACCATCTTTACAGTGATTTGCCAGAAAAGACTGGACCAGAGACGTAAATAATACACCTCAATATACAACAGCTCGGGCTTAATTTCTAGGCAGAATTTCATTTGCTGGCTATCAGAAGAATATATACATGGAACATGTTTGAGGAGGAGATGGAGTAAGGAGAACACATCTTGGTGGCAGGAGAACCTGGTGGGAACCGTGCTGATTTGTTTACTTGGATTTGCCAACTGGTCCGATGGATACTGGGTCTGTTTGCACTTGAGCATCCAACATCCGCTTTGGTCCCTGGAGAAAAACAGAAAGACGTGGCAGCCTACTGAAGATCTGTAATGTCAACAGCAACAATGGCCATTTATGTAGCACTTACTCTGTGCTAGGTGCTGTGCTAAATTAATGTATCTCATTCCTCAGTGCTGGATAAGAGAATGGTCTCCAATCAGATGCCCGGGTTTGATACCCAGTTACATGACTTTCTAGCTTTGTGAAAACTTGGACAAATTACTTATCATCTTTGTGCTTTGGTTTATCTTTAAAATGGAAATGGCAAACGTACCTCAGAGGGTTGTTCCCAAGATAAAGTGAGTTCATACTTATAATGCACTTACTACCTGGGGTGTAGAAACCCCAACCAATTCTACCTCACTTTAGCCCCTGCTCCCCAGTTACCATCTAGGTTCATCACCCCGTTTTATTTTCTCTCAGAACATACCACTCTCTGAAATGATTTTATTATCTAATTTATTTGTCTAACATCTGTCTTCTACACCATATTGGAAGTTGCATAGATTCTGTGTGTCTCAGTGCCTTGCAGGTACCTAACCTTAACACTGACTGAATGTAGGTGAAGGCATGTTGTCAGACAGATACTATTATTTTATTTTACTTTTTTGAGACAAAGTCTCACTCTGTTGCCTAGGCTGAAGTACAGTGGTGGGATTGTGGTTCACTGTAGCCTTGAAGTCCTGGGCTCAAATGATCCCCTCACGTCAGCCTCCCCAGTAGCTCAGACTACGGGTGCACACCACCACATCCAGCTAATTTTTGAATTTTTTGTAGAGATGGGGTCTCGATTTGTTGTCCAGGCTGCTCTTGAACTCCTGGGCTCATGTGATCCTCCTACCTTGGTCTCCCAAAGTGTTGGAGTTACAGGTGTAAGCCACTGTGCCCAGCTTGGGTACTATTATTATTATTATTTTACCGTTTCTGTCAAGTAAAACTTACAAAAAGTAAAGTTAACGTTTTCTGTATTTGGTTCTATGAGGATAGACCAACACAAATAGCTACCTAAAACCACCACCCAGCTTGACATGTCACATGGTTCTGTCCCCTCCCAGATCCTTCTTGTGCCTTCTGTGGTCAACCCCTCCCCAACACAGACCCTGGAAAGCACTGATCTGTTCTTATCCCTAGAGTTCTGCCTTTGCCAGGATGTCATGTCGTGGGATCCTAGAGCATACACAGCCCTTCAGACTAGCTTCCTTCATGTAGCGTAGTGCATTTGAGATTCACCCATATTGCTGCATGGATCAATTGTGGACCTCCGTTTATACTATAAGGCAGTATAGGGTAGTACAGTATAAGATTGTATATATTGTACATTACAGTATATATAGAGTATAGGGTAGTATAATGTGTTTGTAGCATAGTATATATAGACAGTATAGTGTAGTATAAGGTAATATAGGATAGTATCATATAGGGTAGTGTATATTTTATAGTATATATAGTATACATATACAGTAGAGTCAAGTATGGTAACTATAGCACAGTATAGTTTAGCACATTGTATAGTATAGTAAATATAGTATAGCATAGCATAATGTATAATATAGTATGATATATACAGAACAGTATAGTATATAGTATAGGAAAGGGAAGTATAATATACTATCACAAAGTATATATGGTCTAATATATGTACATAGCATCATGTAGTATAATGCAGAATATACATGGCATCATATAATATGAAATATATAGAGTGTATTATAGCATAATAAATAGAGTGTAGTTTAGTATATATGATGTACATAGGGCACATATATAGTGTATATATATATATAGAGTACATAGATTGTGTAATGCCCTGTATAATCTAGCATAGTATAGTACATTGTATATACCACACAGTGTAGTGTAATTTCGTGTAATTTACAGATTGCTGGGCTTTGAACACCAGACCTGTCACTTCCTAGCTGGGTGACTTTGATCAAATTGCTTAACCCTCTACTTAAGCCTTAATTTTACCATTGATAAAAGGGGAATTCACAGGGTAGTTTTGAAGATTAAATGTTAGTATATGCAATGTACTTTGAACAATCTTTGTCACACAGTAAGTGTGATAAAAGAGTTGTGATTATTTTTAGTGGTCGTAGTTGAATTCACTAATTCATTCAACAATATATATTGAGCACATACTGCACACAACACATTGTGTTATTAATAGTTCTGAGGCATTAAGAGATGACCAGGACACCGTGAGATACTCAAAGCTTGGGCTCAGGAGTCAGCTGTGGGTTTGGGGATGCTCCATCCCTTTCTGGTTTCATGACCTCTGGCAGGCCCCTCGCCGCTGAGAGCCTGCTGCCTCATGTGTGTGAGGTCTTAGACTGCCCCTATTCCACCTGGTCCTCACTGCAGCCCATGAGGTTGATGCCACTGCCGCTCTGAGGCTACAGAAGAGGCTGCTGAAGCCCAGAGAGCCTAAGCTACTTTAGCCAAGTCCCTGCCAGTAAGTGGGGTGCCGGGACTCCCCATGGCACAGCGGTACCTGACTCATCTCTGCACCTTTACAACCCAGGGCAGGGGCTAACTAAGTAATACTCACAAAATAGCCTTTCCTGACTAATTAAACCTCACAAGCATTGCTCTTAGGGCATTGTACACGACTGCATTTCATCTTCATGCTAACCCTGTGATGTCAGCACCATTCACTTCATTAATCCGGTATTTGAAACTCAGCAAGGTGACAGGTCCAAGCTCATGCAGCCACTAGAAGAGAGCTGGGTTTAAGTCCAGGAACAAGCTTCTTGCAAGTGTCTAGAGCCTGGTCTCAGGTTGGCCATGGGTGGCACCCATCCATCCTGCCTCTGTTTGCCCAGCATGCCTTGCCGTGGGTCCTGGTTCACGCAGGCTCCACCCTGCCCAGTCAGCTCACCTCTATGAAAGCTTACTTCCCCGAGGTTTCCATCCTTTAGGTTCCATGAGCTTGACCTTGGGGCTTGATGGGCTAAACAGCAAACTCAGATGGCCAAGTGGCTGCCACGGGCCTGAACTTTGCATATAGATGAACTTGTACAAGCATTTTCTTCATTTATTTTAAAAAATTAGATGCTGGCATTTAAAAATTAGGTATTTTCTCATAAAAATTCCCCACTTTTGTTATTTTCTCTTGAATAAATGGACAAATCCTGCCACAATGGGTCTGCAGTTCCCCAAGGTAACATGTGGCTGGTGCTGAGGAGTGGCACCCCCGTTAGGTGGGCACCAGCCCTTCAGGTTGCCACAGACCACACCTAACTCACTGGCCTCATACACGTGCCCTTCTGGCCTCACTGAGACTCCACCTTGGAAGTCAGAGACTTAAATCCAACCCTTTTCCTGCCTTGTATACCAGGACTACATTCACAGTTCACAAGGCCAAACCAGACCCATTCTCTTACCTGTTCTATCTCCAGCCCAGTGAGGTGGACCGTGATTATTATTCGCCCTATTTTACAGCTGCAGAAACTGAGGCTCCAAGATGACCTAGGACTAGGTCATGCAGTAATGGCCTGGTCACTTTGACTTGGAATCTGGCCCTCAGCTCACCTGCTGTCCCCGACTCTCTCCTGTTCACTGCCCGCTCTTTCCAACCCTTGGTCTGAGGCTCCTTGGAGTGACTGTGCTGACTGTCACAAGCCTCGGTTCAGCCCACACCAGTGTGGACAGACGTCTTCCCCTTTCAAACCTCCCTCTGTTCATCTGCTAAACCTGCCTGCAGATTGCACTGCACAGAATCTAGCAGTTCAGCGGCCCAAGAAAATGGGAAAGGAGAAGGCCGGGAAAGGGGCCATCAAAAAAGTGGTGCTTAGGGGAAGGGAGAAATCCAGTCTTCCACCAATCAGAATAGTTTCACTTTTATCATATGTGTCTGTGTGTGCATATATGCATATATCTGTACACACACACACACACAGAGGTTTTGTGACATTTTCTTTTGTAAACAAAAAAAGTCCCTTCGCTCAAAAAGAAAGGAAAATGTTTGCAAACAGTTGGACTTCGTGAATTCCAAGGGCTTCCTTCCAGTTCTTTCCAGATTTTTGAAAACCAGGTGGGTTGCTCTCAGAACTCAAGCAGCATGATGGAGAAGGAGGAAAAAAGGACCTGACTAACGAGGACGTCACTGTGAGACAAAGATCACGCAGGGATCGGCCTGCGGTGTGTCTCATTTCCTGTGGGTGACAGGCACCACTAGAGTTCTGTGGGCGGTGACAGACTTGGCTGCCAGCGTTCCCCTCCCAGGAAGGCAGTCGGGCAACCCTGGGGAATGTGTCCAGCTTGAAAGTCTTTGAGGCTTGGTCTTTGGAAAGTGGCAGGGAAGCCCCCTCCATCCTCCATCATTGCTGAAGGCCTTGTGACACTGGGACAGTGCAGGACTTGGGGTCTAGGGGACCTGAGCTGAATGCTGACTCTGTCTCTGAGAACCTGTGGAATGTTCAGGAAAAGACACAGCTTCTTGGAGGCCTGGCTTATGTGTCTGGGAGGTGTGGCAGGAGCAGTCCCACCCTGAAGGGATGCTGCCATCCTAAAGAGATGAGGTCTGTAAAGGAGTGTGGTCCCAGAGGAGGGACTTGGCGTCTAGAACTGTAATTAGTGTCTCAAACCTGTCCACTTCTTGTCTCTTCCTCAGGAATCACCAGGTCAATCTCCATCAGCTCTCCCAGGAAACATGACCTGTATTAACCAGCTCCTAATGACCTTCAACAGCCATTCTCCAGCACAGCAGCAAAATAAAATCTTTGAATGTTATCAACAGGGGCCAAGACTTCTTACTTAATATCTGTGAGTAGCTTCCCTGCTCAGGTAGGATTATGTCCCCATTCCGTGCACAGCCTGTACAGCCTGCATGAGCAGGTCCCGGCCCATGGCTCCAATCTTATTTCCACCATTCTTCCCCCACCCTACCTCTCCACCCGCAGCAACCAGGACCTCGTTTCTCTTCCTGAAATGTACTAAGCTCACTAAGCTCATTCCTACCCCCATGGCTCTGCCAGGGCTGTCCCCTCCTTCTGGAAGAATGAACGTTGCTCTCTTCCTGTCTGGCACCTTTAACCCTTCCTGTCTCATCTCAGACATATCTCCTCAGAGACAATTTTGGGATCCACCAATTAAAAGTAGCACACCCCGCCCCCCACACACACTCAGGCAAAAGTAGCACACACCTCCCATCCATACTTAGGTAAACTCTATCGCGGGACCTTGTTTATTTCCCTCAGTGATCTCCCAGAGCTACAATTTTGTTGGCAAATTTTGCCTTTAATTTTGTAACTTTAACTTTGTAGTTTTAATAAGTTTAACTTTGTTTTTTAACTTATCTATTAATACTTTTTAGCTCCATGCTTCCCCTTAGAATATGAACCCATGATGTCAGGGACCCCATCCCCTTTGTTTGCTGAATATACCTCCAGTGCCTAGTTCAAGGCTTGGCACATGTTTTCTGCAAAGGGCCAGATGGCAAATATTTTAAGTCTTATGAGCCATGCAGTCTAGTTGACTAGTCAATCCAACTAGTCAACCCTCATGTTTTTGTGTGAAAGCAGCTACGGACAACATGTAAATGAATGAACATGGCAATGTTCCAATAAAACTTTATTTACAAAAACAAGGGTTGCATTTTTAATACCCCTGGTCTAGCTCAGTGCCAGGATTCTAAATATTCTACAAATATTTGTTAAATGAATGACCAGATTATTAGAAATCATCTGAACTTTTCCATACCATATTTCTTTTTCAGCCTTCGTACTTATTGTAGAGGCTGGCTTCTATTAAAATAATTAGAAGCCACAATGTAAATCATTCTGTGGGTGGTGTTCATTTTAAATGAATGAATAAATCATGGGTTAAAAAGTGTAAACTAAGGCCAGGCACTGTGGTTCATGTCTGTAATCTCAGCACTTTGGGAGGCCAAGGTGGGCGGATCACTCAAGGTCGCGAGTTCGAGACCAGCCTGACCAACTTGGAGAAACCCCATCTGAACTAAAAATACAAAAGTAGCCAGGCATAGTGGCACATGCTTGTAATCCCAGCTACTCGGGAGACTGAAGGAAGAGAATCGCTTGAACCTGGGAGGCAGAGGTTGCGGTGAGTTGACATTGCACCATTGTACTCCAGCCTGGGCAACAAGAGCAAAACTCCATCTCAAAAAAAAAAAAGTAAACTAAAAGAAACCCAAATGCTTTCCCCAACATCTTCTTTTCTGGTCCTTTAGCAACTTGCTACTCAAAGTGTGGTCCCTGGATCAGCAGCTTTTGTAGCATCAATCAGGAGCTTTGTGGCATCCCAGGTTGGACCCCAGAACTACTCAATCAGAATGTGTGTTAATAGATCCCTGGGTGTTTCGTGTGCACAGTACATTTTGAGAAGACTTGTGTTGGCAAATCCAATAGAGCCTCACCCAGGTGGGTGAAGTCTCTCTCAGGGCTACGAACTGGCATTCTTGCTTTACATCAACATCTACATTCCTCACATCAATGAAACCACTGCAAGGAGTACATGATTAGTTTGAAGACTGCAGTACACCCAGAAAGCAGCAGCTAATAAAGAACTATTACATCTTGTGGAATAGGAGAGAGAAGCTATGAGTGTGAATGTGCTTTAGATGCAATGCTTAATAAATATTTTTGGAAGAAAAATGAAAGAAGGAAGAAGGGAAAAAAGGAAGGAAGGAAGGGAAGAAATTTCAGTGGTTTCCATATGTAAATTAAATGATTAATGGATATGCAGTTTCAGTGTCTCCATTCACAAAGTGGGTATTTTTTAAACATGCAAGTAGAAATTGCAAGTGTGCTTGAAGTGGAGTACAATGTTTTATTGAAGCGTAACAATTTCAAGTAATGTATTCCAAGTTTATATATCCTATTTTGGTATCTATTATTTTAATCTCATCCATTCACTCCTTTGTTTGTCAAGCACTTGCTGTTTATGCAGTCCTATTTCAAGTGCTTGAGATACAGCCTTGAACCTGAAAGGTGGCGCCCCTACCCTCACGGAGTCCAGTGGTGAAGATGGGCTTCCATTTTGTAAAGGAGAGTAAAATAAGCAAATCTAAAACATCTCCTCACCAGTCTGCCTAAAATTGCAATCAGTAAAAAAATTTCCTCTGCATCTAGCAGCCATTGATTCTATAGTCCATGGAGTAACACAATTGTACATTTACACCCTTGTTAAATTAAATAAGCAGGCCTTTAGCCTGAGGCAGTCTCCTTACTCTGAGTATCCATGTAACAAACTGCAACCACTCTCAGTAAGTAAACAAACCAAAACCTACCTTATGAGGATACTTTTTTTTTTTTTGTAATAAATAGCCAGGTTGCAGCCAATCACAAATAGCTAAACTTCAGCCAATTACGGGCAACCAATTGATCAGACCATTCCCAAATAAGGCAAACACCTCATCACATTGTGACCAAATAAGGCAAATGCCTCATTGTACCCAATCAGATAAATTTTCTACTTTGCTTCCATGTTTGGCCTATAAAAGCTTACTGCTCATGCCACTGGGCAGTGCTCTCTGAACCTGTTTGGGTTTTGAGTGCTGCCCAATTCATGAATTGTTCTTTGCTTACAACATAAAGTGTGTTTAAACTTGATTTGTCTAATTTTTTTTAACACTTCTAATTGGTATAATATAATGTAAATAAAATAAGCCAATAATGCATTAATTCTCCATTCATTCATTCAACAAATATTACTCAGAGCATCTACTATGCACAAGACACTGAATAAAACCAGTGATGATGTTGACGGTGATGATGGTGATTACTTCTACATGATTGTTCCCTAGGTGTCAGGCACTGTGCTAGGTGACTAGATGCATTATCTCACCTAACTGTTTCATGAACTCTGTGAGTTAGGCACCATTATTTATGCACAGATAAAAAATCTGGTTCAGAGAGGCAATAACTTGCTTAAGGTCTCAGTTTGTAAAGTGGAGAAGGATTGAACCTGCTGGAAGTCACATAGCAGTTCAAAAACCCTGAGTGACAGACCCGGGATCCCAGTGTGAAGAGCCACATGTAGAATTTGAAAAACTGACTGGGGCAGATGGTCTTAGGGAAGGAGAGAGCCCAGAAAGAAGAGGCAAAAAAAGAAAAAAAAAAATCCACCTACCAGGCCTTTAAAGAAGCCCCCAAGGGACTGCTGCCGCTTCTCAGGTCTCTTTTGGAGCTTGTCCCCATTCTGCAGTGAGTTTGTGTCCACCGTGGCCTGCTCTGTGCACTGGGCTGGTTCTTTGGCTTCCTGCTTGTTGCTCTTCTGTTTGTTCATCTCGATTGCTGACTTCTTGTCCTTCGAGGAGCCCTCTTTGCCCTTCTGGGGTGCTCCTGTTGGTTCTGGCTCTGGCGGTGTGATAGTCTTTTCTGTGGAGTCTGATGTCTACAGCAATTTCAAACAAAGTACATTTTTAGTGGCTGCAGGGCAACTCTCAATAGCAAGGGAATAAATATGTTAAAACAGAGATGTTCAAATGGTGGGTAGTATCTACATTTTCATGAATCCTAGGTGAAATGAAAGTAAAAAAAAAAAGAAAAATTTGCACTTATGAAGTCATGGTGGGGACATTTATTTAGTTATCTAGTAATTCATTAATACATTTTATGTTATCCCAGAAAGCACTCTTTATCCCTTATTCTGGTACCAGAACTTGGCTTTTTCTTGGGGAAACACCCTTCTTCCTCATCTACTCCATGTGGTCCAGGCAAACTACTTCCACCTCCAGACAAGAGCGTGTGACTTAGGCCTGACCAATCAGAGCACTGTCTGTGATTGGCCTGCTGTGATTGGCTCAGCATAGCCAAATGCAGATAACACTGGAGCTAATCTCACAGCTTTGCTGAAATAAGAGAGAGGCTGGTTCCCTTTCTCTTAGATTTGAAGCTGTGAAGTTGTAAGACTGGAGCTTCCAGAACCACCAATATTTCTAGGGAAAATCTTCCCGAAAAGGAAGCCAACATAGAGAAAAGCACAGCTGAGAGATGGAGAGAGACAGAGAGAGAAAGACCAGGCATTGATGGTATCATGCGTGCCTCCTAGATCTAGCTGTTCCTGAAGACTTTCTATGCTGAAGCCAGCTTTGAGGGGGCTCCTCCCACTTGCAACCACATGTGAGTGTTTTCTTGGGGATGCTCATTCTTTTCTTCATGATTACATCTACCCTAATTTTTGGTGTGAAATTGTCCTTTTGCTTCATGAAATGGTGGTAAAAGAGATGATTGTTTTATTAGTTTTGAATGTATATCCTTTTTTTGTCAAAATGAAAGGTTTACAATCCCACATGTTTCCAGTAATTTGATGAGATGAGGCTGCAAAATCCAAAAATCTAGTAAATGCAGGTTGGGGTAAGAATAACCATGTGAATATCTTATTTCTCCGGCTGCAAAAGCAACAAACATCCAAAAAAATATTTCTCCAGTGTAAGGAAAGCACCAGTTCAAGCAAGGCTGGATTTGATGTTGGGGAGAAAATTTAGAGCAGGGGAGACTCAGCGTTATATGCCCTGTCCAAAGGGCAACAGTTGCTCCGATCCAGCCAAGAGATACCACGTCGGCTTGCAGCTCCAGTATGGTCAGAGCTTCTGTTTTTCAAGAGAACTTTGAAATTAAATTTTTAAAAATGCAAAATATGTCAACTTCTAAATATTCACTTCAAAAGTTTTAAAGCCCTGACGGTGGCAACTGTCAAACACACTTGACCCACTGGATACGTGTGTATAGCATGATTCATGAAGTTATGTACTGTCCCCAGGTAAAAAGTTCTATAACAAGGTAGCAGCTTTGATGGAGAAGGCATCAACTGAAGGAGAGCTTTCCTTTCACTCCAGTGAATCATGCACCCCCCTCAGAAATAAGCGGGAAGACAAATGGCAGAGACTCCCCAGTCCAGAAGGCCTCCACTGGTGCTCTTCAGAGGCCAGAAGTCCTTGGAGAAAGAAGCAACAGGCATCCAGTGTACCTTGAGAAGCTCTTCTGCAATATAGGTCTTGAATACTTCTGGCAGAGCCCAACTGTCAGAGTTGCAGCAAATGCTAAGAGATGGATGTTCAAGTACGATAGATAGCCCAGAGCAGATACTCTCCTTAGAATGAAACAGAAACTCTCACCACCACGCTCTTCAGAAAGGCCAGAAACCAGAGATCCCAGTTCAAATGCCTTGTTAACTGTTTTTGTTGTGTAGAAGACTTTAAGATGCAGTGAGTGGCTAAGAGCTCAGTGCCTGGAGTCAGAAGGACCTGGTTTGTTTCTAATTCCACCATAACCTTGCTGTGTGACCAAGGATAAACTGACCTCTTAGTTTCCTCATCTCTATGGGAGCAATAAAAGAAATGACACCTTATGGTGCTGTGAGAATTAAATTAGCTAAAAATGGAAAGGACACACCAGTGTTCTCAAGTCTGAATCCAAGGCTCCGGAAAATAAAATTCCCAACTGGATTCTGAAAACACTCCTAGGTGCGTATAAATAGAATGATGTTTCCAGCTTATTTGGATTTGTACGATGTCATTCCAATTTTAGAATCACCAAGGTTATTGGCATAATTCCTTCACTGTAAAATTCCAGACAAAATATACCATCATATTTAAACTTTTCTTTTTGAATAAAATGATTTTATCCTGTTTTTAGGTAATAATCTTTGGGAATTTTTGTTCCAAAGTTGTCCAGGGACATAGTTTGGGGGCCAGGTATAGTCATAACTTAAGAAACAAAATGGGTATAGTAAAAAGCAATATATTTCCTGTTTTAAAAATGTAGGATAAACCAATTATTATGGAAATAAAAATACTATAACCTATTTACAGTCATTGCTGTCCATTCATGAGTGTGATATGGGCAACATTATAGATGGAAATTCCCTATCAGCTGCATAATAGTAATAGTAATAAATAGACACTGTTAACAGTAGAATTGTGCCTCCACCCCAATGCATATGTTGAATCCCTAACTCCCAATGTGATTATATTTGGAATAGGAAGTAATTAAGGTTAAACAAAGGCATAGGGTGGAGCCCTGCCCCAATAGGATTAGTGTCCTTATAAGAAGAGACATTGGCGAGCTTATTCTCTTTCTCTCTCTGCCATGTAAGGACACACAAGCAAGAAGGTGGCTGTTTACAAGCCAGGAACACAGTCCTCACCAGGAACCAAACCCTGCTGATTTGCTTACTCCTTAATCCTATCTTTTCCATCCACAAGAACTGCAACAAAATACATTTCTGCTTTTAAAGCAACCACCTATGGCATTTTGTTATGGCAGCCCATGCTGACTAATACAGTAGCTAACATGTACTGAGCCCTCTGTACCAGAAATGTTATGTTTTACACGTATTGATTCATCTAAGTATGACAACCCTATGAGGAAGTACTTTTCATAGCTCCTTTGTATAGATGAAGAAGCTGAGGCACTGACAGATTTGGCAATTTGCCTAAGTCACACAGGAAAAAAAAAAAAAAAAAAAAAAAAGAGTGAGCCAGGATTTGAACCAGATAGTTTGAGTCTACCACTCATTCTTGTAGCCACTTCTCTATATTGTCAAAACTACTGGAAGAATATTTGATGCCATTTTTTTGTGGAGGTGTATTTTTAAATGAAAAAAAAGAGTACAGTTGCATGATCCCATTTAAAAAAAGGAACATATGTAGTTATAAACATGCCATAACTATATTTCTTTAGAATAAAGAAAGTAATGAAAGCAAACTGTGTGGTCCCCCCGCTCCATGTCTTTATTCTCTTCAAGACATAGATTCTAGTACTTGCCAAACGCCATGCAAGGTGACAGAGAAATAAAAGGAGGAGACTTCTTGCTCCACAGACATTCCAGGCAGACGTGAGAAGGGGCAGGGGAGATAAATGAATTATTACAATTTGTGATGATGCTTTGAAATGAAAGAACAAGGTGTAGTTATGAGAGGCAGATATGGAAGGTCTTTTTGAGGAGGTGACATTTATGGCAAAAAGTGAAGGGTGAGAAGAGATTTTTAATGCAGAAAAGAGGGGAGCGCATGTGTGAAAACTTTTTGATAGGATAAAGCTGAGGAACTGTAGTTTGTTCACGCTTGTGTCTGCAGATCCCAATCTCGTTCTTGGTATATAGTAGGTGCTTAATCTTGAGATGTTAAATGAGTCGGCTGTGGCTGAGAATGTTATTGAAAAGTATACTGTGAGGAAGTGAGAATACACCAGCTAATCCCACCACCAAACTGAGTTCGAGGTTACTTACTTGGCAGCTGGAGTCTTTCCCATTTATTTCTTCTGAGTGGGTGATCCCTCCATCCCCTTTCACTGACTAAAATAACAAACAGACAATGGCCTTCAGCCACCACAAGTACAGTGACATGCAGAATGCAGGAAGGTTCTGAAATGGATGATCTCAGTCATTTATCATGGAGATTTGGGATCAAGACAAATGGAAGACCAACTGGAAACATGTTACTCATCAGATAGAGATTTCCATGCAATTTGTAACCGTATCTAATTAAATTCAAGTGTTGGCCTCCAAAAATAACAACAAAAGTACTAAATCCTGGAATTAGGCAATTCTCAGATAAATGATGATGGTTCCAATTAGTGTTGGAAGCAGGAGATAGTTGAACATATTAAATGAAGACTGAATGAACAATTGACCCATGAGTAGCCTTCCACTGGGAATATTTAGGCTGTGGGTGTTTTATTGTTTTTTTTTTTTTTTTTTTTCTCTTCTTGATAGAGTTTTGCTGAGTATTTCATTTTCTACCCTTTAGCACCCCCTATAGCCAGCAACACCAGTGACAGAGATAAATGGGGTTGGCCTTGACTCCTTAAACTCCACACTCTAGGCTAATGGTTCTAGAAGTGTGATTCCAGGACCAGCAGCTTCAGCATCACCTGGGAACTTGCTAGAAAGGCAAATTCTGGAGACCCACTCTGGATCTTCATGAATCAGAAGCTTTCAGGGGTGGAGGCTCAATGGTCTGCATTTTAATAAGCTCTCCAGGTGGCGCTGAGGATTGTTTGAGTTTGAGCACCACTGCGCTCAGCAAGTTGGCCATATACAAGTTCAGACTCATGCTGGGTTCTGTGGTTTTAACCGTGCATTTAGTAATATCCTATGCTTAGTGCTTGATACCTTAAAATTCTGGTAATAAAATGCTCAATTCTTATCAACAGCATTGACTCAGGTCTAATTCCCACATATTTGATCACTGCTTAATGTCTCCTCTTCCCAGCTGGGAGGAGTGTAGAGAGCAGGGTTTCAGCAATGTGGGGCAAAGAGGAAGACTCCAGATTCCACTGTTATTTATAGCCTTGACTGTCCATTGAAGGCACTCAAATACTTTCTGACTGATTAATATTATGTATCTTTGTCATCTGAGCTATAGTGTTCACATTAGAGATAATACAAACTGTTACTTATGAAGGATAATTTTTAGTGGAGTGCTTACTAAGTGCTGTGCATTGTGCTAAATGAGATAGTAACTTGCATTATTTCGTTTATTCATTATGTCGGAACCTTAAGATGAGGAATTACTTTATTTTTCAGACAAGGAAATGGAAGCTCAAAGATGCTAGCATCACCATGGAACTAGCAGGTTTGAGTGCCAGTATTGGACAGCAGGCAATGACTATATTCCAGACTCTAAACCACCTCCTGATACTGCCCCTAGAAGGCAGGAGGCACCACTCAGTCAATAAACATTTACTGAGCATTCACTGTATGAAATTGCTGAATGTTAAACAAAATGACAAAAGCTTGGATAAGACGGAAGATGACCAAACTCAAATGTGGATGTTTATGGGATGTCCCCTCATCAGGAGTCAACTGTGCTTTTCTTTATTTTTGCTATTATTACTATTTTTAAGAGACAAGGTCCCACTCTGTCACTCAGGCTGGAGTACAGCAGCATAATCACCATTAACAGCAGCCTCAACCTCCATGGTCAAGCAATCCTCCTGCCTCAGCCTCCCAGATAGATAGGACTGCAAGTGTACACCACCATGTCCAGCTATTATTATTATTATTTTTTTTTGAAAGCGTCTCACTCTGTTGCTCAAGCTGGAGTGCAGTGGCATGATCTTGGCTCACTGCAGCCTCTGCCTCGCGGGTTCAAGTAATTCTCCTGCTTCAGCCTCCTGAATAGTTGGGACTACGGGCGCCTGCCACCACGCCCGGCTAATTTTTGTATTTTTAGTAGAGACAGGGTTTCACCATGTTGGCCAGGCTTGTCTCAAACTCCTGACCTCAAGTGATCCACCTGCCTTGGCCTCCCAAAATGTTAGGATTACAGGCATGAGCCACTGTGCCTGGCCCAGTTATTTAAAAAAATTTTTTTTGCAGAGATGGAGTGTCACTATGTTGCCCAGGCTGGCCTCAAGCTCCTGGGCTCAAGTGATCCTCCAGCCTTGGCCTCCCAAAGCACTGGAATTTCAGAAGGGCTGCACTCTTTTTAATATACTACTTAGTGTGAAAGAGGCGGTGTCTGGAAGTTCCGTGTACTGAGGAACATCATCGTTGCGGGTTTCACTGAGATTTTCAACCCAATGGCAAACAAACATCGGACTGTCCTCTCCACAAAATTTAGATCTATCTACATGGAAAGTGGGCTTTTCCATCCTCCGTGTCCTGTGCATTGTTCTACAAAGGCCAGTCTTGCTTGAGAAGGCTTAGAAAAAGAAATGAACTCTTGGTTATTTCTTCCCTCCTCACAATCAGTTCTGTCAGCCTTCCCATCATACCCAAAGCTTTGGACACACAGGGATTTAACTCAGCCTCCAAATTCAGGCTGTGTCGTAACAGCCCTTCCTACTCAAGCGCATTCCCAAGTGGCCTTTACACTATGGCTTTGGATCACATCTGTCAACCTCTGGGGAATGCTGAGCAGCAAAAAAAACAAACAAATGCACAAAATGGCTTTTTAGGCAAACACTGAATGGACGTGAAGAGTCATGCATGACCACTCCACCACTTTCTAGAGAATAAAGTTCTCTCACTTGCCCCCTAGGAGAGAGGAATTCTAAACTTCCCATTAGTTGTTTCAATTTGGCATTCATTAGGGACTCTGCCAATTTAAGGTTTCAATTTGCTTTCTTTCCCTCCATTTCTTTGAGAGCCCTTGGAGAAGAATTGGGATTGAATCAGAAGGCTGTGTTGACAGCAGCTGATCTCAGCTGACATCATGAAAACAGACCTCCAGGCTGTCAGGGAGATTACTGCAATGAAGTTCGACTTCTTAAAAAGAAAAAATAAGAAGAGAGAGTATCTCAAATTTTTCAGTGATTTTTCTTTATTGCTTATTCTGAGGCATGTAAAGCTGTATGTATGCAAAAGTGACTGAAGTTTGGGTTTAGACTTAGAATCTTATTAAGTCCATCTGAAGTCACTTCTATAGCAGCAGTTATTATTAATAACAACTGTTTCCTTCCTTCCTTCCTTTCCTTCCTTTCCTTCCTTCCTTCCCTTCCTTCCTTC
>NW_012101920.1:3161787-3242624 GCF_000951045.1 Mandrillus leucophaeus
TTCCTTCCTTCCTTCCTTCCTTCCTTCCTTCCTTCCTTCCTTTCTCCTGTCCTCTTTCCCTCACTTCCCTCCTTTTCTTCTATCCTTCTTTCTTTTTTCTTTGCAGAGACTAATCAGAATAATTCATGTTGAACTCTGTATTCGAAGGAACCATAAACATAGAAGCTTATTTTTTCCAGCTGTCAAAAATAGCAAAGTTACTGTTTAAAGAGACTAAAATTCTTCCAGAGACTATTTAATACTTTGAAGAACAGTTTAAAGACTATGAAGTAATTTCAGAGATTTTCCAGTGTGATACTGAGCAACTTTCTTCATGGAGTTAATTTTTATTCATGAGAGTCAAAGGTGAAGCATCTCAGGGCTTTCAGCCTGCAGTGTTGAGATGGAAGCTACTTGTGGCATCCACGCCTTGTATACTAATGAAATCATTTTTTATTTCTTTCATCGTGTCATGCATTCCTATAGCTTGATACTCTGAGGAATGTTTGAACCATCTCCAATGTATATCACTTAGCTATTCAAAAATCTAGCAAAAATGTTTGATGGTCAGTTCACATTTCTTTGAAAGGAATGTTAATGTATTTTGATGGCAATATAATTCAAACACAATTGACATTTTAAAGAAAAATAATTGGGTTGAAAATTTAATATATGGTGAGTATATCTGCAATACTGTTTACCGGAAAACAAATCCAAGGAACGGCATCTACTGGAAATTTCTAGGATCAACAAAGGTAATGGATCTGAGCCTAGCATTTTACCAACATGCTCACTTGAAATGGAATTGGACTAGTCAGGAAAACTCCCCAGCATGGTAAATTTTGGTTTAGCGACACATATATTTAAAAAATCTATGTGGAAGCTTTAAGTAAGCCATATATTAATCTTCTTCTCCTTTGCCTTATTGTCATTTTAGGTAAGTGCAACAGCTCAATGCATCAAAATGGTATTTCCACAGAACGCACTACTAAAGAAATCACAAAAATGGAGCATGTGGTTGTTCCACCTTCATATCCTTTCTGAGAATCCCAGCTGCAGAAGCACAGGAAGCAGCAATTTACACATGAGTCAAAGGGTGAGCTTTAGAATAACAAAATGACAACAAAACAAAAAAACTGAGTTGGAATTCTGGCTCTCCCGCTTACCAGCTCTGGGACCGTGGAAAAATCCCATAAATACTCACGAGTCTCTGTATCCTCATGTCCATCATGGGGCAGACAGAGCGCTTGTTTCCTAGAGTTCTCTATTCATAAATGAGATACTGTGTGCAAAGTGCCTAGCACACAGTAAATAAACGGTAGCTCTCATTGTTATTACTACCAGTAACTGAAAAGTACTGAATGACTACAGAGACCCTTTTAGGGTAGAAAGGGATGCAAGTCATTAGTAGGGACAGGAATTGACCAAATTAATGCTTCCTTCAGAAATCTCTCCTTAAAGAGCAAATCAGTATTAATGTTTTAATGCTCAGGGAAGAATTTCAGATCGAAGACTTTTGGTTTTCTGTTTTGTAAGTACCATCACAGACCACCTCTTTCCACCTCCAATAGCACATTTCAACAGGTTTTGTTAGACTTACTGGATTGAATGTAATTAATTAAAAAAAAAAAAAAACCCTCTGATTTTATGGCTGCCTCCTCATTTGGACTTTTAATTTACCCATTATTAAAGCTCATAGTATTTCTCTAAGCCCGAGAACATTATTCCAACAAAGATTTTCTTACAAATCTAATGGTCCAAAGAAAGATATGAGGAGGAGTAAATGAAGTAATGTAGGTGAAAATAGTTTGGAGGAGGAAAGCACGCTCATGTGTAAGGTGTTATTAATATTGACAAAGTATAAATCTGTATCTAGATATTTCTATCTACCATCTTTCTGGTTTCATCTGCCTACCTGCTTTGTGGACACATGAATGCAATATTCTACCCCCTCACTTTATAAAAATACACCAGCACTTCAAATATTCAATTTCTTGACATACAGCTGAATTAATATGTATAAGAATCTTTTCCTATTTAGGGCATGACAGATGTCTTCGATATTCCTCGCAATTATTTAAAATCCTGCAGGAGCCCGCAGAATTTTCGTGAAGCGCTACGTCTCTATGTGTTGAATACCCTGTTAGGACTTATATGATTCTGTTTTCCTTTCCCTAAAATATAGTTATTTTAAAAATGATTTTTTTCCTGTTTTTATTTTTATGAGCAGTAAATTTCTAGAAAGAAAAAGATCTCCAGCTGGGCGCCGTGGTTCAAAGTTCATAATCCTAGCACTTTGGGAGGCCGAGGCTGGTGGATCACCTGAGGTCAGGAGTTTGAGACCAGCCTGGCCAATATGGTGAAACCCTGTCTCTACTAAAAACACAAAATTAGCCAGGTGTGTTGGCATACGCTTGTAATCCCAGCTACTCGGGAGGCTGAGGCATGAGACTCGCTTGAACTTGGGAGGCAGAGGTTGCAGTGAGCAGAGACTGTGCCACCGCACTCCAACCTGGGTGACAAAGCTAGACTGTTTCAAAAAGAAAAAAAAAAAAAGGGGGAGAAATGCGAAGGATAGAAAGTAGAAAATCAATGATTTGGTGAATGGTGAAACTGAATACAAAGCATAGGTTATTCTATTGAGTTTTCTCTTCCATTAAGACAATTATTTAAACAAACCGATATTTTGCTAACAATATCCAAAATTTGTTTGAAATGTTTATTTATTTGGCTCAACTCCCGCCCCCCCTCGCAACCTCAAAAAACCCTTAGTGATGGGCCAGATGTTGTCTCTATTTTCAAGCTGTGGGCAGGTTTTTTCTTTCCTGCATAAATCCAAAGACTTTGAATCAGTTTGGAAGCCATGGACATGTTACCAAAAAGTATTTCCTAAAAATAATTGCTAGAGTCAACTTCCAGAAATCTCCGCAATGGGGACGTTAACACATGTGCATAAAAGTAGGTGTATAAGGATCTTCATACAGGCTTGAGAAGCAATTGAGATAACGTGGGTAAGACACTTGGTGTGTGCTCACTGAATATGAGGATAGAGTTAAAAATAAATGTCTATTTTCTTCTCCACAGGGAAACAGACCACACCTGTTTACGCTCACTGTTGTATCCCTTGTGCCTGAATATAATGAACACTCAATAATTATTTGTTGAATAAGTGAATGAATGAAATGCAAAAAGTTGAAAACATACCAAATGTCCATCCATTAAGCAATGGTTAATCTGAGTATGATAAATCCGGACAGTACAATTCAAATAAGCTGTTCTAAAGAATGAGATGGTTCTCTATCAGGGGTTGCAAACCCAAATACCCACAGGGAAAGAGCCGGTAACATAAATGAGTGAGCTAGGCTGGGTGTGACAATAGGGAGTGGTAGGGATTTTAGTAAGCTGGAAAACTCATCAACTGTTTATTTGAATTAATCACAATATAATATATAGTGTTGTAATGAAAGCAAAACAGAAAAAGAAAAAAAAATACTTAGAATACGTGGAATTTTAAAGGAAATTCCAACAATCAGTATTTAAACTTTGCAAAGATAATGTTCATGTTCCCAGGCCTTTTCATGGGCAACTGGTAATAAGAACAATGGACATCATGAGACCCAATTCTAAGAATCCAAAGGGGATTGCTGGGGAAAAGGGTGTCCTCATCTACCTTCATCCCTATCCTATGGCGAATTGATTCCAAAGGACGCTTTTCTTCTCAATTTGTTTCCCTCAGAATTTAGAGTTACACATTTTCTACTCCCCCAAAATTTTCCCAAACAGCATCTAAAAGATAGCTCTGGGGGATACATTTAAGCAATATAAGACCTCATTAGAATTTAACAATTTGTTTTAGATGGATGCTGTGAGTGGTTTAGAGGTCTTTTTTGTTTTTTCTTTTTTTTCCTCTCACGCTTTCTTTGGAGTTTCTTGTCCTTTTCCCTGTTTTAAATGAAGGAGCTTCGTGTTGGTTACTTGGAAGAGACCTTCATTCTATTTGCTTTTTTTTTTTTTTTTTTTGGTATCTCTCAATTCCATCCAGAAATGGAAAAGCTGATCGCTGTCAATATTATGATGAGTTATTTGGGGATCCCATTTGTAAGTTAGATGAGTTGCCAGAAACAGACCAAATGTTCTTTTCTTTCCTGGCATCATGTAAAAATTGGTTTAAAAAAATCTCAGGTCTTAATCTCCATTTTCACTGCCAAACTTCAGATCAAATGGCCAATGAGATAGATGGGGTTTTGGCCATATGGGCCGCCCACAACTGATTCTATACTTTTTACTCCATGAGAATATAACAAGAAAAGAAAATGATTCCTGTCAACAATTTCTAACACAATTATTTCTAATATGCCTCAGTTCGCATTGGCAAGGGTTTTGTTTTGTTTTGTAGGCTAGAAAGAATTCCTTAACAGGTTGAGCCTGTGAAATTAGAGAGTTGCTTTCTCAAAGGATTAAACTCCAAATACTCCTGAAAATAAAGGCATACTATAATGAAATTCTTGTTTTTCATTAAAAGAGAATTAAACTAATGACCTTTTACATACATTTTTGTTTTTTGTTCTCCAACTGATTTAGGTTTTGTTGCATTATATTATTTAAGCTCCTGGCTGTTTAGACATTTAATGTGCATGGCTTGTTGTAAATAGTAAAATGTATCGATCACATTCTTTCTATTCTACACAAATTAAAAGCATGGCTAATTCATCAACTAAGTTACATATTTCACTATTGGAATATTATGTTGTCATTTCCTATTTAGTTTATCTGTAAGCTAGTTTTGTCCAAATTTGTGTCACTCACATGTCACCTTCAGAATTTTTGCCACATCTTTATATAACTTGGAGTATTTAATACATAATCCTTAAAATACCTGATATTCTTTATGTAAACAAATGTATTTCAAAGAAAACCTCATGTTATTACCATAATGAGAAAAGCAGTATCATTGACCACCAACAGAAAGAAACTTTAAAAATAAATAAAAGTAAGCAATAATAGTAACTTCTAGTTAGATGCTATTGTGTGCCAAAATTTGGACCCAACCGCAATTAAAAAGCTGAAAAAAAAAAAGTAGATGTTGGTGTGGATGTGGTGAAAAGGGAACACTTTTACAGTGTTGGCGGGAATGTGAACTGGCACAACCACTATGGGAAACAGTGTGGAGATTCCTTAAAAAACTAAACGTATATTCACTCTTCGATCCAGCAATCCCACTACTGGTCTACCCAAAGGAAAATAAGTCATTATCTGAAAAAGACACCTGCACACACATGTTTATAGCAGCACAATTCACAATTGCAAAGATATGGAACCAACCTAAGTGCCTATCAACCAATGAGTGGATAAAGAAAATGTGGCATATGTACACCATGGAGTACTACTGAGCCAGAAAAAGGAATGAAATAATGTCTTTTGCAGCAACTTGGATGGAGCTGGAGGCCATTATTCTAAGTGAAGTAACTCAGGAATGGAAAACCGAATACTGTATGTTGTCACTCATAAGTGGGGGCTAAGCTGTGAGGATACAAAGGCATAAATATGATATAACGGACTTTGGGGACTCAGAGGAGAAGGTTGGGAGAGGGGTGAGGGATAAAAGACTGCATACTGGCTATAGTGCATACTGCTCGGGTGACAGGTGCACTAAAGTCTCAGAAATCACCACTAAAGAACTAATCCATGTAACCCCAAACCACTTGTATGTCCACAACTATTGAAATTAAAAAAAAATTCGAACCCAAGGGCAGCTCTTTTTTTGTTAAAAAGAGTTAGCAGGCATTAAAGGGTTAAAGAATATTAGCAACAAACGGAGACTTTCTGTATGATTGAATCAGAAGGAAAAAAGGGAATTTTCTCACTACACAATTCATATTCCAATCATATTCCATACATACTGTCTACAATTATGTCTCCTACTACCTATGGCATGAGCCCATTGTTCCCAGAAGCCACTCTAGGTGCTTTAGGTTTCCTATACTGGAAGTAAGGGGCTTACCATTTGTCTGAGAAACGTCATCAGAGAGGTTCTTGGTTTGCTTTCTTCTCTTTTGAGTTTCGCTTCTGTGGGTTCGGGTGTAGCATCTCCTTCGTTGAGGTCCACTGTTTGTAAGGCTGATTCTACTTCCTTGGACTTTATAATCTCTACTGGTGATTCACACACCACCTGGATTATTTTGCCAGGTAATAAGAAAATGAAAAACAAAACATTCCCCCAAAACACGTTTTACAAAGTGGGGTTCTTGTTGCCCCCCTGTCCACGTAGTAGCTACAGTTTTGAATCTATGACCATTTCTACACAGGCACCTCTTGGAGAAGTAATGCTTATGTTGTACAACGCACCAATTTCCAAGCAGCTACCACACTGACACGGTAGTGGCAAAATCCCTTCCCCAAGGGGAAGAAGAGATAGGAGGTTCTTTTTGGGGACTGTCCTTTGGAGCATGCCCAATACCCATTCTATTCTAGTAAACCCACCTCTTTAATCTGCCACCGAGGTGAATTACACTTGGCCTGTGTAGAAACCAGGAATAATCATTTTCTTAAGAGTCCAACCTTAGAGACGGTAACCATGACAGCTTCCAGTTCTCTTTCCAGTTCCCCTGCAACTGTGAAGAATCTGTCCTCTTTGTAGAAAGGAGAGTGTAAAAACCACTCCGTTTAATCCACTTCCTCATTAAGTGACATCTAATTTTTCCCCAGAACAGTCACTTGCAATTTCACTTAATTGAAGTTTATGCTTTCAGAAGAAAAATGAACTTGGCAAGAAAATGATGGCTAAGTTGTTCACGGCCCTGGCCATGGTACCGAGTGAGCTCGACGTCCCCTGCCTCTGAGTGTCTGTGGCGGCTTGGATGGAGGGGTCCATCTACCATACTCTGCTCTCAACTCGTGTTCTTTTGCAGCGCCTCACTCCATTTGTACAGGGCCCCAGTCACATCTGGGCCAGTTTCTGCATTTGTGTTGCTCCCTGCAACAGGACAGAGCGAATTGGCCAGGAGAGGCTTTTATTATTTCCTTCGTTTCCTGAGGCAGGGGCTGGCAAAATACTACCAAATCTAGCTCAGTGACTGCTTCTGCATGGCTCCTGGGCTAAGGATGGTCTTTACCTTCTAATTTTATTTATTTATTTAAGAAATCAAGACGCGCTACGTTGCCCAGGCTGGCTTTCAACTCCTGGGCTCAAGGGATCCTCCCACCTCGGCCTCCTAAGTAGCTGAGACTATCAGCACACGCGACCATGCCTGATGGATTTTACGCACTTAAAGCGTTGGAAGAAATATTTTAAAAGATAAAATGTGTGGGGTGGAGACCACAAACGGCCTATGAAGCCTGAAATATTTACTCTCTGCCCTTTAAACTGCACGGTTTTCATCTGCTGCTCCCTGGAAAGTGCCATAGAGTCAAAGGTGTCTTCCCACTTGTCTTTGCTGAGCCAGACCCCCGGCTTTCTCGGAGCCTTTTCTTGGTGTCAGGGGGTAGAGGAAGGGGACTCAGTTATTTCCAAAAATACGGTCTGCTGAGAAACTAGTTTCTTTCCCATCATATAGAACAAACCATTGGTTTGCAAATGACCCGAATTTTCCAAATCGAGAAGAACCCTTAGTCTCTGTATTGTCATTTGATTCAGGGAGTTGCCCATCAACAAATCAGCATGCAGAACACCCCAACATTTGGCAACTAAATCACATTTCTTAAGCTCAATTAATTTTCTTAAGCTATTGACACAATTTCTAGTATTTTCTTTTCTGTAAACAAAAATGGAAGTCAGGGGGTTATAAACTCAAAAGTCCTCAGGAGGTAAGGCAGAGAATATCGGCACTGATTGACCAGACATAAGACAAAAAGGAGTGATAGGGATGATGACAAAGTAAAGTCAAACTGTCCCATCTAAAGACGTTAAATGATTAAAAACGCTGGATTGGCCAAACAAAACCTATTTGTGAGGAATGGCCTGCTGCGGGGCTGCTGGTTTTGGATCCCAATCTATCTTTAGGAAACGAGGTGGAGACTGGAGCCATATCAGAGACTGAGAATGGCAATAGAACGTGGACATGGATTTCCACATTTTGAACTAATTCAATTGCATTTCTGAAAAATAAGTGTGAGCCACAAGCTTCTTCAGGTGAGGCTGAAATGTAGGCAGTCTAACTCGTGGTCATAGAGCACAAGCTCCAGAACAACTTGCTGGGCTCTAAATCACATCTGTACCCCTTATGGGTGTGCTAATCTAAGCTCAGTGCTCAACAGCTCTGTGCTTTCATCTTCTCTGTTATCAGTGGGATCGTATACATATCAGAGTGTTGTCTGCATCTTAAATCAGGCAATACATGTCAAGTTCTTAGCACCATGTGCTCAGTTAATGCTAGTGGTTGTTATTTGTGTTAATGTTAGAGCTATTTACTCTATGAGCATGAATTATCTGGATTATGCACCATGCACATATCCATTATTTAGAGATGATTATATTTATAGCTACTTCTTACTATGCCTGGTGTTGTACAGGGTGTTGAATATTCTTTTATAAATGGCATCAAGAAGTAGTTTGACAGCTTAGGAAATATAACATTATCCCTATTCTATAGATAAAGAGTGAATAATTGAATGACTTGGCCAAAGTCTCACCACAGATAAATAGGCATTACAATGAGGATGGCATTTTCTGTGGCAACTGAACGTATCTAATAGTGGCTTAACCAATGAAAACATGGAACAAGAAGTTCTGGGGTTGCTTCGGTGGCTCCACAATATCTCTAAGAACTTTGACTCTTTCTGTTCTTGGCTCTACTATTCTTGGCATGCTAGATTTTCATCATTTTATTTGTTACCTCGTGGTTATAAAAATAGCTGTGACAATTCCAGATATCACATCCTCAATCCAATGTTCTGAGAAGGAAGGAAGGTCACAGCCAAAGACTTGCAAAAAATAAACATCTGCATTTTCATCTCCTACCTCAGGGTACCTAAATTTCACAGGTCAGAGCGAAGCCACTTACCCCCAGGCCACTTATTAGTGAAGGAAATGAGATCACTAACTTAGACTAATCATGATCAAATACTTTGGGGATATAAAGTTGGCAACTTTGCCTAAAACTAAGGGTAGAAGAGTAGAGAAATAGAAAATAGCTCTTAAGTAGATAAGGAATGGAGTTTGGGTTCAGAAGTATTCTGTCTTTGAGGCAATGAGTTCTTTCTTTGTGTGCAAAGACCTGGAGGAAAAATTACTCTTAAATAAAATGATCAGATTGTATGGCAATAACTCTGTAAATCAATTCTATTTAGATGCCAGTGGTTCCCTTGCTGAGCCTTTGCAAATATTGAGAGGTATCAACCCATAAATCCTAGGCCACAAGTCCATTCTCCAGAACACAACTATTGCAGCAGGTAAAAAAATACAGTACTTCTGAAGACTTCTACTACCTTTGAAGTCAGGCCAATAAGTTGGCTTTTAGTAGCCAAGGAAAATCCACTGACATCCAGTGTGGAAATCCAGAACAATCTTGGCTAAGTAAAGATCTGATTTGTATATACAGACATAAGAATTCAATTTTTATTTGGATAATTTTCCAAATTTCTCCTAGGCCAGGGCTTTGGAAAAAGTTGTTTCCTATTTAGAATATACGACCGCATCTGCACATTTTAATTTTGGAAATCATGAATGGACATAATTAAAGTCAGATGTGTGCTACATTTTAGAATTAAATCCTGCCTGCTTGATTTCTGTAGAGGATATGGTAGACAGAGCATGAAGATGGCTGGTACATCTAATATTGACAATATACATTTCAGTGAAGAGTCTCCCTTTCTGCCTCAAATTTTATACTACACTTACTCTTGAAATTTGGTTATACAGTTTTTACTAGAGCTGTGGTTTTTGGAAACTGATTCGTGGCAAAATAGATTTCCTCCAACTAAACTTCATGCACAACATCATATTAACATTAAAGGTTTTTATTTTAGAATATTTTAAAGATTATTTTGACTGGATTTTTAATGTGATTGATTACAAAGACCTCCTACAGATTTTTTTTTTCTACTCAGTAACTATTCTCTCTCATCTGCTTACACATTGTAATTTTGCTTTGGGAGAGCAATCTTTCCTAACTTCAAGACTATGTAGTTTGAATGAAGCCAACTGAAAAGGTCTAAACCAATCAACATGATCAAGCTCCTTGACTGTGTTGGTTTAGAAATGACAGCATGCGGCAAATTGTATTATTTCTCTAATTATTTACCCTACCTTCCTGTAAATGAATTACACACCTGTGCCCATTGATGTGTGACTTGCTTTAGTGAATGGAACATGGGTAGATATGACATATACCATGCCTGACCAGAAGCTTTAGGATCCATTGCGTGATTCACCCATGCCACTATTTTCTCTCTGCAACAAGAACTGCATCTCCTTTTTGAAGGGACTGTTGCTTCCCTACTGACCTCAGCATTAAGAAGCCACATGGGTTAGCCAAAGCCAACTGCTAGCTGGCTTGTAGCATGAGTGAGAAAAGGAAGAAAAACCCAAAAAACTTCTTTGCTATTGAGAAGCACTGAAATTTGGGACTGGGTTGTTACTGCAACATAACCTGGCAAAAGCTGACGAATACAGCATGTGAATGCATTTCAGTCAGTGAAACAGAACAAATTTCCAGGACATGTAGGGTTGCTACTTGACAAATAGCTCATTTACTTTGGACTGAGTGATGGGATGTTGGAAAGCTGAAAATGTAGCCAGGCCAAGAAGGCTGAACCCAGGGAGAGCTCTGAATTAAACTTTATTTGAAACCAATTTAACTTTCTAGTAATGAGAGCCAGTAAACGCCACTTTCTTTCTAATCCAGGTTGAATTGGGTTTTCTTTCACTTGCAACTGAGAGGTACTTATTAAGAGGGATAAGCAACAGAAGTACCTGTTTCCATGGTCTTGTAGGTTATTGGGAGGAAAGAATTTTTTTTTTTTCCCATTAGAACATTAACTAAATTAACCAATGAGCAAAACATTTTTTTTTTTTTACTACAACTGATAGATTCTATCATTTCAAGAGTTAAAAAAGATTTATTTCTGATAGGACCAGAAGCACATTCTAGGAAAAGCACTAAACTTCCATAGGCTTCAAAATCCTTATTTTTCTTTCTGTCAAAAACTTTGAGAAATGTTGACATCACTCTTTTTTTTTTTTTTTTTAATACAAGTGGGCCTTGCATCAGTTGATAGATTAGTTCCAGAAACTTGTAGGTGGGAGAAATTTTATTTTATTTTATTTTATTTATTTATTTTTTTGAGACGAGTCTTGCTCTGTCGCCCAGGCTGGAGTGCAGTGGCCGGATCTCAGCTCACTGTAAGCTCCGCCTCCCAGGTTCTCGCCATTCTCCTGCCTCAGCCTCCCGTGTAGCTGGGACTACAGGCGGCCGCCACCTCGCCCGGCTAGTTTTTTGTATTTTTTAGTAGAGACGGGGTTTCACCGTGTTAGCCAGGATGGTCTCGATCTCCTGACCTCGTGATCCGCCCGTCTCGGCCTCCCAAAGTGCTGGGATTACAGGCTTGAGCCACTTCGCCCGGCCAGTAAGAAATTTTAAAGAATAAATTCAACCACATTTTAGCCAGAAATCGCTATTTAAAGCACTCTTGTAATATGGTTAATCACACCCAATTGTCCTGTTGTGAAGGTGTAGAGTACAATACGCTGTTTTGACTAATGCCTTCTCTCTTATTTGGGAGGTGGAAATTAAATCTTAACTCTGTTTTACATATTCCTTCAATCCACATGGACACGGAGTCAGCTGTGAGCTGTATAATTTCACTAGGAAATAAAATCACTGATTACTGGGACATTCTCACTTACTATGTTGTCTCCTATTTGCTAATTTGCTAACAATTACTGCAGAAGGTGGCAAACTTTTCCTGCAAAGGCCCTGCCAATCAGTGTCTCTGTTGAAACTACTCAACTCTGCTACCTAGCAGTAAAGCAGCCATAGATGATATGTAAAGGAATGAGCATGACTGTGTTCTAATAAAACTTTATTTCTGGACACTGAATTTGAATTTTGAATTCACATCATAAAATATTCTTCTTTTAATTTTTATCAACCATTCTAGAATGTAAAAATCATTTTTAGCTTGTGGGCTGTATTTGGCCCATAAGCTATAGTTTGCTGATCCCTAAAATTATTGAGTTCCTCCTACATTTCAGGCACTGAAGTAAGCACGTTATAGATATTATCTCATTTAATTTTCACAAGAACCCTAAAGTGTAGGTGATATTGTTATCGCCATTTAACAGAGGAGTAAACTGAGGCTCACGAGGTGGTATGGCCTGAAGATGATGGGATCAACGTCACAACCATCAGCCTCATTCCCTCCAAGTGATAGGCTGTCAAAAGATGAAATACTGATGCTGGGAGCAGTGGCTCACACCTGTAATCCCAGCACTTTGGGAGGCCAAGGTGGGCAGATCACTTGAGATCAGGAGTTTGAGATCAGCCTGGCCAAGATGGTGAAACCCTGTGTCTACTAAAAATACAAAAATTAGCCAGGGGTGGTGGCACCTGCCTGTAATCCCAGCTACTTGGGAGGCTGAGGCAGGAGAATCACTCAAACCTGGGGGACCAGAGGTTGTAGTGAGCTGAGATTGTACCACTGCACTCCAGCCTGGGTGAAAAGAGCAAAATTCTGTCTCAAGAAAACAAACAAACAAACAAACAAACACACAAACAAAAAAAAGGATGAAATACTGAGCCTTAAAAATCAAAACGTCACTTGTAGAGTTAAGTCATTTAAGGCAATTTTTATAATGCTTCTTTATTTTAATTAACACATATTTTGCCTTATTTTATGTCCTTATCATCAGTTTTTGTGTTATTGTTTGTTGTCAACAATTTAACTTTTAATTCCTGTTTATATTTCTATTTAAAATTTCACACTAGAAAATGGAATATCTTCTGTTTGCCTGTTAGAGATCAACTCTGCATTTTAGCATCTGAGCTGCGGGAAACACAGGGTTCCCTAAACAAGCAACTGCACACAAATATCCAAAAAGTTTTTCTTTAGAAAAGTCAGAACCTCAAAGCTAACAGATGCTACAGATTTTACGGGCAGCTTTTAAACTTGAAGTTCGTGGGAAGAAGTCTTGTGGAGTTCCTTCTTGTAGGTTGCTGGAATAGAAACTTTGACTTTCTATAAAATAGTAATTCATGAGAACTTTCTGGAATGATGAGAGACCTTAGCTTTGCTGAGCTACTAAGATTGGCTCAAGAAAGAAAAGAAGGAAGGGCAGCAAAACCAACAAACAGATTTTGAGAGGTGAAGCCAGCTGGACTTCCCGGGTCGAGTGGGAACTTGGAGAACTTTTCTGTCTTGCTAGAGGATTGTAAATGCACCAATCAGCACTCTGCAAAAATGCAGCAATCAGCGCTCTGTGTCTAGCTAAAGGATTGTAAATGCACCAATCAGCACCCTGTCTAGCAAAAGGATTGTAAATGCACTAATCAGCACTCTGTAAAAATGCACCAATCAGTGCTCTGTGTCTAGCTAAAGGATTGTAAATGCACTAATCAGCACTCTGTAAAAATGCACCAATCAGTGTTCTGTGTCTAGCTAAAGGTTTGTAAACGCACCAATCAGCACTCTGTAAAATGGACCAATCAGTGGTCTGTAAAATGGACCAATCTGCAGGATGTGGGTGGGGTCAAATAAGGGAGTACAAGCTGGCCACCCCAGCCAGTAGCAACAACCCACTTGGGTCCCCTTCCATGCTGTGGAAGCTTTGTTCTTTCGCTCTTCACAATAAATCTTGCTGCTGCTCACTCTTTGGGTCTGTGTCACCTTTAAGAACTGTAACACTCACTGTGAAGGTCTGCGGCTTCTTTAAGTCAGAGAGATCAAGAACCCACTGGAAAGAACCAACTGTGGACACAATTTCAAGATTTTTCTTCCAACAAAAATCATAACATAGCCATTCTAATTTTTATTCCACATCACAGACAACATTTCAGGAACGTGTTTGGATGTTCAACATCTGTTCAGTTACCATAACTAAATAAAAATAAAAACACACTCCCTATTTATGGCAAGTAAATAAGGGACACCCAGAACAGTTTTGCTTTGGCAAAACAATAATGTCCGGTTTCTATCTTAAGGAGCTGTGAATTCACTTATCCCTACTTATAAAAATTTCCCAAAGACTGTACTTCTTTCAGGGCAGACAGCTGTTGTTTTGGGTCTGAAACTCACGAGGTCAATTTATTAATCTCCCTGGAAGCTACGTTTTTGTGGTGCTTTATATAGCACCATCCCTTTCAGGGATGAATGTACTGTCTTGAAAGTTTTGACGATTCCTCTAGAAGATTAAAAGCCAGGAAAACAGTAAGGCTCAACGTCTCTATCTCAGAGGTAGACCTGTGGAGTCAGCTGTCTTAACCTGAGACTGACATTCTCAGCGTCTATTGCTGCAAGATATTCTCATGCCTGATGCAACTTCCTGTCCTGGGTACCGCCCAGAATTAGTAAGAAACTGGATTACCATGGAAATAAGAGTGAACGAGCAGTCAAGGTGGAATGAAGCAGCAGGCGGAGCATCATTATCCCTCAAGGAAGCACAAAGCTGTTCTTACGTGTAGTAGACTCTTTCAGCCCCTACTGATAACAATTATAAAAATTCATGCCCTGATTTTACATTTATTTTGCACTGATTCAACGAGAATTACAAAAATTCATCCAATGTTATCCTCCATGCGTCCCTAATCACGTATGGGGTGAAAGAGTCTACAACAAACAAATCACACTGGCAGCATGCAAGAACACAGGATCCCAGAGCTGAAAATGCCCAATTGTCCAACATGGCGGAAGATGAGAATGGAATGATTCTGCCGTGCAATGTGTAACTTACATTCTCCTCTGCACCTGTGGGGACTGAGTCCTCTTTAACTGACTAAAGGAAGATAAAAACAAAAGTGAGAGTTAAAAGGTTACAAAAACAAAATTGTTACATAAAAGCAAAGGGTTAGTTGGGCTCACAGTCTTGTGGTGCATTTGGGGACACTGAATTGCCTATGTACACCTCATTCTAAAAAGGACTTGAAGGAGACTTAAAAAAATGAAAACGGTATATATGTATATATATATATGCATATATATAGTTATGTATTTTAAAATGCAATCAAGAGAAAATTAAAACACGGATGCAGCCATGATACAAATGGAGCAAGCAGAAGTGTTGTCACAGAAAATGCTAACTGCTGTAGGTAAGCAAGAAAATGCTAACTGCTGTAGGTAAGCAACGTACTTGTCTTTATATTTTCTAGTAGCTGATGAAAAGAGAGAAATGCAATTAATCATTCAATACAGAGTCACTGTTAGGTAAAAACAAAGAAGCTGCTCAGCAAAATTCTGGTAATAAGTCCAGAGAAACTCATTCAGTGGCCCTTTTGAGCAAGCAGGCTTTATAATACAATAGGCAAGGTCCAAGCCCTATCCTGACCATAGCACAGGGGCCAGCAGCAGGGGCCGCTGCTTTCATCAGGCCTCAGTCTAGGCCAAGTTCGTCAAGTCAAAATTCAATTTGACTAAAACATGTCTGTGGAAGGCTAGATTGCTGCAGTCCTACTTATCTACATTCAAACAGCATTATACTCCCTGGAGTAATTCTGGCATCTGCAGTCCTGCCCCAAGTGGGATAGGAGTTATCCCGATTCTGTCAAAGTTCAAAGTCACAATTATTCTATCAGCCAACTTTGGAGTTCATTTTTGCATCTTTCTTTTGGTGGTTCTTAAACTTCTGGATGGATGGGTGTGGATGTTACAGACCACTTTGAGACTCATTTCATAGATCTGGACTCTCCTCCCAGAGAAATGCACATAAACAATATACTTTGCAAATAATTTCAGGATTCATAGACCTTCTGTGTCTCTCCTCTTGGATTACAAGTGAAGAACTCTGTCTATATCCATTTTGTTACTAAGTCCTATTTTTTTTCTTTAAGACATCCAGGGGAGGGGAAGACAGGAAGTGATATTTACAAATATATCTTCTGCACTAGGCATCTTGCATTATATATGATCTCACTCAAAGCACCCCAAAATGGTAAGTATTGTGATCACTTACAGGGTAAGAAATAGAGGTTCAGAGAGGTGAAGCCACTTGTTCCAGTTAAACTAGAACTAGAAAGTGGTAGAAATGTTTCTAATGCATTTATTTTACATCTAAAAACCAAATTTTCCCCTGCTATGATGACTTCAAGGGTCAGAAACACATTTTTTCGGCAATTGTGTGAACTTCTTTCTTCACATACAGACTTATTGTCTCTCTAGATGAGATCTTCAGATTGCATAATATATTTCTAGTTATCTTCTTCGCATAGTGAAGTTTCTCTGGGCACAAAAATGTTCCTAAAAGAGATTGTTGAATTTCTGGAAGCTTCTGATTATCAGGAAATTGTAGTGTGTTCAGAAGAAATTAGCAGTAGTGCTACTGTATTAATCTGTTTTTACACTGCTCTAAAGATACTACCTGAGACTGGGTAATTTATAAAGGAAAGAGGTTTAATGGACTCACAGTTCCACATGGCTGGGGAGGCCTCAGGAAACTTACAATCATGGTGGAAGGGGAAACAGGCACATCTTACATGGCGGCAGGCAAGAGAGAGTGAAGGGAGAAGAGCCCCTTATTAAGCCATCAGATCTTGTGAAAATTCACTTGCTATCAAGAGAATAGCATGGGGGAAACTCCCACCATGATCCAATTACCTCCTATCAGGTCCCTCCTTTGACACCTGGGGATTATGGGGATTACAATTTGAGATGAGATTTGGGTGTGGACACAGCCAAACCAAATCAGATACTTTCTTGAAACTGCACCCCTTTTCTCTGAGGTTAGTCAGACACTAGTTAATACTATGAACAGGGAATGAACCAAATGGTATCTTTAAAGCCAGACCTAAGGTCAGCCCACAAAAGTTTCAGGAGTCATTATACTGTTTATATTAGACCGAGAAAACTCTTCCATTATTTAAGAACAGTACTTCTAGGTTTTCATACCCTTTTTCCTGTCCCAGTTTATTGCAACAAGACTAGTTTTTATCTTTGATTGCCCGTGTCTAGAAAGTTTCTGGCTGTTCACTGCTCACTATAATTCAGAAGCAACTGGGAACTTGGTATAGATTCCATTATCAGTGTAGGTGATAGTGAGGAATAGAAGTGGCTGCTTCTGAACAGATTTTTAAAATCTTCATTATGGTTTCAGACCTCCACATCTTCCTGATGTTTTAAATCTGGCATTATAAATGTTGTCTGTTTCAAAAGGAATTGCTATTTTATATTTTTAAAGTCAGGCTATTTGGCAAAGCACTACTTTTGGGAACTAATTTAGTTGAGCATCTCTCAGACTTCAGTGATTTTCATACCATGTTCTAATTCTTGACCTGACCATGTACCACCTCTATTTAGTTGATGTTTTTCTTTAAACTGACCCTCTTTTTACTTAAATATATTTTTACTTAATATTTTTTACTTAAATGTATTTTACTTTTTAAAGTTAAATATATCTTAAAAGAAATGCCTTATCATTACAGTAAATGTCATATCAACATCCTTGCTGTAAGTAGTAGTACGTATTAAAAAGTACAATAAATAAAAAACATGCATTAAGTTCTAATTGTTTTTAAGTCTTTAAAAAAGAGATCAGCAGGTGTTTGTACAGTAATAAATGCCTGTGAATATCAAGAAGAGACTTCTTTTTTTTTTTTTTTTGAGACAGAGTCTTGCTCTGTCACCCAGGCTGGAGTACGGTGGCACAATCTTGGCTCACTGCAAGCCCTGCCTCCCAGGTTCACGCCATTCTCCTGCCTCAGCCTCCCGAGTAGCTGGGACTACAGGCGCCCGCCAGCACGCCCGGCTAATTTTTTGTATTAAATTTGTAGAAACGGGGTTTCCCCGTGTTAGCCAGGATGGTCTTGATCTGCTGACCTTGTGATCTGCCCACCTTGGCCTCTCAAAGTGCTGGGATTACAGGCATGAGCCACCACACCTGGCCAAGAAGAGACTCTTAATACCACCAGGAGAATTGGAGCAGAATGAAAACAGGAGATAAATGCATTATGTAAATGATTAAATGCTTCTCAGATTGTGTCCAAGAGCCATTCTAAATAATTTTGAACTATTTTTGTACATTTGCACACTGGCCTACAAGTGTAGCCTTCTTTTAGCAGTTGTCGAAATATCCAGTTAATATAAGAATTCAAAAATGGATAATAAGAGGACAGGTTCTGATGCCCCTTTTAGCGTTTGATACATGTAAAAGAAAATCTGCTCAGAATCCAAGTCTAGAGCACCATACACTAAGGAATCAGGTACAAATTCAGTGTTTCAGCAATGCAATCTTGGGCAAATTAATCACACTTCTCTGCAACTCAGTTCACTTACTCAAAGGCTGACTGTTAGACTATCTACCGATCACGGCGTTGTTTTAAGGAAAAATAAAATAAAGCCTGTGTAGGGAAAATCACGGCTGAAGCACAGCTGCGACTCACTGAAGCCTGGTGGCTGGAGTCAAACCCACATGGTTCCTCTTGGTACTTACATGAAGACTCTCATTTACATGGGAGTTGGAGATCCTGGAAGGTATGCGTATGGGGGAGGGGCAGGAACAACTTGAACCATGTCTGGAATTAGGGTACAGTGGTTTATAGACTTTTCTATAAGCCAGAATGCATTGAAGTGGAGCAAAAATAAAGGTTTCAAGAAATGGACCCTAGAAAGAGAATTTACCAGGAGCAATAAGAACTCCAGAATCAGCAACCTCCAGGGCTTGTGGGAAATAGTGGTTCTGGGTAGGGTGCTGGTGACTGGTAGCACAACCCAGTCCAGCTCAGCTACTCTTGAATTGGGTGTGGACTGGAGAGAAAAAGGGCTGTATGGATGCTGACGGTGGGTCTTGCCAAATGGGTCACTCTGGGGCCCAAGCAGCTGCAGCGGGATTCTCCTTTCAGCGCTGAGCATAACATGGAAGGAAAACGTTTTCTGCCTGTTGCCTTGCAAGAGACAGGTGAACTCCGGTGGGCTTGGGAGTCCCAGCAGCAGTGACGAGTGGGATAAACTGGCACGGATCATCTCCTTGGTGGCTGTGGTGGTGGCAGTGGTGTGGCTTGGGGGTGACCACCCAGAAGGGACATATGGCAGCCCAGGCTGATTCATGATCACCTATCTTGGATCCCTGGAACTATCTGGATGGGATTTGTGTGGGCATGGATTCATTTATGCTCAGCATTCTACGAAAATTGCTGATATTTATTTTGTTTATGTAAAGCACTTAGCATGGTACCTACACATGGTATATTTTCAATTAACAGTAGCGATTTTTATAAATGCTGGGAAGAAGTGATATTGGCTAGATCTACTAGACCTATTTAGGACTTGTCTTGAGTAATTCTATATCGCTTCTGAAATGTTCTTAAGCCGGCTTGGGCCAGATGTATGTTTGCTACTGAACCCCTTATAAACAGACATTTGTAACACTGCTAACTAATAGGTTATATTAGGTTCCAAAGTTGGAATGGAGTAGGGGACAATGTGGGTCTCAGGGGACAATGTGGGTCTCAGTTAAAATCTTGATGGCCTAAGTACCATAACATAGTGGCATGTTGATCTCTGAAAACCAAATATTCTAGGTCATACTAACTTCAGCCCATTGTGCCATTATTTTGAGATTCATATTGTTTATATTTTGGACTACATTAGTGAACCCACCCAGCTTGTAAACTTGATAAATGTTCTTTTGACTTGGTCGTTGTCCAAGTTAACTGATAAAAATTTTGAATAAACAGGGCCGAGGCCAGATTCCAGAGGCCTTTCCAAAGACAGCTCCTTGCAATATGTTTTGTTTCTTAATAAATATTCTTTGTTGGCTTGCATTCCTCCAGCTTAGTAGCATGCATTAGATGCAATTGCACAGAGCTGAAAAAAATAGTAATGCTAATAAAGATAATAATGATGACAACCCACATAGGGCCACTCTTAGGCTATTATTGTCAGGCAGTGGGTTCAGTGCTTTATGGTGTATTCCAAGCTAGTATTCAAAATGGAAACCAATCTCCTTTAATTTCTAGGTCTCTACTGGAACATCTATTAAACCTTTGCTCTTACTCGAACATCACACCTGCCTTTGGGGCTTGAGGTGTGTCTCTACTCTCCTTGAAAGCTGACTGATGCATTATAGCATCCTCTTTGAGTCAGCTCTTTGAGCCAAGCCTGAATCTCACATTTAACCTGTATATGTATTGGGCATCGTTTCCATGCTCATACATAAAGACAAATGAAGGCAACTTCTCCCTTCTTTCTGTATGTTCTCTATATAACAGGAAGCCTGTGAGCTAAGGAACCAGGAGCATCATTTTTCAGTTCATCATTTTCTACTGCCAATGAGTACGTTGTGGTGGATGATCCACAGTTGAGGTCCAGCCTCATTAACGGTGACAATAAAAAAATCTAGTCTAAAATCTACAGGATCCTGTATGGACATTTATATTGCTAAGAATAGGGGAGCTAAACAGCAGATAACTTATCCATAGAAACTAGAATAACAGAGTTGCCTCTCCTTTAAAGAGCAAATTCAATTCTTAAGGTTTCTTTAAAAGACTTTCATATGGTAACACTTAAGCCAGCATTTGCCCTGTTCCTAGTGAGTCTTCTAAAAGCATCATTTTGATCATGTCACAGCTCTTCTGAGTTCATTAAGCTCACAGTAGCCCTAAGACATTTTCTATTAAGCCCAGATTGGTCAGCCCATCTTTCAAGTGCTTCCATAATTGTCCAGACATATGCCCAGACTTTCTCAACCAGAATCCCCATGGGAAGGTGTTAAAATCTGTATTTGAAACAAATCACCAAAATGATTCAGATACATTTTTGAAGTTCTTAAGTCTATTTTGACGTACACTGATTTCTCCCTTTTCTAAACTACCATAGCATTTGTTACCTGTACTCCAGAGAGTAACACTAAATTGCAAATTGCATTGTTTCAGAATGGGGTTATAATTCACTGAATATCAGTCTTTTGGTGTTCTTTTCTTTCTTTCTTTCTTTCTTTCTTTCTTTCTTTTTCTTTCTTTCTTTTTTCTTTCTTTTCTTTCTTTTCCTTCTTTCTCATTCCTCCCAATAAACATGAAAGATAGATATCATTGGCCAATTTTATAACTGAAGAAACTGAGGCTCAAGAGTTTAAGTGCTCCGCTAAAATTCAGTCAGTAACTGTCAGAACTGAGATCTGATAATGTCTCTGTGGCTTCAGAGTGCACATTCTCTTCCCACCCCACTCTTTGTCTCCCCCAAAGGAAAGCAGAAAAGGGCTATTTTGAAGATATTCCAAATATATCAATTATTAATTACAAATACATGTGTGCGTGTGTGTGTGTGTGTGTGTGTGTGTGTGTGTATCATGGTCCTCCAAATGGATTTCAAATCTTTTGATGATAGCAAATGAATTTTATACTTGTTTTGTACTTAGGGTGGTGTTAACACCAGAAGCCACACATGCGTATTTAGTCATGACCACTGATTGTTCATACTTGAAGAAATGAGGACATCATTCATTGAGCACATACTGTATATTAGGTGCTTTATATGTACAATTATTGGTTTCTTATAACAATACTGTGAGAAAAACATAGTCCTTATTTTATAGATTAGAAAGGAGGGTCTTTGAGTGGTCAAGCAATTTGTCCAAGGATACATAGTTCAACCTTTCTGATTCTGTTATGTAAGCCTTGTCATACACAAGAATTATCAACATTATGTATCCCAATCCTCTTATTCAACAAATGAGGAAAAGAAACTCAAATAGTGTAAATAACTTATGACTGATGTATTATAGCATCCTCTTTGAGTCAGTTCTTTGAGCCATGCCTGGATCTCACATTTAACCTGTTATTTGTATCACAGGGCAAGTGAGAACCCAGTTTACTCAGAACAATAAAGGGCATATTTACTCCAGTTAACTGCATTTTAAACATGTTTTTGGAAAATACAACATAATTTGAAATTGGTTTCCTTAAAGGTATTTTTAAAATTTTATAATAATAACTACTCTAGCAATAAAGACTATAAATCAAAACAACTCATACGTTCATATCCATAGCCTGTTTTGGGAAAAATTCGTTTCTGCTGTCCATAACTACAGGCTTATAAACTTGAAAATCAATGTGTTTGAAAGCTTTTCAACTAAAAATGAGAGAAGAAAGAGAGGTTAGGTTAGTTATCAGTGAAAATATGAGAAAATGTAAGAATTTCCTAGAATTTCCCTTTGCATTTTTCAAAACTCTTCAAAAATTTACAAGGGTGAATTTATAATCATAGTCTTTGTAATTTAAAGAAAACAAAGGTCCTCATTTTGTTTTCTACTAGAATATACGCTTTCTTACAAGAATATAAGCTAGGAAAGGACAGACACTTGTTTACTGCTGCTTTTTCAATGCCTAGTATTTAGCACAAACTATTTAGCACAAAACAACTTAGCACAAATGAAGTAATTAAAATATTGTTGAATAAGTAAAACTTCCTTGTAGAGCCTTTTCTTCTGATTAGGCGCAAGAAGGAGAGACACAGGGGATTTGGTTTTTGGTTTTTTTAAACTTCATATTTTTAATGATATACTAAATAAATAAAGCTAAATAGTGGCGCAAAAGACAGTGAGACTGAAATAAATGAAGTTCTATCATTAGGGAGATGAATGTCAAGTTGTCCTGACATTGTTTTTCAAAGGAATAGCTTGAACTTCAAAGAAGAACCATTGTATCTCTTGTAGATTCCAAACATTAAATAAGCACTTGAGGCAATAGTTTAGCAGCTTTCTCAGACCGGACAGTACAGAAAGATAAACAGGTCGGCACGGTTAGTTCTTCAACCCTCCCGAGCACAGAGGAAATAGATGAGAGGTAACACTGTTCAATGGGCACTTTTGTACTAGGTCCAGTGTTGGAGGTTTTACCATCATTATTTCACTGAATCCTTACTTCATTTGTTTGACATAGGTACTGTTATCATTTGCATATTACAAGTGAGGAAACGAAAGCTCATAGAGACGAACTGAGTCTCAAAATCAGATCTGTCTGATTTCAAACTTTTAGCTCTTACATCAGTGTTCCTCAAACTTCAGCCACTGGCATGCCACCTGTGTGGTTTTTGCCATATCGTATCATCTGTAGCAGCCATGGAAACGTGCTGTTCAGATTCCTGCAAGAAGGACAGCCCCACCTGTCAAGGCTTTAGCATCCACTCATCTCCCTGGGGGCTCTTACCAATGACTGGGCACGACAGGAGTACTGACTGAGCCATTCATTCCGGTCCAGTGTGGGCCTCCCAGAACACGCAATCTGTACTCTACGACTCTCCACTGGCTTGGTCAGGACTTTCTTAGAACCACCCTCAGTTTGAGGCTTTCTCCACCCACTCCTCCTTCCTTCTCTCTCTTTCTTCCTAGATGGTCAGAACTCTCTGTAGTCTGAAGGCTCTCTGTACCTAGCCCTGCCACTCCTACTTCTTCACCGATATCTTCCTCCAATAAATCTCTTGCATGTCAATTCTGTCTTGGTGTCTGCGTCTTGGAGGACCCAAATTTACCATTATTTATCTACTATCAGAACGATTATTGATATAACACTATCCTTTTTATTAGATTCCTTTTTCAACAACATATGCTTATTTAACCTTGAGCAAAACATACGTTAATCTCAAATTTAATGTGCTAACTCTATTTTTCCTAAGGCACCTTGAATATGCATATGAATACGTGATAATTATTTAACTAAAATTATTCAAATATGGGCCACTTAAGTCTTCTCTCTTGTCTCCCAAATACACATATAACTCACTTGGAAATTGTTTCTTCTATTATATTGCTGGTAAAAGATATTTTCAGATAAGTAATGGTGGGTGATGAAGAAAAATGATTACAACAGAATGTGTCAGCTGACATCATCCAAAGTTTTTATGAAATATTGAAGATTGTGTTCTGGGAAGAACCTAGAAGGAAGGTTTCTGTATGACAGGAAGCAAACAGGGAACAGGCCCTGCATCCAGCTGGATTCTGGACAAGAGAGTAAAGCTAACACCACAGTGACATCTGCATTCATCATCTGCTTTGCGTGGTGTGCCAAGTGCAATAGATGTTTTGATGAAATTCTGAAGTTAGATTTTTCCAACTCTACGAATTCCACCCACACCCTCATCTCCAACTTCTTGCTCATCTTTTGGCCAAATTTAAAACAGACACAAGCTCTGCACATGTGTAGCAGCTGGGGCTTGCTCAGCAATGATAATTGAGGAATAGATCTAGAATAACTCAGCCTTAATGCCCCTGTCCTTGCACCACTCAGACCTCAGACCGGAACAAAATCGGACAGTGGTTTGACTTTTCCTGTCATAGAGCACAGTGTGTGCCTAGCCTAGTGGTGAACTGATGGACACCCCCTAGGTTTCTAAAAGGAGAGTGGAGACCTAGTGGCTGATAATGAATGATTCTGCCTGACTGGGGAGGAGTGAAGACAGAGAGCCCCTAGGTGGCTCATCTTGCCAGAGTAAGAGTGCTCAAAGAGACCACGAAGAAGCCAGGTGTTTTTGTTTTTTGTTTTTTTGAGATGGAGTCTCGCTCAGTCACTCAGGCTGGAGTGCAGCGGCATGATCTCGGCTCACTGCAACCTCTGCCTCCCAGGTTCACCCCATTCTCCTGCCTCAGCCTCCCAAGTAGCTGGGACTACAGGCGCCGGCCACCACGCCGGGCTAATTTTTTGTATTTTTAGTAGAGACAGGGTTTCACCGGGTTAACCAGGATGGTCTCGATCTCCCGACCTCGTGATCCGCCCGCCTTGGCCTCCCAAAGTGCTGGAATTACAGGGGTGAGCCACTGTGCCCGGCTGAAGCCAGAATTTTAAACCATTTCAGAATGAAAATGAAATCATGAAATACCACAACCCTCTGTCATGAAAAGAAGTCACTCAAAGAATGAAAAATTCTACTTGTTCATTTCCTCTTCTTCCCCACGAAACACATGTTTATAACATGACAGGCATTTCATTCTTTCCGGGAACACATTAGAAGGCTTCAACTCAATGGCAAGTCGAGACATTTTGAAGAAGAAGAAAAAATACCTTCCATACATTGTTGAGTACAACAGTTAGCCCAACAGAAAGAATTTCTCGAGTCATCCCCACCCTGACGACTCTCTAAAGCTTGAAAATTAGACTTACCTTTTTCCAAAACAGTTTGCCCAGAGGCAGAGAGGTGGGGCCTGATTTCTCCTTGATGCCTTCCTTTGCAGTTTCAGGGGTTGTCGTGGACTGTGTGTGCCCTGATGGGTTACATCCTTTGGGATTCTTAACTGCCCCTTGGGTCTCCTGGGATGTAAAGTTGGCTTTGTCTGACTTAAGGTCAGCTGAAGTGGTGGGTGACTTTTCAGCACCCTAAAGAGTTAAAAAAATGAAAGGAAAACATTCAAAATGGTCTCAAAATTTTTAAAATGGAAGATCTCTTTTTAATAAACATGGACTGAGGTTATACATAATGTTGATTTTCTCCTTTATATTTTTCTGTATTTAAAAATTTTTTACTGTGAATGTGGACTTGTGTTAAAATCTTGGAAAAAGTTAAGAGTTTTTCTTTCAAAAAAGAAACATAGAAGCATTATTAATTATGTTTATGTAAGTAACTCATTAGGAATCAAGGTGGTGGTAAGACGCCCTTTGCTGTTAGAATATGGAGTTCTGATGTAGGCCACTGGTCTCCAAATGGTTTCAATCAAGTTCCCGTCAGTAAAAACATTTTGAATTTCCACCTTCAATACATGCATACTTATTTATGTATATATTATAAACATGTATCATTTTACTAATCAAAATTAGAAATTAAAGAAGAGTTAAAATAAATATAGAACTTCTGAAATGTTTCTCCACACTCCACTTTGGGGATGACTGAGTTAGGCTATAAAGTTAGTAAAAGACAATTAGACTGGAACTTGGTGAAAGGGTTTTGAATTGGAAGAGTGTCCACAAAACCTGCTTCTTCGCTTTTAGGTGCAGCCCCTACACTCCACAATTAAAACTTCTTCAAATGTTATCCATTCGGTCTTTATTTCCTCTCTTCCTCTCTCTTCCTTCCCTTCTTCCCTTCCTCCCCCTCCATCCCTCTGTCTTTCTCTCTCTTCCTCTGTCCTTGTCTCCCTTCTCTCTTTCTGTCTCTCTCTGAGCAGCTGCCCTGAAGTCCAATTCCAGGACACCTGATTTCTTCAGCAAGGGGGTGTTAATTTCTACACTCTGCCACCCACTGAGTCATGAGATAAAGGAAGAGTTGGGAGAATTATAGTCAGAATCTATCTTGACATGAGTGAATATTGGTACTCATAATTTTAACATCAGGTTCATCTGACCTAACCTCTTAATCCTAAACATCTTCATTTTATGATTTTTTTGCTCCGGATACTTGTGACTCAATCCCTTTAAATTCCCAGGGATGTAATATCCTTGACTAAATTTTCTGACTAAAAGAAAAAATGTATTGCAATAAAAATGGGGTATGGGCCAGGTGTGGTGGCCCAACACTTGTAATCCCAGCACTTTGGGAGGCCGATGTGGGAGGATTTCTTGAGGTCAGGAGTTCAAGACCAGCCAGGGCAACATGGTGAAACCCTATCTCTACAAATAATAAAAAATGAGCTGGGCATGGTGGCTTGCACCTGTGGTCCCAGCTACTTGGAGGCCGAGGCAGGAGGATTGCTTGAGCCCAGGAGGCTGCAGTGAGCCATGATCATGCCACTGTACTCCAGCCTAGGCAACAGAATAAGACACCATCTCAAAAAAAAAAAAAAAAAAAAAAAAGAATATGGACAAATTCAGAAAGTTTGATAGTATTTTTTGATCCTGGAAAGAGTCTTAAAGCCCATCTGGTCCAATGCATGAATTTTCATGGATGGAGAAACTGAGGCCAATGATCTGCCCAATGCTGAACAAGGGCACAACCTGGCCTCAAGTCTGAACTTCTGGCTCCTGTCTAGAGCTCTTCCAAGGCAGCGCATTGCTTCCCCAAAGGATGTCTGCAAATAACATGAACTTTACTATTTGATGCAAGACACAACATCTTCTTTGCTGAATTTTTTAATACCAAGAAGGAGTCATCCAGTGAGCAGATTCTAAGTTCAAGTTAAGATAAAGAACTAATGTCTGGAAATGAATTTTGTGATAGTTGATACTGGAATAGCTCCAGTTCCATTTAAAAGTATACAAAATGGCAAAATGTTGGAATTTAAAATAACCTTTGCCTTTCACAGACAGTGAAGTCAAAATGGCTGAGCTCATAAAATTCTGCATTACAAATGTCCCAAATGGTCTTGAGCACCTGGTGCTATTTTAGCTCTACACGGTAATTAAATTAAAGGGGACTGGTTAAAGGGTAAGTACTCCTCCTCCTAACACACACATGCTAAGTAGCTTGTTTTCTATTTTAGAAAATAAGAGAAAGTATTATTCATTAATTCATTTAAAAGCCACTTTGAGTGTCTTCTCTGAGCCATGATATATTCTAAGTGTTGGGGTTACATGTCTTCAGGGAGAGGATGACAGTAAATAATTCCACCAACAAATGTAAAATTTCAACTGTAATAAGTGCTACTGAGTGGGGAGGGGATTTGAGGTTATTCCTCTCAATCCCATAAAAAGCTAAATCAAAGAGTTTGATCCACTCATGAAAATCAGGGAAGGCTTTACTGAGAACAGGATAGCTGTGCTTTGATCTGAAAGGTGACTGAAAATTAACCAGAGAAGGGAAGAGGAGAGTTTTTCATGCACAGGGACCAACTGCCCTACGATCCTTCAGCAAGTATCGGAGCAAAGAGTGGCCAAGCGTGGCTACTTCTCCAACAATAACCTCTCCTGCTTTCCTGGGAGAATCTCCATATGCCCAGTGGTCCATTTTAGACGAAGAATCCGGGGGTTGGGGCTGACCTCATCCCCATCTCTAAGAAAGGGCTCTGGTTGCTTTAAGCTAATCATCAATCCTGCCAAAGTCATTAGAAGGGAGGCTTCATGGTCCCATGCTATTTTGGTGTAACTTCTGTGGCTTGGCTTTGTACCTTTTCTAAATGCTGTGTTATTTTTCTGGCTCAAGGGTTCCCTTTGATGTGCATTTAGCCCACTTACCCAGAGTCACATAGAGGTTACAAAAAAGAAGGCCTCCAGGTTCTGGAGTGCCAGAATTTCCCTGTTCCCTGCGACAGCTCCAGTTTACTTAATGCATTGCATACTTGGCCGTTTTCACCACTCAGCCACCACCCTTTCTCTCTCTGACTACCATCGTTGCATCTTGAAGACATAATTTCCAACTTTAAACTTTTATTTGATGACAAGAATAAAAGGTAACAGTGACAGACACTGTTTTAAGCACCTGAATGTCCTGACAAAAGTCCTAGGAGGAAGGAACTATTACTTTTTCTATTTTAAAATTGATGAACAATAGTTGTACATATTTTCGGGGGTCACATGTGATATTTTGGTACCTGTATACAAAGTGCAATGATTAAACCAGGGTAACTGGAATTTCCATCACCTCAAACTTTTATCCTTTCTTTGTGTTGGAAACTTACAATTCTTCTCTTCTAGCTATTTTGAAATATGCAATAAATTACTGTTAACTATAATTTTCTAATGGTACTATCAAATGCTACAACTTACAGGAAGACACTAATTTTTATGTCAGTTTCACAGACAAGGAAATTTAGTTGCTTGGTGGCTAAGTAACTTGCCCACGGTTACACTAATAAGGGGGCAGAGCTGACAATTGAATCCAGGGAGTCTGATCCCCAAACCCAAGCATTAATAGTGACTCCATACGACATTCTTTCCAGTGAATCAAGATTTCCTGCTCCCTGGGCTATTCCACCCATCAGGGAAGGAAATCTATACCACCATTCTCGACAAGGGCAATATACAACAAAAAATAATAATCGCCTTTGTTCTTGGGAGAAGGGTTATGCCAAATTAGATATTAACATGGTCTGTGGCTCCCCTAAAGAATTACAGTGCATTAACAGGTATAAAGAATATTCGTTACATTAAAATTTCGTGGAGGGAAGGGTGATTAGGGTAAAAAATAGTCCAAGAAAGCATCATGGTGGGGGATGATACTGAGATAAAGATTTGGAAACACATCTATTCTGATCAGTTTCATAGGGAAATGACCAATTTGTTTTCTTTTTGCATTGGGAGGATATCCAGAAACCCCTGAAAAAACATTACAAGGGCATGACCGTACTATAGTTATAGTAATAATATAATTCTAATTTATTTGTGTAGCTGTTTGTTGAATATGTATCTCTTTTGCTAGAGTCTTGGTCATCATCATATTCCAAGACCAAGAAAGTCTTGGCCATGATTACATCCCAAATTCGCATCAGGCCTACCTTCTGGCACGAAACAGACAATCATTCAATTAATAATTACAGTCTATGACAGGGACCAGAGAGAGACACCCACACAAGATCCTGCCATGCCATATTTCCAGCCACCCACCCCTTCCTCACTGGGTTGTAGAGTACCAGTCAGAACACCATTAGTCTTTTCATTGCTGCCCACCACTCTCCTCCCTTCCCAAAGAAGCCTCCCAGATGGAGTTCTGCCAGCATCAACCAACTGGATATTCTTTGTTTGCATTACAGAGGAGACTACAAAAATTTTAATTGTGTTTTCGGAGGCAATCTCATGAGTAGGGTTGCCAGATTTAGCACATGAGAATAAGAATATAAAATACTCCATTAAATATTAATTTCAGATCAGCAAGAATAATTTTCTAGCATAAGTATGTCCCAAATATTGCATGGGACATACTTATATTTAAATTAAAAAGTTATTCCTTGTTTGTCAACAATTTGAATTTAACTGAGTCCTCTGTATTTTACCTGGTGGCCCTACCTATGAAATTCTAGTGGATTCAATTTGGAGATTGTATGTCAAATGACCTTACCTTCTTCATAAATTTTCATCTTGTTTCCACATTGGGTGTGGGAGAGAGGAGATGTTAGTAAACACTACACCAAGAACCAAAAACAATGAATGAATGGTAGAGCTTATGAATCACACATGCTGCTTGGAATACTTGAGCTGCCTTACAGAAAGGGTAGGCATGGGGAAAACCTGAGGAGGGAGGGGAGCATTTTGGGGCCTGGCAAAAGCATTCTAAAGCAATGCTCTGTTTTGTGTCTAAAGTTGTCACCAAACAGTGGTGGCCACATGAAAAAGCTTGATTCTGAGACATCACATGCCATTAGGCCAAGAAAAATGGTTCCAATTCAGCAAAAGCTGACACTGAATGTATTTCATTTACTGATTTCAGACTTCCCCACTTTTTGAACTGAGAAAATTCTTTTTATAAGAAGGATCATAGAGATGTAGAGAAATAAACCCCCAGGATTAATCAGAATTGGTAACTTTTTTTTTTAATAGCAAAATGGTTTTATCCTTTAATTTGCTTGAATTTCCCATTTTCTGTTTCAGGTGACAAACCCAGGGGGAAATGGAGAGTATCATACCGCCTAAAATCATGATAACGTCACTGAGAGAATCTGGCTGGTTATTTAAAGGCTCTATTTTCCTATCTTTAGAGACAACAGAAATAATCAAAAGAGAAAGAGAAATAAATTGTCTCAGGTGCAGAGGTAAAAGGCAATGAGCTCTAACAAACTGCTGCGAAAATGAGAATTCAGAACATTTGGGAGGTGTCCCTTACTTGGATTTACACTTACATAAAAAAATACACTCAAGGCAAAACCCTGAGGTCCTTGTGTCTGTGTTACAGAATCCCAGAAGGCTGTTCCCTCTACGTCTTCCCGCTATTCCAGAATCCTGTCTTTTCCCTATCTATCTATGTGACAAGATGGGAGGCCAACGGTTTTTGGAAGCCCTAGGAATGATAACATTGAATTTGGGTGGTCCCTTTATGGGTGGCAAGAGATACTGCAGATGTAAAATTTTGTAGTGCGTGAAGTGAATGTCATCATGAAATGCAGATCTGGGGAAGTGTCATATACTTCTTAAACTTTCAAGGCCCCTTACTTACAAAAGCTCCAAGTAGGAGTCAAACTATTCTTTCATATGAGATCTATGACACGTTTCACCAGCAGTTACTAAGTTATTTCCCATGTGATGTTGGAGCACATTTTAATCTCCCCTCCCCCCTTGCAAGATTTATCACTCCCCATTCTTTTCTCTTTACAGAACAAAATTCTCCTGTATGGAAATTGAAACGTGGCTTCATAACATAGTCTGCTTATGCAAATACAGATTCAGCTGTGAGAACTTTCTATGGAGTGCTTATTTGCATATACAATCCCGGGACTGTGTGACATCCAGGTAGGGATGTTTTTTTAATACACGCATTCGACTTGGTGGAAAATGGCTGATATTTTAAACAAATTTTCATGCATGCTAACCCAATTCAGGGATCCTTTAAACTGATGGTTTCAGACAAACATTGGCATCTTCTTAGACACTGGAAGCGTAATACTTCCCAAACTGACTTCAGCGTTGTCCAGCTTCCCAAGGACATGGAGTTAAAACGTGCTCTGCCTTCATTCATTGCTTTTTTCCGCCTGGACTTTTATTTGGGTTCAGTGTAAGCTTAGTTAATATTGGAATTAGATGAAACAGACCACAGAAAGATAACATTGTTACTTGAGATTAGAAGAGTATTTCCCAAAATGTAGGAAGCATACCATTGGTGGATCAGAGAATATTATAGATTGTGCAGAAATATGATATTAAATAGTATTCAAATAGTGAAAATACTTCTCTTTTTCCAACTCTCATTTAATCCTTATACTAACATTCTGGAGAAAGTCTCAGTCTGGTGATGGTACGTCTTTAACATTTTTCTAACATTGGCAAATTAATCACCTTTTAATAAAGCTAGAAAGAGCATCAGATTCAGAGCTTAACACAAATGAGGTAGCTAGAATGTAATGTCTTTTTAATTAGCCATATTAATGCTTACCTTCCTTTTACGAAAAATTATTCTGATTTTCTATATATGACATAAGGTTTCTTTTAAAGATAGATTTAAATAGAAAATAGGTCAATTTCAATGTAACAATATCAAATAATAGTACATCTAACAAAAATGGTGAAGGTGGTATACAAGTGATTGACATTTGGGAAATACTGGGTTAGAAGAATAGTTCCAGAACCCTGGTCCACACTAGGAAGATATCCGTTTGAAATGTTTGACTACGGGGGCTTAAAAATCACTGAAGTTTAATTCATATCATCTTTAATTCTCTTTTAACGATCCTCACCACCCAAGGCTCTGTTTTTACTGAGGAGGAGCTGGGTGGGCTCAGGATGGCACATGTCTTGTGAAGACCAGAGTTCTTGTTTTTCCTCCTACTTTAACAAGATACAGACCTTATGCCTAAAGAATTTTCTAAAGGCAAGTCCTAGCCTGGGGCTATCCAGGTGCTTTTTCTTGGCGCCTCTAGCCTGGATCTCAGATGTCTTCTGACCAGCTTGTCCATCACAGACACTTTCTGCTTTCGATGCCTTTGGGGCAACAGCAGTCACAACCTCAGAGCTTTGTTTTTGAACAAAATTCTTTTTCTTTTCTGTTGTTTTAAAGTGCATTAATACACTGTGGCAATTAACTGTTGGTACATCATCCCCTTTCCTAACCACAAAACACCGTGTAAATGTTTACCTTTTATAAACTTCCATATTCACAGTCAATTTTAGATACACAATGATTTTCAACAGTGACCTATTTAAATGACCCAGATGAACACACTTCAAAGCAAGACAGAACAAAACAAAACTCTGTATCTCCATTTGCTGAAGACAAATAACAGGACAAGATGATGCAGTCTCTACTCGATAGTTGTAGGTCTCTAAATGCTATTACTACACAGTAAAGTAAAAAATACCTGCAGACAAAATATTTATTTTTCATCCTGGCGTCAAAGCAAATACTGCTACTGAACGTCTTTTAGTCTCAAATCGATCCCCTTTGATTCACTTTTAGAAACTTTATGGATGCAATATCACCTGCAAAAATTTCAGTTCAATTCTAGTTGGGTAGATCCCCCAGGCAAAGAAAATGTGTACTGTGCACCAATCCACTGAGGCAAAGTAGAGGGAGATTGAAACCAAAATAGCCTGGCTACAACCACTCAAGATTGTTGACTCAAGTTACAAATGTCAGGGCCTTTTGTATAGGGAAGGTAGTGGGCTGAAAATGACACAGACTTCAAAAGCATGAATCCAAGAACTTCAGTAGAAAAGATATCAAAATTGCAAGGTATGAGAACCAGGTTTGTAGAAAACACATCTGTTTGTGGGTGTCATGGACAACCTACATTCACAAAACCCTCTTTTGAGACCCAGCTCCACTAACATGACCCCACGGCTTCCTGGGCAGGATGGTGAGATTTTATCAGGTAGGTACATTCAGCTTTGACCACATTCTGGGTCAGGGAGGAGTCTTGGTGCATGAGCAGCTAAAGAGAATGAGTGCATCAGGTCACTTGGGAAGCCACACACACACTCCCCCCATACCCCACTGTTTAGATCCTTTTACACTATGTGGCTTGAAACAATGCAAGACATAGAACCAAAAGAAATACATTTTGCCCCAACCATTCATTGACCTTGACCCTATGACCTCATAGCAAATGAATAATTTTATAGGAAAATGCATGTAGATGCTTCAGATACATTTTTTTTTTTCAATGGAAGAAGAAAATTCTCAAGGAACCAATAAATACAATACAAATATAGTCATGTCATCCAACCAGTCTTGGCTGGGCTCATGGAAATAGGGATTGCTACATTTAATCAGAGCTCTGTAGTTTGCAAGGCACTGCCACACCTTCTTTCGATGCTGGGGTCCAGGAGAAAGAATTTTTTTGTCCCAATTTTATAGACATGGAAACTTGGGTTCAGATAGATTAAGACTGTACCACTATCAAGTAGCAGAACTGGAGCTGAAATGCAGGTCTTTTGAGACAAAATCTAGGATCCTCTTTTCACAGCCAACTCCTTCACATATGGGTAGCAGATGTAGGGGGCAAACCAGGCCATGTATCTGATCCCACTGTTTTTCAAAGCACTTTCCAATATCAGAAAAAGGACCCAAGACACTTATCTGTCACCAAGTTAAACTTTCCTCATGGTTCCCGTGAAACTTAAACCGTGTATTCCACTAGAGGTAATGGGCCTTGTCAAGTGTAAAGGGAGAACATCTCTAGGAAGATGTTATTTCAAACCAAATGTATTTTGAGGGGACTTGGCTGAATTTCTTGTATGACAGTGAAGAATCTAGGCTCTGTAGTGTGTCCTAATGCCTCTGCATGGCCATCCGTTTGGCAAGTGTCCCATGGAAGCTATTTTATTTCACCAAACTGCTGCCTTTGCAGTAAAGATTTATTTTTCAAATTACATTGAAAAATAACATATTTTTTTAAAAACAAAAATATAGTAACTTTCTTCTACTTTATTTTTTTAGAGTCCATGTCCTACTGAAAAGCTTTCTTCTACTTTAGACGGACTGTTTTTTACTATATTCCCTGGGTCCCTCTACACACAACTAAAAAGACTAAGATGATGATATAATTACTAGTATTCTGTTCTTACGCTATGTAAGAAATCGGTATTGTGATATTTTTTAGCCAGAGTTGGCACATCTTTCACGCTTTCCAGTAAAATTTTAATTAAACTGCCATTAACATAAATATTTTAAAGACAATCTAACAGCACTATTAAATTGCTAATTATATATATAGATATAATATGATACACACACACACATATTCAAAAAACAAGCAAGTAGACACAAATTCAAATCCAGTTCTATGTGCAAACTCAAACATACACATACACACTTCAGACTACCTACCGTGTCTTCCGGGTCCTTTTTTGTTTCAGCTTTGTTAGGTGAAACCTTAAAAGTTTGAGAAAGCCAAATATTAGAAATCATTGCTCTTTAGAGTGATTTTTATTTCATAGATAAATAATTCTTTAGGGTGGTCCAGTTCACCATACAAGTCAAGAACAAAATGAGAAGTACTTTTAGTTCAATAGAAATCTCAGGACTGCTGGGTAATACAAAAGTTAACAAAATTAATATCTTAGAATGAGATACATCTGATCTTATACATTGACCGAGAGTTTGACCACACTCAAAACTGTCTCCTGGAAGACCACAGACTTTCCATAAATTCTACCATTACTCCAAACACATGTGCAACCCCCTCTGGTGTTTGTGGCACATTCTGTTGACATTCATTGTCTTTTCTTTTGAGGTTAGTCTTGATATTTGGAAATGCCCAAACACATTTGGGACAGTCTGCTTCACTATGCATTCATTCATTCAGAGTGTTTTTTTTTTTTTTTTTTTTTTTGAGTGATTTCTACAGTATTTTATTTGCCATTTGAGTGGCAAAACTGCTTTGAGAGATCTATAACACAGGGAGATATTTTTCAATTATTTTTATGATCAAGGACCATAAGACATTCAATTGCAACAGAATTCCATTGCAACACAGCCCATGTTACATGATTTGGGCATCCACTGCTTATACCATGGTTCCCAATTTCAGGGGCTCTCTCGTTAAAAGCCTGATGTAACACAGCTTCCTTATGAAGCACATCTTGTCCCTGTTCCCTCCTGTGCTCCAACCGCACCATGATAATCCATTCAGTACAGGAATATTCAAATGTGCATTATTCTTAGAATTAACAAAACTTTTGAGCAATAGAGTTGAGGAGAAAAGAGGAGAAAACTGCTTACCAGAGTTTTAAAGAAACTCATGATGGAATTATTGTTCTCTGCTATAGCTGCTGTCTGGGAGTCACCCTTTGCAGTCTCCAGTCCTTCTGGGTCCCCAGGGACAGAGCTATTCACAGTTCCAACTTCTTGTCCTTCTTTTTCCTTGCCGTCAACTATGTCCTAGGAGCAAAAGTTTTCACAGTTGCCACTTGATGAATGTGAACTCTCAAAGTCATACATTTGCTTCACACCCCTTTCTCTCTTACCCACTAATTCCAGTCATACTTCTTCTGCCCACGGGTGTACAGAACAATCATGAGATTATAAGAGTCACTCTTCCTTCCCTCCCCCTCTTTCTAACATATTCAGCATTTGCTGTTGGTCGGAGGGACATTGTTTGGAGCCAAAGGGTAACAAACACACAGCAGTGCACGCTGCATTTCAAACAAAAACCCTTTTCTTCCAATTCTGCAAAGAAGTTGTGTAAGGTATTGATATTTTCCATCTTTGTAGTCTCCTTATCTAATGATGTGTACATTATCCCCAGAGATGGTGTTATTTGGTTTCCCACAATTTCCACAGAGGTGAGTGATAGCAACTTAAAAAAAAAAAAAAGAAAAAGAAAAAAGAAAAAGTACTGGTGTTTTGAAATAACTACTTTGCTTTTGAGATCTGAGGTTCATTGGTGTGAGGGGTGTGACAGGGGAAATGATTTTCTCCCCGACGTCTCTCAGGAGGGTAGGATGCGTTCTGAATCTGTCTTCCTTTCACCATCTCCACTCTCAGGGCCCCAGGACAGGAAGCTACCACCTCTCTACCTTATGACTGCAACAGCCCCGGCCCTGTCTCTGCTTGGGCTCCTGACCCTCCCAATACGTTCTTTACTCAACTGATCCCATCTTCCCACTCCTTACCACGCTCCAGTAGCTTCTGACAGCTCTTGGAGTCAACCCAAACTCTGATGCAGGATCTCCAATGTCTAACATGGCCTGCCCCTGCCTTGGTCTCTATCCTCTCTGTGCCACGTGCTCCTTCACTCCATGTTCTGGCCCGCTTTCTTTGAGTTTTTCAAACATACCACAGGCTATTTCCAAACTTCTGGCTCTCTGTTTGAAACATTCTGCTCCTCTGTCTGCCCATAGGTAATTTCCATCCATCCTTAAGGTCATAAGTGTCATCTCTTTGGAGAGATCATCCCTAAACCTTCATCTAAGGCTGTCCTCCCACCACCATCGTGTCCACCAGAGTCCCTTGCCCTTTTAAAAATCTTTGCTGTATCAGCAGTTCTGTTTACTTCTCAGTATTTGTGCTTTTTCTTATATTCCCATTAGACTATAAACTCGACAAAGACAGGGATAATATCTACTTCACTCAGTGCTTTTCTCAAGTACCAAGGACAGCAAGGCCCACAGAAGGCGTTCAGTAAATATGCATCATTTATGAAAATTTTACAAACATAGAATAGTGCTATCTGTACTAGCATAAATTCTCACGTGAAAAAGTAGTACAGAAACTTCCCATTGCAACACAGCTAAACCTGCATCATTCTTTACAACTCAGGTGACATTTATTCCATAGCTTGGTTATAACATTGTTGTTTTTTTTTTTTTTTTTTTTTTTGAGACGGAGTCTCGCTCTGTTGCCCAGGCTGGAGTGCAGTGGCCGGATCTCAGCTCACTGCAAGCTCCGCCTCCCGGGTTTTTACGCCATTCTCCTGCCTCAGCCCCTCCCGAGCAGCTGGGACTACAGGCGCCCGCCACCTCGCCCGGCTAGTTTTTTGTATTTTTAGTAGAGACGGGGTTTCACCATGTTAGCCAGGATGGTCTCGATCTCCTGACCTTGTGATCCGCCCGTCTCGGCCTCCCAAAGTGCTGGGATTACAGGCTTGAGCCACCGCGCCCGGCCGGTTATAACATTGTTTATTGTCTAATATCCTTATTGATGGACATTCACAGTGTGTATAGTTGTACATCTAGAGTATTATAAGCAGTAGTAAAGTAGACATCTCACACTTTTATTTTTAAATGCTCAAGTGTGTCTATATTTTCTTTGGGTAAATTATCAAAAGTGAAATTTTTGGGTCAAGAGGTATGCAAATTATATAAACTTGATTAATATTTTTGCCAAAAATAAGAAGATTTCAACAGAGAGGTCCTGCAGGTACTTTGGTGGGTCTGAGAAGCTGTTTGGTGCACTGGTGGTGGTGACAGGTGAGACCTAAAACGTGTCCAGGCCAGGCAGGTCGGTGCGTGTGGTCGTGGCCTGGCAGTGGGGAGCTTGGTCTGGAGATGGGTGGAGTGAAGGAGGCGGACTTGACCCTCACCTGCTGGTTGAGCTTCCTCTTTACTCTTTGCTCTCCCTTTCATCCCCATGTAGTCCTTCCTTTCATCCCCGGGCCGTGGGTTCCGCCTTCTCCACACCATCTCCCTGCCCCCATGCTGCCAGTTCCTTTACTTACAGGAGAATGGAAGGAGACACTTCTGTTTCCTCAAAAGCAATTTCTAACCATTCCCAGTGTGTGAGCTGGCAGGAGCCCACAGAAGACTTGCTATTTCTATTTTGACCGCTTCTCCCAGTAGTGTAGAGTGGGATGTGGTAGCACTGCATTTAGACTCCTGGATTTTATACTTTCTCCTCTGGGGTTGGCAGGGTCTGGACCAGCAGTATAAACTGATATGGGTTGACTATCTCAACCACTGAGATACTATCCAACTCATTTTAATGGATGATTGTACTAGGTCATTTTTGCATTGCTATAAAGATTCTGGGTAATTTATAAAGAAAAGAGGTTTAATTGGCTCACAGTTCTTCAGCCTTTACAGAAAGCATGGGGCTGGCATCTGCTTGGCTTCTGGGAGGCCTCAGGAAGCTTACAATCATGGCAGAAGAAGTGGGAGCAGGCACAGCACAGGGTCAGAGCAGGAGCAAGAGAGAAAGAGTGGAGGGGGCGGTGCCATAAACTTTCAAATGACTGGATCGCATGTGAACTCAGAGCAAGAGCTCACTTACCACCAAGGAGATGGCCCAAGCCATTCATGATGGATCCACCCCTGTGGTATTTTACCAGGCCAAACCTCCAGCATAGGGGATTGCAGTTCAACATGAGATTTAGGTGGGGACAAATGTGCAAATTATATCAACTATTTATTAAGCACTACATGTACACCAGTGGTTTCTCTTTCCTAAGTTAGCATAATTTGAACAAGGTCACTTAATCTTAATATATCATTATTTATTATAGAATAATATATAATGCCAATATGTCAAATATTTTACATTTACAGCATGCAAGCCACTGTACAAATAAATGTATTAAACATATGTCACTTAATCTTTACAACAATCTTCTGAGACAAATATTACAATTAACAGTTTCAAACCATGAAATGAGGCTCAGAGAGTTTAGGTTACTTGTCTAAGGTCACACAGCTTGAGAGAGGCCAATCTGGGGATTATAACTTAGACCTGTCAGAACTGAACATCTTAAAATGCTATAGATTATTTGGCTATGAGTGTTAACTTCACTAAACTTATATAGTATGTGCAGTAAAATGTGACATCATATAAATTAAATCCAGGTGGTAGAGAACCAAGATCCTCATAGCGAGTGTATATAAATATAGACTAAATCCATAAATTCCACCCATAAAAACCCTTCATAACTTAACTCTCCCGAAAAGTACCACACTTGCAACTTGTTTAAACCACGTCATCCTTATGTCTTAAACAATGCTTGTTTATGCTTGTATAGCTTTACAGTTACGAGGCGCCTTCACAAATCTGTCTTATCTAATCTTTGCCAAGATTGTGCGAGGCATCTTACAGATGAGAAAACTGAGGCCCAAAGAGGTTTAAACGTCATGTCCAAGGCCACACGGTTGGCAGGTGTAAGCATTAACTTGTTTTTGTCTAAGCAGCATTCCTTACTCCTTGTGATAACAGGACCCTCCTGCTCATTCCTGGAGAAGTACTCCTCTTCCATTCCATTCTCCTTGCTTTTCTGCCCTTTTTTTTTTGTTTTATTTTCCCCCGGGTCACTCTTTTGTAACCCCAGTGACCTGCTTACTCTTCTTTGAACATGTCAGGTAGGCTCTTGCCTCAGGACCTTTACATCTGGGATGAGCTTCTGCCTGCCTGGAGCATGCGACCTTACTTCCTTCAAGTTTTTTTCAATTGTCACTTTTTTTTTTTTTTTAGACAGTTTCACTCTGTCACCCAGGCTGGAGTGCAGTGGTGCGATCTCGGCCCACTGCAACCTCCGTCTCCTCGGCTCAAGCAATTCTCCTGCCTCAGCCTCTCGAGTAGCTGGGATTACTGTGTGTGCCATCATGCCTGTCTAATTTTTGTATTTTTAGTAGAGATGGGGTTTCACCATGTTGGCCAGGCTGGTCTCAAACTCCTGACCTCAGGTAATCCACCCACCTTGCCCTCCCAAAGTGCTATGATTACAGTCATGTAATTACAGGCCATTGGGCTGGGCGCCCAGGCCAATGGCCATGTTTTTATCGAGGTCTTTCTTTACCACTCTACTTTAAGTTGCTATAATATATCTTAGCATATCTGATGCTGCTAATTGCTTTATTTTTTTTACTAGTATATTTCACTTCTAATATATTACTGGCTCCTCTTCTCCCCAGGGACATTTGGTAACATCTGGAGACATTTTTTTTGATTGTCACGAGTAGTGGGTGGGTGAGCTACTATTGGTATCTAGAGGATAGATGCCAGGCATGCTGCTAAAATTCCTGCAGTGCACAGGGTGAAGAATTATCTGGCTCTCAGTGGCAAGACTGAGAATTATATTAAAACTCTCACTTACTCATTTTGTGTTTTGTTCCTCTCCGCTCACTGGAATATAACCCAAAGAAGGTTCTTTTTCTCCCTTATGTTTCCTCAGCACCTACACTTGTGCACATGGTACAGTCTCAATAATTACTAATGAATGAATGAACAAATGATTCAATCCAAGTGAGACTATCAATCATCAATTTTTAGCCATATGTCTTCAAATATCTTTTCTTCTTTTTTTTTCTCTCCTTTCATGGACTCCAATTACCTGCCTACTAGCCTACTCGGGGTTATCCTGTAGCTCATTGATGTTCCTTTCTTTCTTCTTTTTAAAAAAGCCCTCTTCCTTTTCACCCACTGCCCCATGATTCATTTTGGATAGTTTCTATTGCTGTGTATTTAAACTCACAAATTTTATTTTCTGCATTGTCTAATCCATTGTTAATGTCATCCAGTGTATTTTTCACCTCACACACTGTAGTTTTTATCTCTAGAAATTTGATTTGGATTTTAAAAATATATCTTCTATGTCTCTACTTAACTTTCCAAACATATGAGACACGTTTATGCTATTTCTTTTTATTTCTTTTTATTTTTTGCCAATTCTAACACCTGTGTCAGTTCTGGGTAGGTTTTGATTGATTTCTCTTCACATCATGAGTTACATTTTCTTGCCTCTTTGCTTTCCTGGTAATTTTTGTTTGCATGTCAGACATTGTGAATCTTACCTGTTTGGGTGGCTGGGCATTTATTTGTTCCTATAAATATTTTCGAACTGTGTTTTTGGAGGTAGTTAAAATACTTAAAATCAGTTTGATCCTCTTAGTTCTGGCTTTTAAGATTCGTTCGTGAAACTGACTTTGCAAAAACTATGAGTGAAAAAATTGTGACTGTGAAAGAGATCTCACCTAACCAACACCATCTTGCCTTTAACTTCCAAGCTGCCCTTCTTCATCCCTGGGGGTAGGCCACACTAACTTTGGGAGGAATTTAGTTATAGTTTAACTTTGAAACAAAGATGATAACAGTCCCTTCCCCAAACAAGCCCCTTTTTTTCTTGAGGACCAGTCCATCTTCGTAAAACTAGCAAATTAGACACAACATTAGAAATTATGGCTCAGGAGTCATACAGCCAGAGGTCACAAGATTCTTAACCTCCCCAATTGTCATACGGAAAACATTATTGCTTTAACCTAAGATTGGTATTTGAGATATTCTTCAGACCCTGCATTTTGGTCTGGCTCATCTGGACTTGCGGCCCCCACCCAGGAACTGACTCGGTACAAGAGGACATCTCTGATGTCCTGTGATCCTACCCCCAATCAACTAATCAGCATTCTCCATGCCTTAGCTCTCTGCCCGCCAAACTGACTTTAAAAAAACTCTAGCCTTGGGTGCTGACGAGTTGATGGGTGCAGCACACCAACATGGCACAAGTATACATATGTAACAAACCTGCACGTTATGCACATGTACCCTAGAACTTAAAGTATAATAATAATAAAAAACCAAAACCAAACAAACAAAAAACTCTAGCCTCTGAATTCCGGGGGGAGGTTGATTTGAGTAAAAATAAAAGTCTAATCTCACATTTAGTTGGCTCTAAGTGTATTAAATTCTCTCCATTGCCATTTCCCTTTCTTGATAAATTGGCTCTGTCTGGGCAGTGGGCAAAAATAACCCACTGGCAGTTACATTAGGCAGGACCAAAATCGTTTCTAGTCTAGGAAGCTAATCTTTTCTCGCTAATGAGGAAAGACCATGTGACTACTCTACCCAGTGCCTTATTAATAATGAGGTTTTCTAGTGTGGCTGGTGAGAGAAGGCACTCTCTCTGGCCCTGTGGAAATGCCTTTCCGTTGTGTTTTTTTTCCCCTCCAGTCTTTGCTAGTTTCCTCACATGAACATGTTGGTCAGCTCTCTGCCTTGTACTCTGTGAGGACCTTTGACAGACCCTTGGAGTTTGCTCTACATTCTCTCTGTCTCCTTTGATGCTTTGTCTATGAACTCTGGCCACTGTGTGCTCAAGGAGCCTGCTGCACTCTGCCTCAGTTCCTGCCCCCTAGGCTGTGGGCTGGAAACTCTCTCAAGGCAGCAGGCAGGAGCAGACATAGGGACCATCTCTTATGTCCTGTCTCTCAGAGAACACCTATCCTTGTTGCCTGATATCTTAAAACAGTCTTAAAAATGATTGTTTGGTGTTTTTTGTCCAGGTTTTCATCTGTTTAGGCAAGAGGGCAAGGCCAGTTCCTGTAACTCTCCCTTAGTTGAAGGCTTCTACTCTGTTAATAGTAGATAGTGTTGACTTCCCTGTAGCTGGCTACAGGTGAGGTCATTTCCGGTGATTCATGAATCTCGAGCTACATTAGCATGTGAACAGCAATGAGGATCAAATCAGGTCCGAAAAGAAGTGAGCTCCCTAAGTTTGAAATTAATAAGCGTATTTGAAATATGAACTTTGTCACCTAAAATTAATAATAAATCTTGTTCTAGGGGTGTAGCAGATCTTTTTATATTAATTTGTGATAACGATTATAAACATTATTTGTAAATGAATAAATGAAGGGAAGAATGAATGTCAATGATCAATCTCTCTCTTTCTTTTCCCACAGACTGGTATTCAACTGAGTAATTTTGCAAACAAGAATTTAAGCTCTTTATCTCTTAACGCTATTTGTTTTCATAATTCCCCTCTCATCAGTATCCATCATACTGAATCATAATTGATTAATTGCCAGTATCACCTGCTCAACTGGGCATCTGAGGACAGGCACTGTGTGTGTCTCATTCACACCAGGATCAAGTGGTTGATAAAAGTCCGAGTGCCTGACAAAGACTCCATATTCACCTCCCAGCTCCACTCACAGGTTGAGGAACCCCAGCTGAGGTCTTAGCCTCTCTGAGACACGGTCTTCCCATGGAACACAGGATTAATAATAAACCTTGCCTGGTATAATTTGTTGTGAGTTTCCATAAGAAACAATGCATGTAAATTCCTTAGCATAATGCCTAGTATAGAAGTGTCCAATAAATGTTAGCCAAACAGACCAAAAAAAAAAAGAAAAAAAGAAAGCAATAAGAACGCCATACAATTTGCAAAGTTCCTGACACAGAGTATATTCATGAGAAACATTTGTTAAAGGATGAAAGGATATGGAGCAAATTTTTTTCCCTATGCCTTTGTACACTGGGCTCTCTATTCCAGCTTCTGTCTTCCCTCTTCAAATCCATTCTTCATGATTGGAATCAAGTCTACCTTCTCCCACTGACGTTTTTCTGGGTCATGCCACCCATGGAATCTGTCCCCTTCTCTGAATTTCTATATCACGGTTCTCACCACTCAGTTGGCACTTAGATTACGTACTTAGACCAGCCTAACACCAAAGGCCAGGTTGGAATAATTTGCGTTAAAAATGGGGCTTTTGTGAAATGGCTACAAAAATACAAGAAACACATTTTGGTGAGTATTTTAAAAGTAACAATAATACACGTATTCTACAAGGGTTTCATTCAGCCCCAGGACTCTTTCTAAATGGAAGCATACTTCTTGTGAAATGCCTCATAAACAGCTGAAGCTTCATAAAACTAAAAGCAAATAAAAGCCACAGCCTTAACAGTCTTGTTAGGTTTTCTTTGTTAATTCCAGGAGAAAAGTGTTTTGCTTTGGAAGAGATGTACTTTTAAAAAACAGGTTCTAATATGAGTTGAACTTTTAAAAACGAACTCCGAGGTATAATTGGGATCCAAGTGGTTAAGCTGGTTGATTAGAAGGATGGTTGCAAATTCTGTTTATAGCAGAGGAGTGTTGATATAAGTATGGGGGAGGCGATTCTTTTTTAGGTGGTATGTGCACACACACATAGTTATTCTTTTAATGTGTATTGTGGACTGAAAGTTTGTGTCTCCCCAAAATTCATGTGTTGAAATCCTAACTTCTGATGTGATGGTATTAGGAGGTAGGGGCCTTGGGGGAGGTGACTAGGCCATGGGGGTGGAGCCCTCATGAGTAGGATTAGTGCTCTTATAAAAGAGACCCCAGTAAGTGTTCTAGTCCTCTTTCCATCACTCCAGGAGGCAATGAGAAGTTGGCCGTCTGCAACCCAGAAGAGGGTCCTCACCAGAACTCAACCATGCTGGCACCTTGGTTTCAGACTCATAGCCTCCAAAACTGTGAGAAATCAATTTCTGTTGTTTATAAGCCATCCAGTCTACGGTACTTTGATAGCAGCCTGAACTAAGAATTGTGCTCTAGAAAAATAAGTCTAGCATCAACCTTTTGATATTATGGACATTTTTGCTTAGGTGAAGTTCAGTACAAAGTAAAACTTTAAATAAAGCTATTACATGAATAACTGAACAGGTGTCTTGAAGATGAGTCATTATGAAAGTGGCACGAGACATAAATCTAGACTGAGAAATTCCCCACAGGCCTAAGTAAGGTGTTGCCCAGGAGCGCCATTCATGAATTCATCCTCACTCAGTAACCACGCGGGGGTAGTTACATTACATACAAGCTGTGCAGAGGCCACACAGCATTAGCATGGGCTCTGAAGTTATTCTTTCACTGTGTATTGTGGACTGAAAGTTTGTGTCTCCCCAAATCCTAACCCTCAGTGTGACTACATACAAGCTGTGCAGAGGCCAGCTGCCCAGGCCCGATCCCTGCTCTGTCATCTCCACCTCTGCGGTACTGCACTTTCCCTAACTCTAGGTTACAATTTGCTCCTTTGTAAAAGTGGGGTGATGAGTAGCACCTGCCTTTTAGGGTTGTTGAGGGAGTAAATGGGATAATCCATATAAAGGACGTAGGAGAATGTGCAGCACACAGGAAGCATCCAGTAATGGTTAGCTATTATTATTGTGTTTAATTTAATTACTGAGCACTGTGGTGAGCTGTGAGATTTACAAAAATGAATCTGACACTGTCCTCTCTCCTAGATGCTTGGAGTCTTATGGTGGATAAAGGTCAGTAGATAGGGACAAGTACTCTGATAAAAAGACTAGTGAGGCTAAGCATAGTGGCTCACATCTGTAATCCTAGCAATTTGGGAGGTCAGTGCAGGAGGACTGCTTGAACACAGGAGTTCAAGACCAGCCTGGGCAACATAGTGAGACCTTGTCTCTACGAAACAAAACAAAAACAAAAACAAAACAAAACAAAACAGAAATTAGCCAGGTGTGGTGGCATGCACCTGTGGTCCTAGCTACTTGGGAGGCTGAGGCAGGAGAATTGCTTGAGCCAGGGAGGTCAAGGCTGCAGTGAGCTATGATTGTGCCATTGAACTCCAGCCTGGGTGACTGAGCAAGTCCCTGTCTCAAGAAAAAAAAAGACAAGTTAATTTCATCAGCCCACTGGGTCTCAGCATGGCTGGATTTTAGAATCACCTGAGCAGCTTTTTAAACAAATGCCAATACCCAGATTCCACCCCAACCAATTATATTAGTCTTTTTGGAGGTGAGGCTCAGATGCCAATATTTTTAGACCTCCCCAGGTGATTCCAGTGTGCACCAAGGTCAAGAGTGACTGAACTGGAAGGGAGAGGGAGACTCGAAGATGAAGCAGCATTTGCCCAAGGCCACGGAGCACAGCTTGCAAGGAGACTCGCAGAAACAGGGAGGAATGCGGGGTGGTGATGGAGAAATTTCTGTCAAGCGGATATGGAGGAAGGCATGTGAGAAATGCGGAAAAAGATGAGGTGGGGATGGTTTGGGGAGGGTTTGGGGGCAGGTTATTCAGTTCAGCAGAGGTATGGAGGTTATGAAAAGCAAGATGGTTATAACGACAATTTGAAGTCAGACTGAGGAAGTGTTGACTGACATTTAAGAAATAGGGGCCGTGGAAGGTGTTTGGGCTCAGGCAGCCTCACTTCATCTCACCAGGAGGGTGGGCGCAGGGCAAAGGGGCTCAACAGCAGCAGAAGCAGCCGAGGGTTCCATCACCAAGTTTGGAAGTGGAGAAGTCCCCACCTATTCCCTTAAGAGAGACATCGTGTGGATGCCCACAACAGAGAAAATACGGAGAGTCAGAGTCGGAGAGAACAATGGCACCTGCAAGGCAAAAAGCCTAGAGCTCTTTTCCCTTAACTCCTCCTCCCTAAACTCACACACATGAGTTGGGGGAGAGGAGAGGAAAAAAAGCAAGTACCCCTTCTTCCAGACTGCAAGGACCTCAGGCCACGGGTCAAGGCAGAGCTTGATTCTAGCAGGAATGGGATGAATGTTATAACGAATGTGAGATTAAAGTTTTAAAGTTGGATTGGGCTGGGCATGGTGGCTCATGCCTGTAAATCCTAGCACTTTGGGAGACCAAGGCAGGCAGATCACGTGGGGTCAGGGGTTCGAGACCAGCCTGGCCAACATGGCGAAACCCCGCCTCTCTTAAAAATACAAAAATTAGCTAGGCGTGGTGGTGCATGCCTGTAATCCCAGCTACTGGGAGGCTGAGATAGGAGAATCATTTGAACCCAAGAGCTGCTGGAGGTTGCAGAGAGCTAAGATCGCACCACTGCACTACAGCCTGGGCGACAGAGTGAGACTCTATCTCAAAAAAAAAAAAAAAAAAAAAGTTGGATCAAACAGGACTTTTGAATCACAGCAAGTTTGGGGATCTGCCTATGGTGTCATGAAGGATTAGGAGAGAAGTTTTTGATGAAATATCTACTGTGTGCTTCCCACTGATGGAGGCAGTGAGGGTACAGCTGTGAATGAGACTGAAACAGCCTCTGTCCTTGGGGAGCTGAAATTCTCACAAGGGAAAAAACCAAGTGGACAAAAATACAGACAAACGAATACATCTCACAGATGACTCAGGCGGTGAGGGCGGCTAAGGAGAAAAGAAAAAGGCAAGGCCATGGAGGGTGAGGTGATGGGCTGCTGGCTACTTAGACAATAGGCAAGGTTCTCTGCAGCTGGCATGGAGGCGAGCAGGCAGCTCTTCTGACCCCCAGCCTGGGTCCACTGGTCTGAGCTACTCCGGCCTCACAGCCCACACGCTCCCCAGTGCTCATCACAGAAAATAAAAGGGGCTATGTCTAGGTTGCCCCCAGCTCCTGCCCGGATTGGGTTTCCTAAAGGGCTGCAAGGCAATGATTCTTTTTTGTGGTTCCAGGGCTAGACACACAGGGAATATCTATTGACCTTCTCAAAACAAAATGGAATATAGTGATGTCAGCTTTATATTTATTACTAAAATATCAAGTGGACCCCATGGATCTAGGTGGCCATCAGGATCTTCCCATGGATCTAGGTGGCCATCAGGATCTTCCCATGGATCTAGGTAGCCATCAGGATCTGCCACAATGGACGCCCTCTGAATGAGGAAGAAAGCTGTGAGTACGTCTGTAACCTGGAGAAAGAACCCTACTGGAGTGGACATGGTTCAAAAGAACTCCAGCAACACAGGAGCCCCTGGCCTTTCTGCATTGCCCCATGACATCTTCTCTAGCCTCTCTGCTTCCCTGATTTCCCAACTGCAGTAATGTCTCCTGCCTTGGACAGACAGCAGCTGTGGAAGAGCAAGATCTACTGTCCCAGGGCAAGGAGAAGGTTTGCCCGTGGCTCTTCCTGAGTAAGAGTTTTATGGCCTTTCCAGGTGAAATTCTCAGCTTGAACTTAAGCCCTTACTTTGAAATTTGTTTTCTTCTTAGGTTGACATTAAAAAAGAACATAAGACTTCTGCTTCTGGGAAGATGGGGCACACACACTTTCTCCTGTTCCCCTCACCAACGACAATGAAGAACCCTGGACATTATATAGAAAACACACATAAAACGACTCTGAAAGGCGGAGAAGAGAAGGCAGACAAGCTGAGGACCCGAGGAACAACATGATGGTAAATTCCTTGGGTTTTCTTTTTGCCTCATGTACCCCAGATTTGGAGTTGAAGATGTTAGCAACCTAGAAGCACTTGTAGGCTCTGACACATACACAAATCCTTCCCGAAAGCCTACTCTCTCTGACTAAAGGACCAGGAAAGGGCAATCTAGCAAGATAGAAAACTGTTAGACAATGACCATACTACTCCAGCCAAATACCACAAGACATTCTGTGGTCTCAGCATCTCCCATGCCAGAGAAAACCAAGTGGGGAGCCTAGACTTTCACCTTCACAAGACTGCAATAGGCTATCCCAATACCCCTGCCAAGATGGCATCTATGAGGCTAAGTAGGGAGCTGGGATTCTCATCCTCACCAGTTGGTAATAAGCCCTCTCCACCATGGTGTCTGTGGGGACCACGTGGGGAACCTGGACTTCCAAACCCACCCAGCAGTAATGAGGTGTTCCTCCCTCTCCACAGGGGGTAGTGTGAGAAGAGACCCAGTGGAGTTAGCGTCAGCCCGTGGTAATGAGACCTCCACTGTGGTATCAGTGGAGGTCATGTGAGCAGAACGAACTCCCGCCTCCACCCAGTGCACCCCCTCCACCAACAATGGAGGCTGGTGAGGAACCTGGATGTTTGCCTCCACCTGACAGTAATGAGGTAGCAGCCCCAGTACTGCTGGAATGGTGTCAGGGACAGCCAGCTAAAATAGAAAGTTTAAGCAAGATGCAGTCTCATAATACGAAAATGGTCAGATTTCAGTCGAAGATAACTTGTCATACCAAGAACTAAGAAGGCTTCAAACATAATAAAAACAAGGCAATCAATAGATAGATGGCAATCAATTGACATCTATTGATTGAGATGAGATGACAGAGATGCTAGAATTATCTGACAAATAATTTTTTTTTTTTTTTTTTGAGGTGGAGTCTTGCTCTGTCACCCAGGCTGGAGTGTAGTGCCACAATCTTGGCTCACAGCAGCCTCCACCTCCCAGATTCAAGTGACTCCCCTGCCTCAGCCTCCTGAACAACTGGTATAACAGGTGTGCACCACCACGCCCAGCTAATTTTTGCGTTTTTAGTAGAGATGGGGGTTTCACTATGTTGGCCAGGCTGGTCTCGAATTCCTAAACTCAAGTGATCTGCCCGCCTTGGCCTCCCAAAGTGCTGGGATTACAGGTGTTAGCCACTGTGCCCGGCCTCTGACAAAGATTTTAAAGTAGCCACAACAAAATGCTTCAATTAGCAATTGTAACAATGCTTGAAACAAATGAAAAACTAGAAAGCCCTAGCAAAGAAATAGAAGATATAAAAATGACTAAAATGGAAATGTTAGAATTGAAAGGTATAATAATGAAAACAAAAAGCCCAGGGAGTGAAATCAACAGCATAATGGGAGAGACAGAGAGAAGCAGCAGCAAAAACCTCTATTAGTAGAGACAACAGACAACAAAAAAGAGAGAGCAAGAGAGTCAGGATCCAAATTCCCAGTATCAGGTACGAAACTGGATAGGAGAATGCTATAACCAATGCTACCCACATAAATTTGATAACAGGCAAAATGGAACATTTGCTCAAAAAACACAAACTGTTATAACTGACCCAATATAATAGAAACGATTTAAAGTTCCATATAACTATTAAGAAAATTGAATTCATAATTTAAAAACTTCCAGGAAAGAAGTCTTCAGGCCCAGAAGATTTCACTGGAGAATTCTACAAAATGTTTAAAGAAGAATTACACCAATTCTACATGAACTCTTCTAGAAAACAGAAGAGGGAATGCTTACTAATTTATTTTATAAAGCTAGTTACCAAAAACTTGATACCAGAAACGATAAGGACGGTACCAAAAAAAAGGAAAAATACCCTACAGATCAATATACCTCATGAGTATAAATGCAAACATTCTTAACAAAATACTAGCAGGTAGATTTCAGCAATATGTGAAAAGAAGTATACATCATAACCAAATGGGATTTACTATAGGTTTGCAAGCTTGATTAATATTTGAAAATTAATTGATGTTCTTCACAATAGTGACAGACTAAAGAAGAAAGGTCATAGGATCACAACAGTGAATACAGAAAAAGTATTCAACAAAATTCAATCCTCCATTCATAATAAAAACTCGGAAGAAGACAGTAACAGAGGGTGCTTCCTCAACTTGATAAAGACTACAAAATAAAATAAAAATAAATACAAAACAAAATAAAATTTGAGAACTAACATTATCCTTAATCTGAAAGACTGAATGCATTTCTCCTAAGATTAGGAGCAAGACAAGGATGTCAGCTCTCATTATTTGTATTCTACATAGTAGTGGAAGTTCTAGGAAATATATTAAGGCAAGAAAATAATTACAGGGAATACACACTAAAAAGGAAGAAATAAAACTGTCCCCATTAGAAGATGGCAAAATTAGACAATTTCATTATTTTCAAAATTAGAAAATCCTAAGGAATCAGCAGAATAACACCTAGAATCAATAACTGAGTTCAACAAGGCTGAAGAATACAAGATAAACATGCAAAAATGATCTAGATTTCTATACACTAGGAATGAACCCATGGGCACTGAAATTAAAGATACAATAACATAATAATCATATAAAAATGAAATCCTAAGGTTTACATCTAACAATACATGTGCAAAACTTGTATGCTGAAAGCTATATAATGCCAATGAAAGAAATCATAGGAGACCTAAATAAATGGAGAGACATACAATGTTCATGGATTGGAAGACTCACATAGTAAAGATGTCAATCTGCCCCAAATTGATATACAGGTTTAACGCAATTCCTATCAAAATTCTAGCACTTGTAGCAAGACATTTTGTAGAGACAGACGAGGTTATTCTAACATTTATATGGAAAGACAAAGGAATTAGAATAACTAAATTTTTAAAAAATAAATTGATGAATCAGTCTATCTGATCACAAGCCTTGTTATATAGCTACAGTAAGCAAGGTGGTATGGTATTAGTGGAGACACAGACATATAGAACAAACAGAATACAGAAGCCAGAAAAGAACCACACAAGTATGCCCAAATGACTTTTGACAAACGTGTAAAAGCAATTAAAGATAGTCTTTTCAACAAATTGTGCTAGAGCAATTTGACATCTATAGAGGAAAAGAAAGAACCTCAATTTAAGTCTCAGATCTTATATAAAAGTTATCTCAAAATAGATCATGGACTTAAACATAAAATGTCAAATATAAAACTTTTAGGAAAAAAAAATAAGACAAAATTTCTGAGACCTGTGGTTAAAAAATCCATAAAAGACCAAAGACCAAAAGCAAAATCCATAAAAAGAAAATATAATAAATTGGAATTCATCAAAATTAAAAAATTTTGCCCTGTAAAAGATCCTGTTAAAAAGATGAAAAAGGAAACCAGAGAGTGGAAGAAAATATTTGCAAACCACATATCGGACGAGAGACTAGTATTTAGAATACATTTAAGAGAAAAAAACTCAAACTCAACATTAAAAACAAATAAAACAATCCAATTAGAAAATGGGCAAAAGACGTGAGGGGGCATTTCATTGCAGAGGATATACAGATGGCAAATAAGCACATGGAAGATGTTCAATCTCATTAACTATTAGAAAAATGCAAATTAAAACCATAATGAGATATCACTATGCACCCATCAGGGTGGTAAAAGCAAAAAAAATAGTGACTATTAAATGCCGGGAAGGGTGCAAGAAACTCGATTACTCACTTTACAATGGAATCACTTTACATTGCTGGTAGAAATGTAAAGTGATACAGGCAGAATAGAAAACAGTTTGACAGTTTCTTCAATAATTAAACATGCAGGCAGGGCTTGGTGGCAAGTGTCTGTAATCCCAGCTACTCTGGGGGCTGAGACAGGAGGATCACTTGAGCCTGGGTTGTTGAGCCAAGATGGCACCACTGCACTTGCCTGGGCAACAGAGCAAGATCCAATCTCAATCAATCAATCAATCAATCAATGAAACATGCAACTATAGTGACTGCACTTCTGGTCATTTCTCCTAGAGAAATGAATAATTATATTCACACAAAAACCTATACATTAATGTTTATAGCAAAGTTATTCACAATAGCCTCAAAGTTGGAACAACCACACATCAAACTGGTACACCCACAGCAGGGGATACTACTTGGCAGTCAAAAAGGAAGAAAAGGACCAATATCTACCAAGACACTCAGTGATCTGGATTAATTTCCAGGGATTTACGCTGAAGGGGAAAAAAATCCTATCTGAAAAACGGTACCCACTGTATGATGCTATTTAGATAGGATTCTTGAAACAATAAAGCTACAGGAATGGAGAACAGACTAGTGGTTGCCTGGAGTTAAGAAAGGGATGGGGGTGAGAGGGAAGTGGATGCGCCTGTAACAGTCAGTATGCAGTATCCTTGTGGGGATGAAAATGTTCTCTATTTGATTGCATCATTATCAACATCCTGGTTGTGATAGTGCACTATAGGTCTGAAGATGTAACCGTTCAGTAACACTAGATAAAGGGATAACTGTTCTATTTCTTACAACTGCATGTGAATCCGCAATAATTTCCAAGTTAAAAAAAAAGCTTTATAGGATAGTTCTGGAAGAGTAACAATGAAGAACCACTTAAAAAGTCGAACTTTTGGGATCTGCAGTTAAATAAACTAGCACGTGGTTTTAACATGTGAAATTCACCTGTAACAATGTGATGGAATATTTTGCAGCCATGAATTATTTAAGGAGTGTGTAATGAGAAAAAAAGTGGCCATGACAACAATAAAAATGATCAGCCTTTATGTGTCAGGCCAAGTGCTAAGTTTGTTAAAAAGATCCCATTTAATTTTTACAATGATCCCATGAAGTATGCACTATTTGTAATTCCAATTATATAGATGAATAAATTAATGCACAGAAAGAATAAATAACTTGCCTAAGGTCATAAAGTAGAGTTAGGATTTGACCCCAGGCCCAGCTGATTGCAGAGGCCAAAGGCTTTTCAGTGCCATGCTGCACTGATTCTATCTCCTTTCCTTCAGATGTTTACTCAAATATTATCTTCTCACCAAGGCCTTTCCTATTTTAAGTCCCTGCCACTTTATTCCTTTTCTCTGCTGTATATTTTTCTACTTTGTAACCATCAGCCATACAACATATGTTACCATCAACCATACAACATATGTTAGCATCAGGCTTACATACATATATTGCATGGCTGATGATAACAAGGTGGTAAAATTCCAAATACATAGAGGAATTCAGTATATGCTAAAGATGATACCTAAAGTCTATTGAAGTGAAGAACTTTTAAATAAAAGATATAGGAAAAACAGAGCAGCCATCTGGAAAAAAATTAACTTGGTGTCACAACTCAACCCTCTGCCAGGATAAAATCCAAATAGATTAAAAATACTACAAGGAAACATGGAGAACATCTTTTCATTTTGGATTGAGAAGGCTTTTGTGTGTATGACTAGAAATCCAGAAGTCATGAAAAGAAAGACTGAAAAGCAAAAAATCCAAATGTTTACAAAAACATTCATTGGCCAAGCTTGTGTGAAGAAGGCAGTCATGTGTTGCTATTACAAGTATAAACTAATTCAGTCCTGATGGAGGGCAATGTGGCATTATGTACCAAAACTGTAAAAAAGAATCTATTCTTTTACCCAGTATTTCCATCTCTAAGAGTTGATGTAGAGGATAAACCTAAATTCACACGTGTGAAATAGCAAATGTACAAGGTTATTCATTGCAGTGAGGTTAATAGCGAAAGTCTGGAAGCCAGCCAAAGGGCATTAATGGGGTCCTGGTTAAATAACTCATGGTACAACCATTCAACAGAATACTCTGCAGGCGTTACAAGTGAGGAAGCTCCCTACGGATACAGAAAGTATTGTTAACTGAAAACAAGAGTAGAATAGAACGGAGTGCATATTATGTTACTGTTTGTGTAAAAAAGAAAGAATAAGAATTTATGTTTTATTTCTTATATATGCTCAAAGAAACCCTAAAAAGATACACTTTTTATTGCTTATACATGCTCAAAGAAACCCTAGAAAGATACGTTAAAAAATACAAACAGTAATTATCTACTGGGTGGCATTTTATAATTTTTTTGTTTTGAACAGAGTGAACATGTTACATTTTAAAATGAAGACTAAAGCAAAATACGCATGAATAACTAAAAAAATTTGGAAACATCAAAAGGGCCAAACTAAGCCCAGCTGGGATGAGAGTCCAGCCTTCAGGCCACCAGCGTGTGGCCTGTGCTTTAAACGTGTCATTTGTAGGTGCTGCTGCCATTCTCACCAGGCCTCCAAATCATTCTCAGCAAACAACATTATATGGAAACAGAACCATTCTCCAGGAAATACCTGGAAACTGTCTTTAAGCAAACAGGTGTCCGTGGTGTTGGCTTGTTTTTCACCTCTGTGTGAGAAGTTTATATATATTTTCTTTTTTGTTGGCTTCAAAGAGCAAACAGACAGGAACACTACTAAAGTGATTACAATTTGTCATGTTGAAGAATAATGCCGCCTTGTCATAATTTGATTGTCTATAATAAGGCCCATATGGAACTTCTGGCACTTTCTTTCAACTGTGTATTGTCAGCTGGACTTCTGACTCCTTTAAGCAAGATCTACATTGTTAAAGTGAAAATATAAGGTAAGGCTTAAAAAGCCTTGTCTGGAATGATTTGTGATGCCTCTGTTCCATCTAGATTTCCTCACTGGGCAGCACTGATTTTACTCCGAGTCTGAATACTACGAATCAGTACCGAAAGTACAGGTGAACACAAAAAAATTTGTCTGAAAAATGTTGAACAGTACAGAAACTCATGACTCCACTCCTTTCCATCTGTTAGCAATTTGAGCCCCGTGCTGCCTGGGATAAAAGGGAAGGCTCTGCTTCCTCTCCCCAGAGAACATCACACAAGCACAGAGGGTTCGATTTGCTGGGCAACAGTGGTCTCTGGACCGTCATGGAGCCATTTTTCTTCTTCTGAAAACACTGTCACCTGCATGTAGCCATTGTCAGATTCAGGAAGAAAAATAGGGTTTGATTAATTTTTGAAGATAGAATTTGTCCCCCAGTTTGCCTAGAAAGGAAAGCAAATTAATATGCAAGCAGGAAGGAATGTGAAGACCAATACTAAAGATATTTTGCAGAATCTCAGAATTTCCTAAGCAGACTATGATTTTTTTTTTTTGAGATGTTGCCGAGGCTGGAGTGCAATGGTGCAATCTCATCTCACTGCAACCTCAGCCTCCCAGGTTCAAGTGATGCTCCTGCTTCAGCCTCCTGAGTAGCTGGGATTACAGCATGTGCCACCACGCCCGGCTAATTTTTGTATTTTTAGCAGAGACGGGGTTTCACCATGTTGGCCAGGTTGATCTCAAACTCCTGACCTCAGGTGATCCACCCACCTTGGCCTCCCAAAGTGTTGGGATTACAGGCATGAGCCAAGATGCCCAAACTTTTTTTTTAAAGTTTGTTTTACTACAGCGCTCAAAGTCACTCTGTGTGTGTGTGTGTGTGTGTGTGTGTATGTGTGTGTATATATGTGTATATATATAAATGTAGGTATATACATTATACCTACACTGTATATAAATATATATTAATGCAGGTAATTCTGTACTTTTATTTTTTCCACTACTCCTACCCAATTTACATCAACTGATAAAAATTCATTGAGTAGTTTTTTAAATAATGCATTCACATCTTTCAAGCCCATGGCAAAAACAGGGAAAGAACACAGACGGCACAACCATAGGAAATCCAGTTATGAAAGGGCTTCAGATCTGCCCAGTTAGGACAAAATTTCTCTCTCTGATTTCCTACTGGAGATTATTACACATTAGCTATAAGTGTATTTAAAAAGTTGTTATTCTTTCTGAACAATCAATTGTCACATAAGCTCTGGGTGGCATAGTTTGGAAATTATTGTTAGACGAAAATAACCTCTTGTTGAACTGTTGCTAGCAGCCTGTGGCAATTTCTAACTAACACAGCTCAGGAATCCTCAGCCTCTTAATGCAGCCTAGGGGAGAAATCAAGAAATTACCTAGATAGTGATATTTTCTTACTTTTACTTAGATTGGTGGTTCACTACAGTGCTCCTTTTATAAAAGAGAGAAAATACAGATGAACAAAGAGTAAAACAAAATGCATCAATTATTCTATTACCGAAAGTCAACTGCTGTCAACAATTTGCAATTATTTATTCCACGCTACACTTTGGGGGGAATGACAGATCTATGGCACAAGCAGGCAGAGATCATTTTTACCCAAAGGAGATTCTTTTATGTGCTATTTCGAAATCTGCTTTTCTCATTTAACATTATATTACGGCTTTCTTCACCTGACCAATTCTATTTTTATGTCACCCTTGTTTATGGTGTCTAGTGTAAGGGTGTATCACAATCAATATAGAAGACCTATTGGTTCATTTCAGCTTTTTTTCTTATACACAATACTGGAAAAATTTTATAGTCCCATGAATAAAATATTGATTGTGTTCTCAATACATTCTTTTAAAACATTTTTTATTGATGCATAATGGATGTACATAATTTTGGGGTACGTGTGATAATTTAATACATTCATATAATTTGTAAAGATCAAATGAGTGCCCTTGAATTCATCACTTCAAATATTTGTCTTCTCTTCATGCTAAAAGCATTCGACTTATTCTATTTTAGCTAGTTTGAAATGTACAATAAACTATAGTCACCCTGCTGATCTATCAATCAATAAATTATTAAACGCAGATTTGCTCATTTAGAAAGCATGTGTGTTTGAAGACTTTAAAATTGCACATGCCAAAGTGCCATGGTAGAAACAAGCTTCTTAGTGGTCCAGGTAGTTGATCAAGAAATTATCTAAGAGTTCAGAGGGAAATAAAGTAACACGAAAATATAAAACCAAGAAATCTAGATTTCCATTGTCCTCTGGCATCTTTTCTGAGATGGGAATTTAGTCTGGATAACACAGATATAAAAATGTTCCACTTAGCCATTTTTCTTCCTCTTTTGGGGAAGAGAGAGGCAATGTTAATTTTAGCTGCTTATACTAATTGAACCAAGCTAGGTTGGACCAATCATCCAGTGTGATACTCTTTACTGTAAATCAAAACATCACCACCTGTTTTACTACCCTGTGGACATAACCTCAGGATATTTAAGGCTCATCTCACATGGGGGCAGCAGAAGTGTAGCCCAGGGCCTTGGCATGGCACATCATCATTAATCCACAGTTACTAACTGATGTGGAGATGTTACATTTGTAAGATTAAATAAACCATTGTCTGTTGCTGACATAGGTGGAGGGTGGAAAGAAATCTATCTAAGAGAGCAACACACACTTGCTTCCCATATAAAGCTAGTGTGCATTTTCTGTTTTCTCCCTCAGCAGCTCCTCTGCTGGAGGGGTAAGTGAATCTGTCAACTTGAGTTCCAATGGCAAGTAAAATGTGGGTAGAGAATTAAGCAATAAAATGTTCTTCTCTTGTTTCCCTTTGGGCAGTAGGTTTTGCTTTGGGGATATTCCTAAGGACACATGAGTGGGCACACTCTTAAGTAGAGTCCACTTACGTGTGATTTCTTTTTCTTGTTTTTTTTTGAGATGGAGTCTCGCTCTGTTGCCCAGGCTGGAGTGCAGTGGTGCGATCTTGGCTCACTGCAACCTCCATCTCCCAGGTTCAAGTGATTCTCATGTCTCAGCTTCCTGAGTAGCTGAGATTATAGGCGTGTACCACCATGCCTGGCTAATTTTTGTGTTTTTAGTAGAGATGGAGTTTCACTATGTTGGCCAGGCTGGTCTTGAACTCCTGGTCTCAAGCGATCCTCCTGCCTCAGCCTCCCAAAGTGCTGGGATTATAGGCATGAGCCACCACGCCTGGACAATATGTATGATTTAAAATGGAGAAATACTGCTGCAGGCAGAGTGAGTGAAGGTAAGCCACATTGGGCAAAAGGGATTTGTGGAAGATTCTTTTTTTCCATGATTAGTTCCTAACACGCACAACCTTCCAGACTGGTAACAGCATTTCATGTTTACTAAAGGAAAAGTACCCAATGTTATGGAAACAAACAAAACAAACAAACAAACAAAAAACCACACCAGAAAACCTGCCTTGAAATACAAAAAACTCATAATCCACAGCCTAGAACACATTCGTCATCTGTTTAACAAACACTTCCCCGAAGCGAGAAAACAGTTCTGAATGCGCCAGAATTAGGCTGCAGACTTTCTAAGAATTGTTTGGCCTGTGCAAAGAAAGAAAGAAAAAGGCGCGTCCTATTCACTGACTGTTTAAACACTTCTCTGTTTCTGTTCCTCACCCAGTTGTAATTTTCACTCTTCTCTCCACTTTCTATCTCAAAACTCTGTTTATTTCACTCAGAGTTCTTTCTAAACTCTAGAAGTGTTTGCTTGTTAATTTTCTTTCTTTTTTAAATTGCTGGTCTCTCCACTAGAAGGAAAGCTCCCATGAAGTACAATGTTCTACCTGCTGTGGAACCTAAAATCATCCCTGGCACAAAGAAAATACTCATATCTGTTGCATGAATCAATGAAAGTATCCACCCCTTTTATATATTGCCCAACACTGGCTGCCTGATAGACTCTCAGGCTGGAATGACAGATGGTCATCTAAGTAGCTTCAAATTATAAGTGCTATGAAGGATGAAGGAAGTAAAGTGGTCCGTGATGGGTGTATTTACTTGATTCTCAACTGTACCCAAGAAAAATACCAAAGCAAGTGTTATGACGAAGGACAACCTACATGGCTGCGCTGTTGGGAATCATTTGGTAAACTGGAGAGTGGATGCCCCATCTTAAGGGACAGTCACAACTCACATTCTGTCTGCAAATATAGGGCAAAACTACCCATTGTCGGGAAGTCTGAAATATAGAATTGTATTGACATATCATTGCTTTAAAATATCATCAACTTTGTCAGTTCAAAAATATAATTAATGAATTAAAATATTATTTAAAACACTATGTAGGCCAAGTAAGATGTATCTGTGGCCAGAGGCATTCTACAGGTGGCTACTTTTCAACTTCTGGTTTATGTTTTTTATGTTATTTTACTTCTTCAAACCCACAGCCAACATCATACAACTTCTGGTCTAAAAGCCTAGCTCAACATTCTCTAGAAGAACTGTTCCTTGGAAAATTGAGCCACCTTGTTAGAGGCCCAACAGTTACATGGATGATTAAGTTTGAGAAACACTTGGTTAAACAAAGTGAAACAGGCATGCTTGCTGCAGGACTTCTCAGAGCCTTTAGAAGGCTGATGTCCATTGCGAATCTTCAGTAGAGACTATAAAGCAAATAGATTTTCTGAAATTATTCCATAGCGGAACCCTATTTATAGGCCCATCTTATTGGACTAATGTTCCACAGACCAACTTGGGAAGTACTAGTGTGCTGGTTAACATTAGGTGTCAACTTGATTGGACTGAAGGATGCCTAGAGGGCTGGTAAAGTATTGTTTCTGGGTGTGTCTATGAGGGTGTTGCCAGAGGAGATTAACATTTGAGTCAGCGGACTGGGAGAAGAAGACCCACCCTCGATGTGGGTGGGCACCTTCCAATCGGCTGGCAGCATGGCTAGAACAAAGCAGATGGAAGAAGGTGGGCTAAGCTGGTCTGCTGAGTCTTCCAGCCTTCATCTTTCTCCTGTGCTGGATGATTCCTGCTCTTGGACATTAGACTCCAGGTTCTTCGGCCTTTGGACTTTTGGACTTACACCAGTGGTTTGCCAGGGGCTCTTGGGCCTTTGGCCACAGACTGACGGCTGCACTGTCGGCCTACCTGCTTTCGAGGCTTTTGGACTTCAGCCACTACTGGCTTCCTACCTTCCTCAGCTTGCAGACGGCCTACAGTGTGATTTTACCTTGTGATAATGTGAGGCAATTCTCCTTAATAAACTCCCTTTAATACATACCTCTATCCTGTTAGTTCTGTCCCTTTGGAGAACCCTGACTAATACTAGTTTTAGAAATTTTGAAAGATATAAGATGTTTCAAAAGTTTTAAAGTGCTCCATCTCTTTGAATAGGCACAGTGGTTATGTGTGTGAGCAATGGTGACCAATTTCCAACCAGCCACTTTCTAGCACTATGATTTTGCACAAGTTACTTTACCTTTCCGTGACTTAGTAAACTTGATAAGTTATAGCCGTTATAATTTTTCAGGGAGCGAATCGGATGGGACGACACCAGAGGGAATGATAACTCAAAATTTGTTTTACAAATTAATTGCAAAAAAAATTTACTAGATATTTCCACTGATAAACGCCATGATATGTTAAAGACCAAATTTAAAATATGAAGTAAATAGTACAAATCTATTGTACTATGATTCTAAAGTTTAAGTGAAATCATATACACCGTGTATATTTTGAAACGACTGTTTCAAGTTGTTTAGGCAGACCAGATAATGACATTGCGATAATACATCCTAACACTCTTTGAAAAGTTGACACATGACGTGTACCACCCTTATTCTTGTCAGGTTCATTTAACACACATTATTGGATGCCAACATGTGCCAGTCATTATGCCAGGCATTGGGAATACTCAGTTGCATAAAAAACGGCCATGTACCTTAAGATAACTGTCTCAATGTGTCAAAGCGGTCAGATAGCAGAACAGCGTTCTCCAAATTTCAGACTGTGATCATTAGTAGATTGGAAAATAATTTAGTGGGTCAAAACCAGCAGTAAACAAATCAAACAGAATAGAAAACAATACAAAATCCCTGCAGGGGTTACTGGCTGCAGGAATAGTATTACTTCATGAATTCTTTGTTTCACGTATGTGCATGTATATCAGCTCAAGTTGTAAAGTCTAGTTCTTACTATGGGGTCACAGTTAAATTGCAAAACTAATGTAATGAATACACTCAGATGAATTACCATAGGTGGATACTGTAGCAGCTTCTACTTGCTCCATTCACTTAATGATTTCCAGACAATGTTAGGTAGAGAAGATAAATCTGGTTTCTATCTGTGGCATGTTATCTTTGCTGGAAGAACCTTCTTTCTACTGAAAAAACTGAAAATGCTAGCTGATAGCTATTTGCACTTCAACACAGACACGTGACTCAATTTCACCAAAGGGATCTAAGGATAAATTTTAGGAAACTCCTTTCTTATTTATAGGACATTATGACACATACATCGAAAAATATTACAGGTCCAATTCCAGGTCACTGCAATAGAGTGACTATCACAATAGAGTCACACACATTTTTCGGTTTCCCGGTGCACATAAAAGTTCTCCACTATCCGGGAGTCTATTAAGTGTGCAATAGCGTTATGTCTAAAAAAACAATGTACATACTTTAATTTAAAAATGCCTTATCTCATGGTGTATATGTACCACATTTTCTTTATCCAGTCTATTGTTGATGGGCATTTGGATTGATTCCATGTTTTTGCTCTTGTGAGTAGTACTGCAATGGAATACTATGCATCCATAAAAAGGAACAAAATCATGTCCTTTGCAGGGATGTGGATGGAGCTGAAAGTCATTATCCTTGGCAAACTAACGCAGGAACAGAAAACCAAACGCCGCATGTTCTCACTTATAAGCAGGAGCTGAACAATGAGAACAGATGGACACAGGAAGGGGAACAACACACACTGGGGCCTGTCAGGGGGTTATGGGAGGGAGAGCATCAGGATAAATAGCTAATGCATGCTGGGCTTAATACCTAGGTGGTGAGTTGATAGGTGCAGCAAACCACCACAGCACACATTTATTTTAATTTCTGGGGTACACATGCAGGTCACCTAGGGGCTCCTGTATGCCCTGCATGTGTACCCCAGAACTTAAAATAAAAATTAAAACAAAAACTTTATTTCTAAAATGCTGACACAAAGACACAAAGTGAACACAGGCCATTGGAAAAATGGTGCTGATAGACTTGCTTGATGCAGGCTTGTCACAAACCTTTAATTTGTAAAAATGCAGCATCTATGAAGCACAATAAAGAGAGGTATTTCTGCATACTTGGAATCATGTTAAAACCACAAGGGACTAAGCCTAGGGACTAAGCAATAATGGAGGATACCAGCAGAGTAAGACTGAGGCGGTTTAGTGGGGGCTGCGAAGATGTTGAAGCAACCTGAACTCCCCTACCTCTAGGGTTCTTACTACATGCAAGAAATAGTACATTCTCCTTGTTAAGTGAGCCACTAATTAATTGAGTGTTGTGTGTGTGTGTGTGTTTCCTGCAGCCAAAGTAAAAATGATATATTACCAACCCCTAAATGATACACTATTCAAACTCCATCACTCTGAAAAGCCATTTGATCTATTTCATAATTATTCATTTCTAAGTTTCTAACAATTTAGAAAATATACCGTTTTATTTAGCATGACTACTACTGATGGCCTATATTATCTTCTAACTTTACAAAAACCCCTAGGGCAGGTAGTAGCTTCCTTTTGTGGATGAAAACACAGGTTTTGAAATGATTGAGTGTAACAGGCTTAGGTGACAGATGGCTCTTTGTTCCACTTCTCCCACTAATTAGCTTTGTGACCTTACACAGGTAACTTAAGTTCTCCCCGAGTTCTCTCCTCTGTTCAATGGCAATAGAAATACCTACTTTGTTGGGTTGTTTTCAGAATAAAAGCAGAAAATGTATGCAAAATGCTTACTACACAGCCTAGAAATAATGAATTACTTAAAAATGGGGCAATTATTGTCATTTAGCGCAACCACACAGCTATTAAGTCGTAGAGTCTGGACTCATACCCAGGTCACCCAGGCTCCTAACACTTCCACATCATCTCTGCCACAGCAAACATCTCATATTAAGCATTTCTTACTGCTAAATGCATCAAAATCCCAGTGGTATAGCTGAGGACCTTGTTTACTCCAAAACTTGCATAATGTCAGATGGATTTTCCCTTTGCACTGACAAAGTCTTTTGGGTGGCTAGTTCTCTTTACCAGTTGAAAAGGCATGGCCTTGTGGACATAAGGCAGAAACAACACAAAATAAGAAACAATTAATAATTCACTTGGCCTTCTAATGTTGAAATTGGGTAATTCTTTTTGTTTTTATTTTTCACCTGGGATTTTAGGTATTTACAACTTTGCATATGCTAATATCTTTGAATTTCATTGCTTCAAGTTGCAACTTCATTGAACAAGTTTCAATAATTGGCAAAAATAGAAACGTTGACTATCTAAGACTATGGGCTTTGGAGATGGACAATTTTGGCTGTGCCAATTTTTAGCTGTGCGTCAGGAGTGATTTGGTTTCTCTGAACTGTTGACTTCTTTGTCTGTAAAACGGTTGAAAATACAGGAATTCCCTGGTCAGGTTTGATGGCTTAATGAGCTGATTTCTTCAAAATGATTTTATCACAGAATTTGACGTAAAATGCGAGAGGGATTCATGCTGTCCGAAATCATCCAAGAGTGGAGATATCTGGTTAGCTTCATGGAGAACCTGGCGCTGAATATCAAGTCAATGTTTGATAAACAGAGAGAGAAAGAGACAAAGGCGGAGAAAATGGCGTTTGCACAGGTCAGGTGTTGGCCATATTGACTAGAGAAATTTAAGGGAAGGGTGGAAAATGTAGTTGGAAAATAGGCAGAGGAAAGATTGTGGAGAGCCTTAAATGTCAGACAAAGAAACCGAGGCTTATGGGCATGGACATTAACATATCTATTGTTTCAAAAATAATTTTTCAACTTTTATACTCTTCTCACCCAAGTTAGGATTTGTGCCTTTGGTTATACAACTCTTAGAGTCAACTGTGCTATCTCTGTGAGTTTGGGTTGAGGACTATGGAAGGGAAAGGCAAAATATAAAAATAAAATATGAGGTAGTAGGGAGAAAACCCACAATACTAGTAATAGCTAATTACTCTTTTTTTTTCAAAATGCAATTTGTGCTAAGTACTTTATATGGCCTATTTCATTTAATCTCTAAAAGCATGAACAATGTGAAAATGTGCTAGATACTATTATTATCCCCATTTTACAGATGAGGAAACTGAGGCTCAGGAGGTGAAGTAGCTTGCTCAAGGTCAAACAGCCGGTAGGTGACAGAGGTAGAGAGGAAACCTAGGCTACCTGACTATGATGCTTACGTTTAATTCACACTAAATACCACGTAGAAAAGGACTCTGGAGACTTTGGTTCTTTAATTCCAATTCTACCACTAAACAGTAGAGGCAGGATGAAGTTGTCATGCCCTGAGAGGGACAACCCTGTGAATTAAACCGGTGGGCATTTTGTTTTTATTGTTGTTAGGTGATGAATGAAGAGTTCCATTTTGGACACATTAGAGTTTAGATACTCAGTGAGCAGCCAAGTGGGGATGTAGAAATTCAAGCAGACACATGGAAGAGGAGGCAGCTGAGACTCATGTCTGGACTTCAGGGATGGATCCAGGCTAGAGATGTAAATGTGGAACTTGCCAACCCATAGCAGTATTTAAACCTTTGGGACTGAGGGAAACCTTCAAGGAAATAAGCGTAGTTAGAGATATCCAAGAAGTGAACCCTGGAGAAGTCCAACATTTACAGGGTGAGATCCAGCAAAGGAGATGAAGGAAAAGTAGCTAGGGAGGTGGAAGGATGCTGTTTCAAGCAGTAAGGTGTGGCCCACCCACTCACTGTGTCAGATTCAACTTGCAGGTCAGATCTACTAGGACAAAGACAGAGATCTATAGGATTTGGCAACCAGGGTGATGGTGGGGAATTTGCAACATCATGGCGGCTGTGACAAGAGCCTGAATGGAGTGTGTTCAAGAGAAAAAAGAAGGGAAGTGAAAGCACAGAATATTGTTCTTATTATTAGTAGCCTGAGCCAACCTGAGGACTGATGCACTTATCACAATGTCTCTTAAAATATTATGTCTCTTACTAGATTATACACTCCTTGAAAGTCTAGAAACATGATTTATTTTTCAAATGCCTTGCACAAGGCTGGTGCTAAAGTAATGCCTGTAGGATTTAATTACATTTTTAAAAGAAAAAAGATATTCTTCAATCTTATGAAACTCTGCCTGGCAACACTTTAAGCACCCCACACCCCCACTCAACACAAATACAACTCTGGAAGTACTGTGTTGATAACAGAAATTTGGTGGGTTTTATTTTTAACCAATAAAAGTCAAGTTTGCATTATGTGATTATTTTTTGTGTGTGATGAATCTTTTAAATGCATATCTTACAGCTCTGATTCAGTTGTTGTGGGGAGAGGGAAAAAAACCTCATCCTTGCCAACACATTGGTTTGTGTGAATCACAGCTCAGTGAAACCTTTCAGGCATATAATTTATCTTTTCTTTGGCCTATGTAGTAAATGCTTCATTTGTTCATGAATTCTTGCCTTGTTTTAATTATGCTATGCCCTGAATGTAGTTTTATAAGGCACAAAAATAAGATTGTCGTTCTGAAAACACAGAAGATTTGTGTGTTTCCCCCAGGATGAAATGGTGGCATCTTTCTCCTAATTCACAGCTCTGTGGGTTTGTGGTTGGAATTCCAATCCAGCAGGGAGCAAGCCATAAAAGTGGGGGGAAGGGCTCCTGGAGGGGGGCAGTGGACGCGGCTGAGCCCAAGGCATAATTCACCCTAAGAATTCTGAATCAATACACTGACGTCCATCCATGCACAATGTGGTACTCCCACCAAGAAAGCCACTGATTGAGAAGTTTTATTCATGTTACTTTCTGAGGGTTGGATTGTCTCATTACATTTATAGAACAATTGCTTTTTTCCCCACTAAATACAGAACTATGCAGCCGGGAGTCAGATAAGAAACCTTGACAATCAGAAGGCTGTTTTGTTGTTGTTGTTAAAAATCTTTGCAGGCATATGCATCTGGATATCCACAAGTTCACAGGCTGAGGGAGAAATGGCTATTTCATAACTTTTCTGTGTTTCATATGTACATGGTACAAAGTGGGCACTCAGTATTTCAAATTTCAATATCACTGAAAAAAATGGAAATTTGTAATGTAACAAAATCAGATTCAGACTTCATTGGTGAATCTGAGGGAGCGAATTCACTTATTCAGAAAGGAAGACAGTTACAATTCTTGGGTCTTCTGAGAGATCATTGTAACTGGAAAATATTACACAAGGGCTTTGCTGTATTAGATACCTGCCATGTTCCCAACACAAGCTCCCATTTTCTGACTCAAATCTCATTTTGGAACACATTCCACTCAAATTGAGGTTCTGTCCCTAAGAGTTCTTTTTCAATAAAGAAAGCTGAGTTAATAAATCACAACTCCAAAACTTTTTCTCGCTTTTCTTAGACTACAAATAGATTGAGCGTGTTGAGGTTTTATGGCTGAGTACATTGGAGGGCTGGCTATCCTATGCTGAACTGGTTTACTTAATTAAGATGGGGATTTGGATGAGTCACTGGACACCTGTGCAAAGATGAGTAAAACACATTCCTTCATTGTCTTTCCATAAATAACTCAATCTTCTCCTAACTCAGCCAATGGATAGGCTTTGGATGCCCAGGCAAAAGAAACACATGACTGTTAAAAAATCACAACCTCAAATGGCTTTAGAAGTCTATGACCAATAATGAGAATGGTTTCCCCACTCAGGCGTAAGTAATAAGCAGTTTTTCCCTTATGCAGGAATATTGACGACCAGTTTACCGCCTCCGTACACGTAACTTTCAGGTCCCGGTTCATGCATTTGATGGAATGTTACCTGCGCCATGGAGCCCAGTTCTCCTGGCGTCTGGCATTTCCCCCACTCTCTGCTCCAACAGCACAGCACTTGGCATCTTGCATTGCAATTGCAGCTTTCTTTATTCACTTCTCTCACTGAACAGTGAATTCCACCAGGGCGGAGACTCTGTGTCTCGCTCTCCACTGTGGTCCCTGTGCCTCACCTGTGCCTGGCCCAGTGTCACACTCAGTAAGGAGCAGATGCCTGGATGCATTTGGAGACTCACTTTAAATTATATGGCAAGCTATTCAACTGGCTTTTCAAACTGGAAAGTGCGTGTTTGAAGGGAAAATTTTTAAACTCTGAAAGAAATGTTGGAAATAAGCACTGAGTCAAAATGTATAGAAACCATAAGAATGCTGACAGTAAGAGCCTAAAACACATGATCCCGACTATCTTTTCCCAATTCTAACCCTCCAGAGTGTTCAGTGGTGCCCAGTCTTCATAATGTAATTCTTCACAGCACCCTGGATGCATTAAAACCACAGATTAACATGATACTCATTTTCGTTAAGGAAAATAATTTACATACAGTGCTTAGAGTAGAGCCTGGCACACTGAATATTTTCGATAAAATAATTTACATACAGTGCTTAGAGTAGAGCCTGGCAGATTGAACATTTTTGATAAATGACAGCAAGTGTAATTATTAGCACTTCGGAAGTGCAAAGTTGCATTGTTATTAAGACAAATATATTTGGAGTTCGTCCAATTTTTTCCTGGCTCTAAAGTCTGCTAGTGGCACTTAACTTTATTCCCAAGTTTTGAAAGAATTGTTATTTTAAAAGTCTGTTAACCAAGGAAATGCACGCCCTAAACCTATAATGTATCAAATTTTACTTCCTTCTTGTTTTAAGGAGTTCTTTTTCTGCCTTGAATACAAACAAGCTCTCTAAAGGTTAAAAGCAAATGCTCTTTTTAGTGTCAAAAAGAGCTTGCCTTTGTTTGCTCAGGAAAAAAAGTGACTGATTCAGCATACCTTCTTTGAAAACCAAAACAAACAAACAAACAAAAACTCCAAAACAAACAAACAAAAAATCCCCCTAATTTTTACAAAGGTATTATGCTCCTCTTTGTTGGAAAAGAATTAGTACATTAAAGAGTCTGCCCAGAGCTGTAAAATCTCTTTATTCAAACACATACCATAGTGCAAAAGATAGTTAATATCAATTCAGGCCATTAAGAGTAAGAAAGGAAATGTGTTCCAACAAAAGTCTGTGTGTCAACAAACTACAGAGACTAGGTAGCATCTTTTAGGAACCATTTTTATTCCACTAATGCCTTTCCGTCCGGAATCTATTGATCGTAAATGCAACCTGTCTACTTCCGCCTTTGAAAAATGGATGGACAAATTCATCTGCATGTAACTCACCTCCTCTTTTCTTTTACATAAAACAGATGCCACAGCTGTTATTGTTCTTCATACAGATGTTTCTACCCAGAGAAACATCGGGGTGACACTCTGCTACAATGTGCTATTTGTTCTAGAGGGGTCAACAGCTTGCTACCTTGCCTAGGCCCAGGGTGACCGACTGCATATGTGCAGTGGTCTTATCCCATCAGTGCCCCCGAGCATGTGTTCAGAACCAAGTGGATACACCTTGGCACACTTACCTTCCCTGCAGGGACATCATCGGACTGCCTTGATAATCCAGGAACCTCGTCCACCTTGTCTTGATGCTCTGCCCTCTTGGCTTCCTGCTGGCTGTCACCTGGCACGTTTTCCTGTCCCTTGTCCAGCTTGAAGAATTTCTCAAAAAAGCTGGAGTCCTTGGGCTTGGAGGGAGCTTCTCCTCCTGCTCCCCCTGCCTCAGGTGGGAGAAGTGTGGGATCCCCGGCGGCAGAGAGGACTTTGTCTTGGGCCGGGGCGTGCCCTGGGGTTTTATCTGTGTCCTGCCCTGGTCCAGCTGCCACCGGAAGTGTCCAGCTCTCACTTGGGTCTTTGTTTGCTGGAGCTTTATTGGAGCTGACATCAAGCTTCACTGATCCAAGGGATGAATCTGTGGCTTGGTCTCCGGTACGTCCTGGTACAGGCCGAGAGAGCATCAAGAAAAAACGAGATTTAGCAGCTGGTGCCTCGGGTTTGGCCTCTTTCCCAAGATTCTTTCCGTCGGCATCCACAACAGCACTTATCTCCATTGTCTCGGGGGAAGAAGTGGCCACATTATCCGTCTTGACACTTATTCCCAAGTCGACTGTAAACATAAACATAAACAGCGGTTATTCAGCCAAGCTGGGAAATTCAGGCACTAATAACGGACTCCAGACATTTTTTATACAAAAGCCATACTGCAAACAGGAACTGTGTTATTCTCTGGTCATTCTGAAAGGTAGAAGTTAGCTCTCCAGATCTCCCTGGACCCTGCTTTTCTTGGGAGAGGAGAAGGCAAGGTTGGTGAGGAGGGAAAGCTACTTAATGGAAAGTCACTAGCTGCCAGGTGTGGAATGAGTGACAGTCAATGTTAATTAATCTTCTTTTATCTTTGTAAGAACTCTGTGAGCAGCATATTGTCACGATGTCAACCGGGAGGCAGTACAGCAATTAGGAGCTTGAGTTCTGGAGCTAGAACAAGGTTTCTCAACCTCACCGCTACTCACATTTGAAACCAGATTATTCTTTGATATGAAGGTTCGTCCTGTGCATCATAGGCTGATTAGCAGCGTCCCTGGCCTCTGCCCACTAGATGCCAGTCACATGTCCCAATCATGACAACCAAAAATATCTCTAGGCATTGCTAAACGTCCCCTGGAGGACAAAATTCACGTTTGAGAAGCACTGAGCCGAAATGTCTGTTTGAATCCAGGTTATCTAACTTTCTGTACCTCAACTTTCTGGTAAATGGAGACAGATAATGAATCTACCTCGTAATTTTGTACAAAGATTACATGAGTTAATAGTCTTAAAGCAAGTACAACAGTGTCTGGAATATATTAAGTGCTTAATAAATATCACAAACATTAGTTATTATCATTATTCATGAGTGAGAAAACTGACCGTCAGAGAGGTTAGTACACCCTCCCCTGGCTGCCCAGTAAGCTAGTAAGCAGCAGAGTCTGGCTTCAGGCAGAAATCTGACTTCTAAGTTCATGCTCTCTCTGTCTTACCAAGGACTTGTATTAGCATAGACTGTTAAGAATATGGGAAGTTTTAAAAATACAGTACTCAGAAGGTTTCTCTTTGAAAGGCTGGAAGAGCAGATGTCTACACAAGAAGGCAAATTAGACATCAGGCTAGTGTGGAATTAAAGGTGTAGCGTTATCTGGCCAAGACTGTGTCTGTGGGTATAGGCGCCAACCCTTCGAGGGAAGGGCACTGTTTCCAACATCCACCCTTTCTCCTTTGACCTCTGCCTTGACCTAAATTAACGATAAAAGGGTCCTTCTTTTCTAGGACCCTAGTATAAATGAGTGTAATAGTCAGGAAAAAAAGAACACCAAGAATGTTGGGATCCCAGTTAAAGATGAAGATTCTCTACTGATAGGCTGTGTGATAATGGGTAAATCACCAAAAATCTTTCAATCTCTTCATTTGTAAAATGGGAATATTGATAGTCTCCTGCAAGGCTGTTGTAATGCTTAAAGAAGAAAAGTCATGCAAAGGATCTGGCACAATGCCTTTTCCATAATAGGTGCTTCGTAACTGCCAGATACTGTGATATCTTTTCAGGTTTCTCACATGCCTTTGACAACGTTGCATTTTGCTTGATACATCTGTAGTCAGACACTTTTCAATATCTGTTTGCAGGAAGACAGAAAAAGAAAGGGAAGAATTGAGGTTTCTTTGATCTATTCATATTGCTCATTAATATGTAGTGAGAAATACATACACACACACACACACACACACACACACACACATGTGCCTCCATTAGCAATTATTTTTGCCAAACTCTAGTGTCTCACAGTGTCTAGACTAAAGGACAAACAGAAAAGGGGGAAGAGTGAGCTGGATTAAGCATTGAGGGACAGGGAAGAAATCATCTGGGGCAAGCCCAGGGATGAATGTTAGGGGTTTCTCATAAACCTGAACCTGAAGGAAATCACCCTGCCAGCACATTGATCTTCTAGCTCTTCTTAATCTTTTTTTCTGTGATTCAGGAATTCATAATGGTGGCAAATACTATGCTAAAGAAGAAAAAAAGAGGGAGAATAAGTAAGTGATAGGTGGATGCATCAGGGTATAAAGTTAGCAAGTAAGGCTGAAGTGTCAGAGTGAGTATAAATGAATTGTGGGAATGGTCCATGCCAGGGGAAGAGAGAATGGTTGACAAAAAGGGAAATGCTAAGACTCAAAACAGGGAAGGGCTTTTCAAACTGCCAAGAGCACCAACTTATTTCCTTCCTTTTAATTCCTCTCTTCTTTACCCACTGGCTGGAAAGCAAAGGAGTTAGTGGTAAGTAAGAGTGTTATAGTCAGAGAAAAAGTCTTTGAAAAACACAAAGTACTTTCCATGGACAGCCTTTTTTATTTTAAAGTACCAATATGTTGCTTTGAAAAAGAATAAATTCCTTACATCCAGGTATCTGGAATAGACTACCAACCATAAAAAAAATCCAGTACCAAATGGAGTCACAGGTAAATTCTACCAGTTGTACAAAGAAGAGCTGGTACAATTCCTACTGAAATTATTCCAAAAAATTGAGTAGGAGGGAGACTTTCCTAACTCATTTGATGAGGCCAGCATCATCCTGATATCAAAACCTGGCAGAGATACAACAACAAAAGCTTCAGGCCAGTATCCTTGATGAACTTCAATGCAAAAATCCTCAACAAAATACTAGCAAACTGAATCCAGCAGCACACCAAAAAGCTTATCCACCATGATCAAGTAGGCTTTATCCCTTGGATGCAAGGTTGGTTTAACATATGCAAATCAATAAATGTGATTCATCACAGAAACAGAATTAAAGACAAAAACTACATGATTATCTCAACAGATCTAGAAAAGATTTTCAATAAAATTAGGCATCCATTTACGTTAGAAACTCTCAATCAACTAGGTATTGAAGGAACATACCTCAAAATAATAAGAACCATGTGTGACAAACGCACAGCTAACATCATACTGAATGGGCAAAAGCTGGAAGCATTTTCTTTGAAGACTGGCACAAGACAAGGATGACCTCTGTCACCAGTCCTATTCAACATAGTATTGGAAGTCTGGGCCAGGGCAATCAGGCAAGAGAAATAAATAAAGGGCATCCAAATAGGAAGAGAGGAAGTCAAACTATCGTTGTTTGCAGACTACATGATCCTATATCTAGAAAACCCCATAGTCTCAGCCCCAAAGCTTCTTAAGCTGATAAACAACTTCAGCAAAGTCTCAGGATACAAAATCAATGTGCAGAAATTACCGGCATTCCCATGCATCAACAACAGTCAAGCCAGGAGCCAAATCAGGAATGAACTCCCATTCACAATCACCACAAAAAAAATAAAATACCTAGGAATATAGCTAACAAGGGAGCTGAAAGATCTCTACAAGGAGAATAATGAACCACTGCTAATTAGAGATGACACAAACAAATGGAAAAACATTCCATGCTCATTGATAGGAAAAATCAGTATCATTAAAATGGCCATATTGCCCAAAGCAATTTATAGATTCAATGCTATCCCTATTAAACTACTGTTGAGATTCTTCACGGAACCAGAGAAAACTATTTTAAAATTCATATGGAACCCAAAAAAGAGCCTGAATTACTACCAAGGCAATCCTAAACAAAAAGGATAAAGCTGAAGGCATCATGCTACCTGACTTCAAACTATACTACAAGGATACGGTAACCAAAACAACATAATACTGGTACAAAAACAGACACATAGACCAATGGAACAGAATAGAGAACCCAGAAATAAGACCACACACCGACAACTATCTAATCTTCAACAAACCTGACAAAAACATGCAATGGGGAAAAGATTTCCTATTCAATAAAAAGTGCTGGGATAACTGGCTAGCCGTACACAGAATATTAAAACTGGACCCCTTTCTTACAACATATACAAAAATCAACTCAAGATGAATTAAAGACTTGACTGTAAAACCTAGAACTATAAAAACCCTGGAAGACAACCTGGACAATACCATTGAGGACATAGGCATGGACAAAGATTTCATGACAAAGACATCAAAAACAATTGCAACAAAAGCAATTATTGGCAAATGGGACCTAATTAAATGAAAGACCTTCTGCACAGCAAAAGAAACTATCAACCGAGTATACAGGCAACCTACAGAATGGAAGAAAATGTTTGCAAACTAGGCATCCGATAAAGGTCTAATATCCAGCATCTATAAGTAACTTAAATTTACAAGGAAAAACTAAACAACCCTATAAAAAAGTGGGCAAAGGACATGAACAGACATTTTTTTAAAAGAAGGCATACAGGTAATCAACAAGCATATGAAAAAAAGCTCAATATTACTAATCATCAGAGAAATGCAAATCAAAAACCACAATGAGATACCATCTAATACCAGTCAGAATGATACTGTTAAAAAGTCAAAAAATAAGACGCTGGTGAGGTAGTGGAGAGAAAGGAATGCTTATACACTGTTGGTGGGAGTGTAAATTAGTTCAACCATTGTGGAAGACAGTGTGGCAATTCCTCAAAGACCTAAAGATAGAAATACCATTCCATGCAGCAATTCCATTACTGGGTACATACCCAAAAAATAGAAATCATTCTTTTATAAAGATACATGCATGCATATGTTCATTGCAGCACTATTTACAATAGCAAAGACATGGAATCAACCTAAATACCCACCAATGATAACCTGGATGAAGAAAATGTGGTACATGTACACCATGGAATACTATGTAGCCATAAAAAAGAACACGATCATGTCCTTTGCAGGAACATGAATGGAGCTGGAGGCCATTATCCTTAGCAAAGTAATGCAGAAAAAGAAAATCAAATACTGCATGTTCTCACTTATAAATGGGAGCTAAATGATAAGAACACATGACCACACAGGGGGAGAAACACACACTGGGGTCCATCGGAGGGTGGCGGGTGGGAGGAGGGAGAGGATCAGGAAAAATAAATAACTAATAGATATTATTTCATCACCCAGGTATTAATAATACCTATTTCATCACCCAGGCTTGATACCTGGGTGATGAAATAATCTGTATAACAAATCCCCATGACACAAATTTACCTATATAACAAACCTGCCCGTGTACCCCTGAACTTAAAAGTTAAAAAAATGCAAAAAGATGACATACCAAAGAGATGTTACTTTTCATTTTTAAAAACATCAAAGAATTTAAGGAAAATTAAAAAGAAATCAAGTAAGAATGACAATAGCAGCTCCAAAATATTTAGAAGGTAGAGCTGAAATTTTTGATTTTCTTAGTGTAGAAAAATACTTTGTGCTGCATGTTTTTTAAAAGACAGTCATTTTATCTGTATATGTGATTAGAAACTTACTTCCAGTGCCATCTTTGTGTAATTGTTAAGAACTTGGATTGTGGATCAGAGGAACCTGGCTTTGGCTCTTAACTGCTCACTCTTTAAATGGATAACCCAGGAAAGTTGTTTCCTGTCTCTGTGCCTCAGTTTTCTTACAAATGGGCATGAAAATAACAGTGCCTTCTTCAGAGGGTGATTCTGAGGATTAAATGAAATATTGCCCAGACAGTGCTTACTGCGGACTGGTAGATGATAGGTGTTTGGTAAACAGTAGTCATTTTTGTTATACTAATATATTCCTAATATAATTACTATTTTGTATTTTTAAATGTAAGCCATAAGGAAAGGAATTATTCCAATAGTTTAATTTACAAACTTGATTTTTCTAGGAAGACTTTTAAAAACAGTAGTGATATAAATCAATTTATCGTAAGAAGCATAAGTATCCGGGCCAAGCAAGTTTCAGAAATGTTTATCATTTTCAAAGTACCAAATATTCTAGTCAAAACAAGCTGCTTCATCAGAGTTCTAGTTATATATTTAAACATACATGCATACACACGTTTGTATTACAATATTCAAAACTTCTGAGGAAGAATTTTTTTTTTTTCATGTGGCAAAGCTAAAACTTTCACTCGCTACAGCTGTGTACTAGTCTATTTCCATCCTGCTATAAAGAACTGCCCAAGACTGGGTAATGTATAAAGGAAGAGGTTTAATTGACTCACAGTTTAGCATGGCTGGGGAGGCCTCAGGAAACTTACAATCATGGTGGAAGTCAAAGGGGGGCAAGGAACTTTCTTCACAAGGCAGCAAGAAGAAGTGCCAAATGAAGGGGGAAGAGCGCCTTATGAAACCATCAGATCTTGTGAGAACTCACTCACTTTCATGAGAACAGCATGGAGGAAACTGCCCCCATGATCCTATCACCTCCACCTGGTCTCTCCCTTGACACGTGGGGATTATGGGGATTAAATTCAAGATGAGATTTGGGTGGGACACAAAGCCTGATGATATCAAGCTGTAAAAACAATAGCTAACATTCATGGATTGTTTCCCAGCATTAGGATAAATGTATGTAACAAGAGGCATTGTATTTATGTATAACATTTTATTTATTTATTTGGATAAATGTCTATAACAAGAAACATTTTATTTAAGTATAACAGCAAATCTACAAGTTAGGTACTATCATCACTCCCATTTTACAGGTCGGGAAACTGAGGCTCTGAAAACTCAAGTCAGTTTTTTAACTTTGTCCAGCTAATGACTGGTAGATTTAGTATTTGAACCCACGTTTGCCTGATTCCAAAGTTCAAACTCCCAACAACATGTGGTATCCAAAGCAAGAACAGAAGAGAAAGAAGAAACAGAAGGAAGGGAAGATGAACAAAGTAGACAAAGTTTAGTTAATAGAATTAGTGGATACCCAAGAAAAAATTATGCACAAGGTGGGGGGGAAAAAACCCTATTTTCTCACATCTGGGAAACATTGATATCTATATATTTTGGGTTTTAAATAAAAATTAGATTATGTCATTCATCTGCATAAAATCATCCAAAGAAGGGCCTCACAAAATTAAAACAAAAATCCAAACTCTCTACCATGGGCCACACCCTCCAGAACTCTAGCTTGTGCTATGTTTTTCCTCACACCTTTCAACATACCAGCATGTTTCCACCTGCAGCCCTCACCACTAGTTATTCTTTCAAGTTGGAAATATTTTCACTAAGATCTTCCTATGGTTACCTTCTTATCATTCAAGCTTAGGTCATGTCAGGCCTTCCCTGACTCCTCCATCTGAAGTAACCCCTCCTGCTCACACCGTTTATTCTCTAGACTCCACAGAGGATTCATCACTCTCTGAAATAATCCCATTAATTTCTTCTTCACTTGTTTCCTCTCCACTACCTGAAGCCCCAGGTGGACCCGGACTTGGTCTTCTCTGCTTACAGCTGCATTCCAGTGTCTCCCATAGTGCTAGACAATAGGATTAAGCCAGGTAACTGGGTGAAGCAGCAAGCACAGAGCTTGAGGCACAGCCTAGAAAACACTCCGCAAAGGACCATGATTGTAACCGTGGTAGGGCATGCCAGTGAACAGGTCGGGAAACTGAGGCTCCGAGAAGAGACTGATGTTGTGCTGGATGGAATTCCTTTTCTCTGACAATACATTTTCCAAATCCTCCAAGCCTTCAGCTTAAAGAGGAAAGCAGAAACTGACATTACGATTTTATTTACAAAGTGTCCATGTATGAACATTATTCACCACCCAATCATCTCTTCCTATGCAAGCAACACCGTCCTATGCATCAATAGCCTGATCTGTCAGGATTCAGGATAAAGTGGACATACACACACTGATTGCAAAGGGAAATTGCAAATCTTGCAAAAAATGCAGGGGTTTATAGAGTCTTGTAACACTGGTGAGCTGCTCAGATCACACCCATGGCTGTGGTTGGACAAGCATCTGGCAAAGTTAAAACAGATCACGGAAGACGCAAAAGTGGACGACACAACACAGTAAGTTCTTCAAAAGAGAGTTGCATTAGAATATCAAAGGACTATGTCAGGCCTTTGGGAAAACTCAAAACTTCATGAGGACCTCAAAAACTGATGCAAAAATGACCCTTTAATGGTCATACTGCAAGAGTCAAATCACACTTCAAACAGCTGTGGCTTTCTATGTTGTGCAAATGCATTTGTTGTTTTAAAGGTCTCAAAGTCAGGGTACATGTGGCAGATACTTATGGCTTGGAGGAAGATGTTAGATTTGAAACTTTCACTGAATGATCGCATTTCATGCTTTTCATCCGTACATTAAAAAGCCGGAATGTCTTTGCCAAGAAATTCTAGCATAAATAAAAGGATGGGATTTTGGAACATCGTGGTAGAATTCTTAACGATCAGCTTTATACAACATATCTGGACATTTAGTGATAGAAATGCTGGATTCAAATGGAATGCAGGCAAAGGTACTGCTACCCCCGTGCTCTTCAGAAAGCATCCTCTAAAAGCGGCAGTGATGATCGGATACTGTGGGGCAAGACTGACGGTGACACTCACCATTTCCACTCTTTTCTTTGGTCATGTGTTTCCTGTCATTCCTGTGCTACAAACTCTGGAATACGCAAAGTTCATTCAAATGCAAAACCAGCCTTTGCTCCAACACGAGCCAATATTTTTATTTAAAGACACATCAGATGTTTCATTTGGTCTTTTGCTTTTTTTTTTTTGTAAATCTGATAATAATGTACATTTAATCTGTGTTTACAACCAAAATAATTAATCTCTCTGAACCCTTTGTTTTTCCTGTCTCTATCCTCCACCCTCATTGCCAGATAAATAACATCTGCAACCTGATGTAGCATATTGAACTTTGTTTATACTCACGCAAACATGTGTAAGCATCCCAGATACACATAAACAGGAACTGTATCTGTCATTGTTGTTTTTATAGAAATTGATCACATTAGACATATTTTCTGATTACTTTTGTACATTATACTTGGTCCTCATAGTCAATAGCTCCAAATCCATCTTATCTTCTAAAGTAGGTGCATAATATTCCTTCGTATGGATATACCAAAAGATATTCAAACCATTGCCTAATCAGTGAATAGCCTGGTAGTTTCCACATCGTTTTTTCCATTTCCACTATGGCTGGAATAAATTTTCATGTCCAAAAATCCTAAACTGGTGCTGTATTTATATAGAATAGAGGCACAGATGTAGAAGTGTTACACACAAATCAATATGCAATTAATTTTTAAAAACAGACACTGCCATATTCTTTTCTCAAAAAGGCTCTAGAGGTTCACATTTCCAGCAGCAATGAGTGTCTCAAGCACCTTTTAAGTGGTAAGCAGCTTACCAGGGGATGTGGTCTATTATTCCATCAGTGGCTTCCGTTGTTAGGACACCACGGGTCAGCTGTGGAGATGGGGTTGAGGGGCAGGTTGAGTTCAGGACACAGAAGATTGCCAAAGGGTGACTATTATTACTTTGAGACTCTGGAAAAATTACACAGGAAACAGAGACAAGAGGCTCAGGGTGCAGCAAAGTAGCCAAATCAGGACAATACTGCTTTCTTCGGAGCAGATATACAAATGGCCAAGGAACTCGTAAAAAGATGCCTAACATCATCTCATTAGGGAAGTGCAGTCGAAGCCACAGCCTGATCCGTCTTCACACCCACGAGGATGGCCATAATGAGACAGACAATAACCAGCGTTAGGGAAGATGTGGAAACATCGGAACGCTCACGCATTGCTGGCGGGAACATGACATGGTACAGCTGCTTTGGAAAGCAGTTTAACAGTTCCTGGAAAAGTTAAACATGGAGTTACCCTAAGACCCAGCAATTCCATTTCTAGGTAAGCAAGAAAATGAAAACATATGTCCACACAAAAACTTGTACACAAATGTCCATAGCAGCATTTTCATAACAGCTGAAAAGTGGAAACAACCCAAATATCCATCGATTGGAAAAAGGAAATCTAGTATTTGCATACAATAGAGTATTAACCAACCATAAGAAGAAACAAAGCACTGATCCATATTATATCATGCTTTATACTTGGAAGCATGATGCTAAGTGAAAGACGCCAGACACAAAAAGCAAAATATTGTATGACTCCACTTATATGAAGTGTCTAGAATAGGCAAATCCATCGAGGCAGAAAACAGACTAGTGGTTGCCAGTGGTTGGGAATAGGGAAAAAACTAAGCCCTAAAGGGTAGGGAGTTTTCTTTTGGAGTGATGACGATGCTCTGGAATGAAACGTGGAACGGTTGCACGCACGGTGCAAATATCCTTAAAATCACTGAATTGCCACCCTACAAGGTGAAGTTTACAGTAGGTGAATTGTACCTCCGTTTGTAAAAAGAAGAATTAGATAAATAAACAGCAACACAGCACCAAGGGGTGGGGGTAGGAAATAGACAACAAAAAGGAGTGAAGAGTTCACAGGAAAAGACACGCAGCCAGCTTTTAAGCAGAAGAAAAGATGTTTGGCCTCATAAGTAGTAAAATAAAAGCACGATAAATTATGACACTTGGCTTTCCCCCTGCCAAATTGGTTAAAAAGGAGACATTTGATGACCCCAATGGAAAGAGCATAAAAAAAGAGCAGCTGCGGCCGGGTGCAGTGGCTTACGCCTGTAATCCCAGCATTTTGGGAGGCCAAGGTGGGCAAATCACAAGATCAGGAGTTCAAGAGCAGCCTGGCCAACATAGTGAAACCCCGTCTCTACTAAAAAGCAAAACAACAAAAAACCAAAAAATTAGGTGGGCTTAGTGGTGGGTACCTGTAATCCCAGCTACTTGGGAGGCTGTGGCAGGAGAATCACTTGAACCTGGGAGGTGGAGGTTGCACTGAGCCGAGATTATGCCACTGCACTCTAACCCGGGCAACAGAGTGAGACTGTGTCTCAAAAACAAAACAAAACAAAAAGAGCCGCCGTATGGATCGTCGGTGGGAGTGTAATTTGGCCACCTCTTTGGGGAATAGCTCAGTAATATCTATTAATACTTAAAATTTCACAAACACTGTGAGTCTAACTTCCACTTCTAGAATGTTATCCTAGAAATATAACTGCATAGGGGTAAAAAGGCTTACATAGGGAACTATTTGCTGGACTACTGTAGTTGTAGCAAAAAACTGGAAATGACCCAAACACTTATTAGTAGAAACCCAGTTCAATAAATTATCATGTGTCCTTGAGGACACATGGACACAAAGAGGGGAATGACCAACACAGAGCCTACTTGAAGGTGGAGGAGGAAGTCGATCAGAAAAAATAACTATTTGGTACTAGGCTTAGTACCTGGGTGACATAATAATCTATACAGCAAACCCCCATGACGCAAGTTTACCTATATAACAAACCTGCACATGTACTCTGAACCTAAACAAAAGTTTAAAAAAATAAACAATCACATGTCCCTACAATAAAATACTCCACAGGCATTAAAATTCCCCAAGGAATTTTAGTAAGAAAAAAAAAAAACCTGTATCCAAAAGCATGTACAGTATGTTTCCATTTTTAAAAAATGGTGTCGAGAGGTTGAGGAGAGAATGTATAAATAGACATGCTTGGGATACCTCTGGATACAAGAAACTGTAGAGTATTTACCTCTAAGGAAGGAAATTTGGGATGGGGTTTGGGGAATCATCAGAGTTAGGGTGGGGATTTTTTCTCTGCCTTATCTTATTATGTATGTCACTCAGAATGTTTACTATGTATATGCATCTACCCCATCCGTGCCATTAAGAAATGAAGAAATAATGAAAAGAAAAAATGAA
>NW_012101920.1:3242674-3246607 GCF_000951045.1 Mandrillus leucophaeus
AAAAAAAAAAAACCTGTATCCAAAAGCATGTACAGTATGTTTCCATTTTTAAAAAATGGTGTCGAGAGGTTGAGGAGAGAATGTATAAATAGACATGCTTGGGATACCTCTGGATACAAGAAACTGTAGAGTATTTACCTCTAAGGAAGGAAATTTGGGATGGGGTTTGGGGAATCATCAGAGTTAGGGTGGGGATTTTTTCTCTGCCTTATCTTATTATGTATGTCACTCAGAATGTTTACTATGTATATGCATCTACCCCATCCGTGCCATTAAGAAATGAAGAAATAATGAAAAGAAAAAATGAAAGCAGGGAACTACGAGAGGTGGTATTCAAAGCGGACTGAACGTTTGACCTACTTCCCGATTTGCCTGGGGCTGGCCCAGCAGCGAGGCGGCTTCTCACTAATGAGCATCAGCTTTGACTGGAGGGGTTGATAGGCGGGGTGGGCCCTGCTTGCTGAGCGAGTATCATGGCCTTGGGGACATCTCCGTATTGCAGAGTCTGAGCCTCTGCTTGGCAAATTCAGAAAATCCAGCTTTTCCTTTTACATCACCTGGAGTTGATGTAACTCTCAGAAGGAATTTTTAAGAGGACTCATGAATTAACCACGTAGCCAACTTACTGGCTTAAGACTACGTGACAGAAAGCTGCAAAGAGGACCAGCCACTGGCAACATCCTACCACTGTCCCTCTCTGTGGAAAATACACGCGGGAAGCACATTGTGATGGGCAGGGTGCCTGGTGAGCCCAGAAATCTGCAAGCACAGCTGAAATCGGTTACAGGATTTCAATGTTTCGTTGCTTGAAGCTATGATAGCTTGATGATGATGATGATGATGATTTTTTTATAGCCATCTTTTTTGAGGGATTTGAAGTAGGGAAAAAAATAAACTTCGCACTATCGGAGGTTGCCAACTATGAGGTCTGCTGATGTTTGGCCAACACAGTGTTTATATTTTTTTGAATTGGGAAATTTCATTTGAAAGTCCTCAAATCAGGCTGTCAGAGAAATATCTTATTATTGGCTAAGGGTTTCCCAGGGCAGCCATCCTCGAAGCTGCTTGGAGCCCGGTAAACAAGGAGACTTTCCAGTTCCCTGCAAACTCCATTTCACTCAGAGCCTTGAGCCAGTTCTTACATGGTCCTCAGACTTGAGCCAGCGCAAGAATACCCGGGAGGGGTTGTGGGAACAGATAGCTGGCCCCACCCCCAGGGGACGGGGTGTTTCTGACTCAGGAGGTCTGGGCTCCAGCTGCAGAAACTGCACATCTAGCAGGTTCCCAGGTGATGTGATGCTGCTGGCCCAGGGACAACTCCGAGAATCACTGCTATTGGGCGCTGCTATTTTACCCACACATGGAGGCAGGCTCTGCTTACATTTTTCAGTTCTTGTTCCCAGTAACATTTGCTCTTTGAGGTACGCTTTGCATGTAACAGATCCTACCCACTGATACAGTATGTGCTTTCATTGATAAGCGTCCAGAAACTTGGAGGGCACCTTACCATTTCTTTGGTCTCACTGATTATTTTTATTTTTGTTAAATGAAAATTGTTGGTAAGTTCTTTTTGGTGTGGTAAAAGGATATGAAAAGCAGATTTTTAAAAAAATGTCCACTCTAGGATTAGAATTGTAGGTGTGTTTATTCGATTTCAAGATCTGGTTAAAATGCACCTCGAGGAAGAGAACTGAGTGCAGCTGTTATTTGACAATGCTGTTTCTCTTTTCATGTTTTTTTTTCCATGTTGTCTCTTGGTCTCTCCTATGTCTCTTGGTCTATTCTCCAAGACAAAGACAAGTGATCCTGAAACGTTGCCAATGTTTTTACCTTTAGAGCCCAAGTGTGCTGCCTCGTTTTCTTCTCGGTCCGAAAAGGCAAAGAGAAAGTTGCATATTACTCAAGCAGCAGTTGCATGGCAGTTAATAAAATCAGACTGTATGAGCCATGAAACAGTAAGTTGTGTCCACAGTATCAGTCATGGTAAGTAAAAAAAAAAATCTTTAAAAATTTAAAACAGAAATGTCAATGTTTTATTTCTGAAAAATGTGAATAAGAAATTTTCCGGCTGGGCGCGGTGGCTCATGCCTATAATCCCAGCACTTTGGGAGACCAATGTTGGTGGGTTACCTGAGGTCAGGAGTTTGAGACCAGCCTGGCCAACATAGTGAAACCCTATCTCTACTAAAAATACAAAAATTAGCCAGATGCGGTGGCGCGCGCCTGTAATCTCAGCTACCAGGGAGGCTGAGGCATGAGAATCGCTTGAACCCGGGAGGTGGAGGTTGCAGTGAGCTGAGATTGCACCACTGCACTCCAGCTTGGGCGGCAGAAGGAGACTCTGTCTCAAAAAAAAAAAAAGGAAAAAGAAAAAAAGAAATTTTCTAAGCATATTCCAAATGACTTTCAATATTGGATAAACATTAGGAGTTTAAAAATACTTATGTCAGCGGAGTGCTGTGACTCACGCCTCTAATCCCAGCAATGTGGGAGGCCAAAGAGAGAGAGTCACTTGAGCCCAGGAGTTTGAGACCAGCCTGGATAACAGAAAAATAATTTACAGAAAATAATTTACAAAAAAATTAAAAAATTATCCAGGTGTAGTGGTGTGTGCCTGTGATCCCAGTTACACAGGAGGCTGAGGCAAGAGGATTCCTTGAGCCCTGGAGGTCAAGGCTGCAGTGAGCCATCATCATGCCACTGCACTCCAGCTGGGTGACAGAGCAAGACCTCATCTAAAACAAAAACAACAAACAAACACAACAAAAAAAATTTACGCCCAGGTAAAAATTGTCAGAGAAAAATAAGAAAAAAACCGAATGCCCAACATTAGCATAATGGCTGAATGAATTATAGTATGTCTAGACCTTGAAGTACATTGTAGCTTTAAAAAAAATGAATTAAAGTTATACCAGTTGAATCTGGAGGGATTTCCACATATTGTTAAGTGAGATGGGGAAGATTATTACAATGAAGAAATAACACTATTAATGGACGTGCTGGAAAATGTCTGTATAGGGATTGTTAAAGTAAATTAAAATAAAGACCAGACCTGAAGAATCCCTGAGCGGACAAAGCCTGTTAGACCACATAAGTGACCTAAACCTTGCTTGATTTGCAAACCTAAGCAAAACAACTCGAACTGTTTCTTGTAAATGCCTATGCTAAAGAAAAACAGAACTTGAGCTCAACCAATCAGAAACAGTCAACAAATTTAAAATTCTATAACTGGGCACTTTCCAATGAGACGATCAAACAAGGCAACTGTGTAATTGTAACAAACCAAAAAAATATTATATTATACTTCTGCATTTTCCCTACATTCTTGCATGTGATGCTTTGTCATCAAAACACTAAATCCTTTTGGTTTTGTTTTCTCAAATTAATGAATTGCCTCTATTGAGATAAACTCTTCAAAATTTTATTGTATCTCAGATTTGTCTTTTACAAAGTATAGAACAAAGAGAAAAATATGAAAGAAGAAATATTAGGTTGTTAGCTTGGGTGTCCTTTGAGGGGGTAGGGAAGATGTGAGATGAGGAAGGAGCTAATAAGAAAAAGAAAAAGAAAGGTTTCACCAAAACAACAATAACAGAAAATATTATTGCATTTCTTCATATATATTAATTAGTATTTATGTAAGTATATATGCATGTAAAAATAAAATACAAAGAATTAAAATGCATACTAATACTTATTTCAGTTATCTATGGCTGTGTAACAAGCATCCCCAAAATGAATGACTTAACCACCATTTTATTAGCTCATGATTTCATGCATTAAGAATTCAGGGCCAGGCACGGTGGCTCATGCCTGTAATCCCAGCACTTTGGGAGACTGAGGCGGGCGGATCACGAGGTCAGGAGTTTCAGACCAGCCTGGCCAACATAGTGGAACCCTGTCTCTACTAAAAATACAAAAAATTAGCTGGGC
>NW_012101920.1:3249459-3258502 GCF_000951045.1 Mandrillus leucophaeus
TGGGGACTGGATGGGCACCTCTCTCTTGCCTCATGGCTTCTTCATGTGACTAGCTTGGGCTATCTCACAGCGTGGCAATCTCAGGGTAGAACTTCTGACATTGTGTCTAGCCTTTCCCAGAGCTAGTGTTGCAAGAGACAAGGCAGAAGCTCCAAGTCTTCTTAAAAGGCTTCTTGAAAGTCCTGTGTCATCCCTTCTACTACATACTGTTGGTTATATAGGACCAGCCCAGAGGGAACTACACAGGGGTGTGAATACCAGGAAGCATGGGTTACTGCGTGGTGGGCTGTGTGTGTGTGTGCATCTTTGGAGGCTATCAACCACAATAATGCAACAGGGAAGATAATTTTATCTAACAGGAATTCTCCACTAGGCTTTTTGGTGAGAAAAAGCACTGAGTTTGGGAAGGATGAGATTTCCCCAGGGCTCTTGCTCACTCCCAAGGAAGACAGAGGCACAAAGAGCTGTTGGGCCATCGGGGAGAGCCAGTGTTCAGAACTCTCTGTTATTACTTTAGACTGAGTGGTGATACAGTGCAATGGAGGGAAAGAAGAGAGGAGAGTGCCTGTGAGTGTTATCAGTGGAGAGTCGTCCAGGTTCTTGGTGTTTTGAACAAAAAAATTGGACAAAATGCACAAAGCAATGAAAGCACAGATTTATAGAAATGAAAGTACACTCCACAGAGTGGGAGCAGGTTCGAGCAAGTGGCTTAAGAGTGCTGGTTACAGAATTTTCTGGAGTTTAGATACCCTCTAGCAGTTTCCCATTGGTTACTTGGTGTATGCTCTACCTAAATGAAGAGGATGAAGTAAAGTTACAAAGTTATTTACTTGGTGTACACCCTATGCAAATGAAGAGGATATTTCCTGCCACAGCTGAAGTGGAGTTACGCCCACAGTCGGGCATAGAAAGTGGAGGGTTTTCTGCATGACTTAGTTCTAGGAAGTCCTTAGCTTCCCTGCCTCCAGACCCTATTCCCCTGCCTCACGAGGATGGGGTGTCTTGCAGAGATTCAAGGTGGAGAGTTGAGGATAGGGAGCCTTTTGAGTGAGAGACACATAGCAATGTGGTAGGAGGAGAGAGAAAAGTGGTGTTTAGGACGTGAGTTAGATCTCCTTAATGTCTTTCGAAAGGCCAGAGTAAGGATATGAACTACATTCCTTTGCTCAATTCTAATAATTCTTTGGAATCACCTCTGGCAGACACTGCTTGTGGCCTGCCCAATAGCCAATCCTCTCCAGCCCCAACCATGTATTATTATTATTATTCGCCTGCATCTCAGAGAGATGCTTGATTCCCTGCATCCCATGCAGCTGGTATGGGCCATGTGATATAGCTCTGGCCAATAAGAGGATGCCTACATGGGGGCAGAGGCTTCGCGGAAAGATCCTCCTTCCTCTCATAATACAAGGAGAAAAAAAAATGGTGGCAAAGTTTGGCCTTTCCTCTCCTGCTTTTGGATCCCATGATGTGATGTTTGGTTCTGCGACAGCCATCTTGTGAGCAGGAGTGACACAATTGGCTCATGTACTTGGTGTTTTGATGAGGCTGTCAGACTGCTGCACCAAATTTAGAACTGCCACCTCCAGACTTCTTGCTCAAATTAAAAGTGATATTTACTTAGCCAGGGTTGCATTCCTTGAAGCTGAGTGCAGCAGAGTCTGGGAACTTGCCCTTCGGCCTTATTATTTTGTTCCTCTGCTTCCACTGGCTTAATATGCCACTGTTCATTCATCAACCATTTCTAAGTCTTTAGTGTATCTCAGGCCTTGTGCTGAGCTCTGGGACCCTCATAACAAAAAAGGATGGCAAGCACCCTGCTCTCAGGGACTTTTACCTGAGTTTAGAAACAGATAAAAAATAAGACCAATTGGAGGGAAATAGTGGACACTAGGAGAACACATGTATTTGCTCCCTTCCAGACAAGTGCTGTTGCCTATATTTTTTACTACATCAGGGAGCTATGCTTTTTGGCATTGGGTCTCCCATTGCACTTTGCCCAGGCATTGATATTGGCAAATGCTTCTCTTCTCACTCATTATGTTATTGGCAGGAGCACTTTGCTCAAGTTAGAATTTTCAATCCAATAACATGATTCCACTAAACATCTTTTTTTTTTTTTTTTTTTTTAAAAAAAAGCAAAATTAGTCAATTCTTTTTAGGAACAATGACTAGGAGCAAAAAGGAAGATACTAATTTTAGAAACCTCTTATCCAGGTCAAACATTCCTTCTGTTTCTGGAAAATGATGTGTCCTGGCAGAGAAGGCATGTCTTAGTCTCTGACATACATCAGCAATGAAGTCTGAGAACTAATGTCACAAATTTGCTAGAAAGGAATCAAAGAAGGGCAAAAATCAGCATTTTTATTTCTCCAAAGATCTATGAAGTTTTAGGCAAAAATAATATGCAGGTGGGAAAATCTGATCAGGTGATATGTCAGGGAAAGCCAACGGTAAAGAATAAGTATGAGAATAGCCTCTACTTTTTTTTGTTTGTTTGTTTTTGTTTTTGTTTTTTTTTAAATAGAGATGGGGTCTCTCTGTTGCCCAGGCTGAACTCAAACTCTTGGACTCAAGCAATCCTCCCACCTCAGCCTCCCAAAGTGCTGGGATTTTAGGCTTGAACCACTGCACCCACCCCAATAGCCTCTACTTTTGGTTTTGCCCAGAATCCTTTATTTCAGCACATTTATCTTATGCCAGCTGCTGTTTTTAGAGCTCCCCTACAAAGTTCATACTATTATTCCAATTTTACAGATGAGACTCAGAATACAACTTCCTTGCCAAGGTTGTACAGCTAGTGAGTGGCAGAGCCAAAACCTATGCCCGGGTCTGTTAGAGTCCTATGCTTGAGAGGATATGGTTCCATTTCCGATTGCTGTAACAAATTACCCCAAATGCCCCAGCACAAATATATTATGCTTCTGAAGGTTGTAGGTCAAAAATGGGTCAGTGTCTAGAGGCTGTAAGGGAGAATCTATTTCCTTCTCTTCTCTAGTATCCAGAGGTCACCTACATTCCTTGGCTTGTGGCTGCATCCTCCAGCTTCCAGGCCAGCAGTGTAGCATCTTTAAGTCTCTCTCTGTCTGTGACATCTGCTCCCATAATCACACCTTTTCCTACTCCAACCCTTCTGCCTCCCTCTTGTGAAGACCCTTATGATCACATTGAGTCCACCTGGATAATCCAGGATAATATCATCATCTCACATTCCTTAGTCACATCTGCAAAGTCCTTTTGCCATGTAAGGTCACATACTCATAGGTGCTGAAGATTAGACGTGAGCATTTGATGGGAGGAGGGGCACCGTGCCGTGTGCTGGACTCTTAGCTATGATACTCTGTGGTCTCATATACGAAGAAATCGCATAAGTTGCTCTCCCTAGTGTATGCAGTCTCAGTGGGGATGGTATTAATCCCGAGGGGGCGAAAATTGGTTCTGTGGGGGAGGATGAACAAAACTGATTCCTTTTATGTACAGAGCACAGATACAGTACACAGATACACAGATACATGTCAGTGATATTACAATTTCATGAATGGGATTCACTTAGCTCTTAATGCATTACCTTGTCTAGTCCTGGATGTCACCTCTGAGGCCAGCGTGTCATCCCCACTTGCCCACTTGCCTTCTTTGCCCTGGCCGTCCACACTCTGCCTCCCCTTGCAACCCTCCCCAACACCTCAGCTCTGCTTGAGTGAGAAGATGACTCTGGGATCCCCCTTGAAAACATATGTGCCTTTAAAAACTGTGTTTTTGTTATTGAAGAACAAAATGTTAATTATATTACAGCAGCATTAGCTGTGCTCTCACAGAGCTTGGTTTTATGCTAATACTGGCCATCTGTCTCTTCAGGGGGGTCCTTTGCAAAGAAACAAATAGAAAACAACTATATTCTTAAGGTGGTAAAAAGCCTTTTTAGGTATTTCCTTCCCAGAATCTCTAGGCTTAGGCTTTCTCTTCTCTTTTTAGCTTTTGAGTGAAGAAGGTAAGGAGCAGCCGTCATTCTCCTTTCTTACTGGTGGGAAAGTGATTGTTGCATATTAATAGGGGTTGTGGCACGTCCGTGGTAAAGTTTCACTAAATGGAACAGAGTATTCTCTTTCTAGGATGATTAATTTGGTCTTGACAGTGGCGTGTGGGACTAAATGTTCTGTCCTTTCTCACTGCCTGATCTCTGAGACATGGGAGATTGAGTTTCTCCTTCACAATCCACCAAAGTTTGCATGTGAACAAAACCGGGGATCTCTGCACGCCACAGGAAGGTGATGTGCTCAACTGCGAGGTGTGGTCCTACTTGAAGTTGTCTGATTCAATGAGATGCAATAAATTCACATACCACACTTACTAGGGGGAGGTCAATAGGTATCAGGTGACAGTCTCCTGAGGTCTCCCTCTCCTGGGCAGTATATGGGAGGAATGGGCTGACAGAATAGCTAAGAGGTGTCATCTCTTCACAAAACACCTCCCCATCACATTACTTTCTTTTGTGCAGACTCCTCCTGCCCCCAGTGATGAATTCAGAGGAAGTAAAGGAACTGGTTGAGCAGAAGACACCCTTTTAACATAGCAAGTGATCTTCTCCCCCATTCTTTATTGAATTTATTTTTTTTCTTTAGTTGATGTGAGCTGCTTTTGACTATGCTGATTTTTTTGTTGTTGTTGAGATGGATTCTCTCTCTGTCTTTTACTCTGGAGTGTAGTGGCACGATCTCAGCTCACTGCAACATCCGCCTCCCCAGGTTCAAGAAAGATTCTCCTTCCTCAGCCCCCTGAGTATCTGGGATTACAGACGTGTGTCACCCCGCCCAGCTAATTTTTGCATTTTTAGTAGAGATGGGGTTTCCCCATGTTGACCAGGCTGATCTCGAACTCCCGACCTCAGGTGATCCACCCATCTTGGCCTCCCAAAGTGCTGGGATTACAGGCGTGACCCACTGCGCTTGGCCAACTATGCTGATTTTTAAAAAACTTCATTGTACCTTAACAGCATTTACAAAAATCAGATTTATCTGATTGAAGTATAATTTACATACAATAAAATCCACCAACTTTAATAGCACAATTCAGTGCATTTTGACAAAATATGCAGTCATGTAACCTCCATCATGATGAAGATATAAAGCTTCTCCATCATTCCAAAGTTTCCTGATGTCCCTCTGCAGTGACTGCCTCAACCAGCCCCAGCCCCTGGCAACCACTGATCTACTTTCTATCACTACATTTGTGCCCTTTCTAGAATGTTATATACATGGAATCATATAGTATGTTGCCTTTTGTGTCTGGCTTCTTTTTCTCAGTATAATAATTTTGAGATTCATCCATGCTGTTGCATTGATCAATAGTTCCTTCTTATTTATTGCTAAGGAGTATACCATTTGCTATAGCCTGAATGTGTTCCCCAAAATTCATATGTTGAAACTTAATTACCATGTGATCATATTAAGAGGTGGGGCCTTAAGGAGGTGATTAAGTTTAGAGGGCAAAGACCACATAAATGGAATTATAGACTTTATAAAAGGACCCGAGGGAACTAGCTAGTCCCTTTCATGCCCTTCTGTCGCTTCTGCTATATGAGGACACAGCATTCCTCCACTCTGGTGGGCACAGCAACAAGGTGCCATATTGGAAGTATAGAACAGGGCCCTCACCAGACACTAAACCTGCTGGTGCTTTGATCTTGGACTTCCCAGCCTTTAGAACTAAGAGAAATAAATTTCTACTCTTTATAAATTACCTGGTCTATGGTATTTTGTTATAGCAGCACAAACAGATCACGAGACCATTGTATGGATATACCCTAATTGGATTAACCGTTTTTCTAATGATAGATATTTTGCTCTAATACAAATAATTATCCAGATATTTTTGGATTCAAACAAAAAAACTATTTGAAAAGGATAGAGACAAATTGAAGATACTAATTTAAACAATTGTATTTTGGCAGAACAAGCACATAAGCCTCTCACCCAAAGTTTGCAAGCAAATATGTTGGTCTTAGTGGCATTGCAGGTAAATCACATGGTATGCTGCTTTAACATCGTTGACAACCTACTTCAAAATGGGACACTCAAATAACATCTAAAATTGGTGAGTTAAGCTAGAAATAGAACATAAGCAAAAACGGAGACATTTTGATTTTTCAATATATCATTACTTAAGATGAATAATAATCCCAAGCTTTCAAGAAAGATCTCTAATCCACATGGATTGTATTACTTAATGTTTGATATCAAATTCCCTTGATGGCTTGCTCTTACTAAGAAAAAGCACTCTACACGATACATTTCTTTCTAGGAGGATACAGAATGTACTTTCATGTTTTAGTTTAAAAGAAGTATTTTCCCTGATTGATATCTCTCACATTGTATCTAAAGACAAATAAAAGACTTACAAAGCATAAGGGATATAGGAAAGACTAGTTTTAACTTTTGATTTTAAAGTTCCAAAAGATATGTTAAGCAGAAATAATACAGTTAACTTCAAACAGCAATGGCAGTCTTTAAGTCAATTGACATTAAATCTAAGACAGAATAACTTTCCTTATGTATTTACCACATGCCAGACACTGTTCTGAGAGTTTTAGGAGTATTAACTTATTTAAACCATACAACAACTTAGAAGCTTGCTCTTATCATTATTATAATTCCCATTTTACAGATGACAGAACAAAGAAGCTCAGAAACCTACCCAGGCTCACTTATTGGAGCCATGATTCAAATGTAGCATCCCAGCCTCTTTGGCTGTTTGGTTAGCCACGGTACCATTGCTGCTTCTAAATATGCCTTCATAGGAAATATTATTGGATGCCAATTGTATTAGTCTGTTCTCATGCTATTAATAAAGACATACCCAAGACTGGGTAATTTATAAAGGAAAGAGGTTTAGTGGACTCACAGCTCCACATGGCTGGGGAGACCTCACAATCATAGCAGATGACAAAGGAAGAGCAAAGGGATGTCTTACGTGGCAGCAGGCAAGGGAGCATACGCAGAGGAACTCCCATTTATAAAACCACCAAATCTCGTGAGACTTATTCACTATCATGAGAACAGCATGGGAAAAACACGCCCCTATGATTCAATTACCTCCCACTGTGTCCCTCTCATGACACGTGGGGATTATGGGAGCTACAGTTCAAGATGAGATTTGGGTGGGGACACAACCAAACTGTATCACCAATGAACTGTTTTAATTGCAATTTTTTTAAATAGGAAAAGTATAGATAAAAAGAAACCCAACAGTCACCTAGATTTCTATTTACATATTTTTCCAATGACTTTTCTATATCTATATACATATATGTATACACCAACAGAGATCAATAGAAATGTGCATCAAAAGACATGGTCAAAGAATTCTCTCTGAAAGATAAAAAAAAGATCACTCAGAATTCCACTTTTATGCTCCTTAAAACTCCACTGAAAATTATAACTTAGCTAATAATCTTAGGAAAACAGCATGAGGACAATAATAAGCTTAAAAGGGGTAATCACTCTAAAGCAAGTTGCACAGGTTGAAGATGTAAATGAATAACAGGCAAAATTGCTACCTTGGGATTAACTGGGACTCTTTACAAATTCTCCAGTGGTAGCTGAGGATGTTGAAAGCAAGACTGCCAGGTATGAGGGCGAGGTACAAATAACCCATGACTCGTAAATGTGTGTTTCTTCTCCCTTGTCATGTGCAGGTGTTCACACAGCAACTGCTATTTCAGACTGTTGTCCTCAGTTTCTCTTGCCTGTGTCCCTCCTTTCGGGAACATCTTTGTGATATACATACGTATATATGAAATATGCATACATATATGTATATCTCAAATATGTGCATATGCATATGTGAGATATACACATATATGAGCTATACCTATGCATATGTATAGCTCATATATGTTAATACACATACATATATATACACACATATATAAAACATAAATATATTACAGGTGAGAGAGGAAAGAAAAGAGAGAGTGAGACGGAGGATAGACAGAAGGGTAGAGAGACAGGCTTTCTCAATCCCAACAATTTTTCCCTATTCATTCCCTGCCCTTGCACTCCATATTAAATACAAGAGGATAATTGAAAACAACCCGATTAAAAATTGGGCCAAAATGAGAATGTAAACTGGCATAGTCATTATGGGAAATAGTATGGATGTTCCTAAGAAAGTTAAAAAATAAAACTACTATGTTAGTCTGTTTTCACACTGCTGATAAAGACATATCCGAGACTGGGAAGAAAAACAGGTTGAATTGGACTTACAGATCCACATGACTGGGGAGGCCTCAGAATCATGGTGGGAGGTGAAAGGCACTTCTTACATGGCGGTGGCAAGAGAAAATGAGAAAGATGCAAAAGTGGAGGCCCCTGATAAAACCATCCGATCTCATGAGACTTATTCACTACCATGAGAACAGTATGGGGGAAACTGCCCCCATGATTCAAATTATCTCCCACTGGGTCCCTCCCACAACACATAGGAATTATGGGAGTGCAATTAAAAATGAGATTTGGGTGGGGACACAGAGCAAAACCATATCAACTACCATATGATTCAGCAATCCACCTCTGGGTATATATCTAAAAAAATGAAGGCAGGGTAACTGTAGTCCCAAGTTCATTGCAGCATTATTCACAATAGCCAAGATATGGGAACGACCTATGTGTCCATCAGTGGATGAATGGATAAATAAAATATATACATGGACACACACATATACATGTGTATAAATATACACACACACAATGGAATATTCAGTCATACAAAAGAAGGAAATATTGGCATTTGCAACTTGAACCTGGAGGACTTTATGATAAGTGAAAGGAGCTAGACACAGAAAGGCAAATACTATATGATCTCACTTACATGTGGAATCTAAAAAAGTTGAATTCATAGAAGCAGAGAGTAAATGGTGATTACCAGGGGCTGAGGTCCAGGGAAAATTTTGGTCAAAGGGTACATACTTTCACTCATAAGATGAATAAGTTGCATGGTAAATATAAGTTAATAATACTGTTTTGCTCACTTGAAATTTGCTAAGAGT
>NW_012101920.1:3259137-3261487 GCF_000951045.1 Mandrillus leucophaeus
AGACTAGGGCACGGAAATTTTAATACATTCCCCAGGAAATTCTAAAACCTTTGGAACCAATGCTATAATATACCTCCTTCATTACTCAGGAAAGGAAACCGAAGCGCAGAATCTTATATGTGAATGAAAACACCCATAACCATAATATGATAATGATAGAAGCACTTATTATCTGTCAGGCACTGTAGTATGTGCTTTTGTTATACCAGATGCTTATGCTATAGGTACTGTTATTACTTCCGCTGTATGGATGAGGAGCCAGAGGTTCAGAGAGGTTATGTAACTTGCTCAAGGTCACACAGCTAGTAGGTGGCAAAGCCAGCAGTCTGATTGCAGAGTTCTTACCCTCAACTACTGGGCTGTACTAGCTCTTCTTATATAATTTATATGTATCTGTCACATAGTAGAACCTGACCACTCTGAAAGCATTGAATATATAGCCTTATACTCCAGGATAAACTCAAATAGGTAAATATATGCCTCAGTTTTAACACTGCCCTCATGTGGACAAAATTCTGCTGTCTTGTATAATTTACCAGTTTCAGAGGAATTCATAAGTGCTGATAATGGCAGAGGCTGTGCACATTTTGGGGAAAGGAATATATGAAATATCACTGGGGACCATGTTAAATGTTTAATAAACAACCTCCTTTAATCCTCATAGCAATTCTCTGAGGTAGGTACTTTTATCCTCATTTTACAGATGAGAAAACTGAGGCTGAGAAAAGCAGATGTCTTGTGCCAGGTCACACGGCCAGTCATCTGCAGGGCAGGGATTGCAACCTAGGCCTGCCAATCTTCATGTTTTCACTCTATTGCTTTTATCTTATCTGCTGTAACTCCTCAGTCTCCCCCAGCTGTCAGAAGCTCAGAAGAGATCCATTGTTTGGCTGAATCATATCGCCCCAAAAGTTGCTGAAGTCCTAACCCCCTGTGAATGTGACCTTATTTGGAAACAGAATCTTTGCAGATGATCAAGTTAAGCTGAGGTTATTAGAGTGGGCCCTAATCCAGCATGACTGTTTTCATATGATGAAGGGGAAATTTAGATGTGCATAGAGGGAAGATGGCATGAAGATGCAGGGAGAAGATGGCCATCCACAAGCCGATGAGAGTGGCATGGAACATGTTCTCCCTGATGATCCTCAGAAGGAACCACTGCTGCTGAGAACTTTATTTTGAACTTTTGGCCTTCAGCACTGTGAGACAATACATTTCTGTTGTGTAAGCCACCCGTGCATGGTAGCCCAAGGAACAAATGCAAGTGTTTTCAAAGTGAACCTGCGGCTTCAACCCTCTCATTTTTTTTTTTTTTCACCATAAACAGCACCTGCAGACCCTCCTTCCCCATGAGAGGATAGCTGCCCTTCCCAGAGTGCCCTTCCCACCGACCTTCCTCGAAGTGCTGAACTGTGTGGGTTGACATCACCACCGGAACCCCGTTCTGAGCAGACGCGTTGTCCTGAAACAGACCACGTGACATTGTGAGACAAATCTTGGGGGGCAAAATCAGAAGAACTCAAGGAAGAACCTCGAAGATACAAGGATGTCTCACAAAAATTAAACTTAACTTAAAGGCTGTGTTTCTAGAAGCTCCCCAGCTTTCTATCACACCTCGGAGAACAAAATAACTCACTCCAAGAGTGGACTCCAGTTATTATGAGAGCACACCATGGTGCCTCAGCTCAGGGGATCCCACCCTCACAGGAAGCTCTGACCCCTCGCACGGAGGGCACCCCAGGCTCAAATGGGCACTTGTCAAGTCAGGGGTGGAGCACGAGTTTAATATGCTGATTCTGACACCTTTTAGGTTATCCTCACTCCACTGTCTTGCACACACAGACACAATCAATCAGCAGCCAGGATTTTTTAGTCAACACACTTGTCAAATACAGGAAGTTCTTTTTTTTTTTTTTTTTTCTGCTGATGCCCCTTTAATGGTTACTACACTACCTTGTAAATCTCTGCTTCTGGTTCATTCTCTTGGTCTTCAACTCTTTGGGGAACGCTCATTTGGTTACCCATTGCTCCTATAATGGAGAGAAAGAGAGGAAGAGAGAAAGAAATCAAAACCAAACGAAACTACATGCGATACGAAGGTGCAGAGGCCTGGCAAGTTGCCCATGGCTGTATTATCATCAGCTGAGATCAGAACAAATTGCTTGTATTAGTCCGTTCTCACACTGCTATGAAGAAATACCTGAGACTGCGTAATTTATAAAGAAAAGAGGTTGAATTGACTCATGGTTCTGCATGGCTGGGGAGGCGTCAGGAAACTTACAATCATGGCAGAGGGCACCTCTTCACAGGGTACCAGGAGAATGCGTGCGAGCTGGGGAAATGCCAGATG
>NW_012101920.1:3261832-3269833 GCF_000951045.1 Mandrillus leucophaeus
TAGAGACACAGCTCAACTATATCATTGCTTATATTTATTTTGGGGAATAGAAATGAGATTTTGGACTCATCTATTCAAAAGAATTAAAGTTAAATGCAGTCATAATTTTCAGTTGCATTTCACTGATAGGGGAAAATATTTATCATTATGAAAAGTGTATTCAGTGTAGATAGCATTTTTTTCTCTCTTAGCTAGAGTCACAGCTATTAAGATTTTAGAATGAGGGTAATTGAAATAATAATTTTTAGCTTTTTCTGATTCTCAAACTAAATTAATTCCCCTATTAAAACCTTTTACACTACTGCCTTTTTTTTTTTTTCATAGCATTTAGCAGGGTTTGTAATTATATACTTACTTGGGTATATCTTCATGCTTTCATTGATTTAACACATATGGTCATGTGTCACTCAAGGGGGAGGAAATGTTCTGAGAAATGCATCATTAGACGATTTGATGGTTGTGTGAACATCGTAGATGGTATAGCCTACTACACACCTAGGCTGTATGGTATAGCCTATTGTTCCTAGGCCACTAACCTGCACAGTGTGCGACTACATTGAACACTTGGGGAAACTGTGACACACTGGGAAGTATTTGTGCACCTAAACATATTGAAACAGAAAAAGTACAGTAAATACGTAATATTATAATCTCATGCGACCACTAAGTGTATGTGGTCCATCATTGACTAAGGTATCATTATGCAGCGTATGACTTGTCTATTGAGCACAGCTATGCGAGGCACTAGGGTTACAGCTGTGAATTAAACACGCAAGGCCCTCTGACTTCACAGAGCTGAAATATGGTACACAGGGAGAGAGTTAACATATGAACAATAAATCCACAAATGAGGTCATTTCTGATAGTTCAAGGCAGCATGGCACAGTGGTTATGAGCACAGACTCTAGAGCAAAACTGTCTGGGCATGAATCCTCTCTCTGCCCCTTGTGGCTGTGTGTGCTTGGGAGAGTTAATTAGCCTCACTGTGCCTCATAAGACTGCTATAAGGACCCAATGAGTTAATGCTTGTGACCTGGTTAGAACAATGTCTAGCTCATGTTAAGCAAAACATATGTGCTTATTAAACAAAAACGCATAGGGTTCTAAGTTGTGAATAAAAGTAATTTTTTTTTGAGATGGAGTCTCTCTCTGTCACACAGGCTGGAGTGCAGTGGTTCAATCTCAGCTCACTGCAACCTCCGCCTCCTGGGTTTCAACGATTCTCCTGCCTCAGCCTCCTGAGTAGCTGGGATAACAGGTGCGTGGCACAACACCCGGCAATGTTTTTTTTGTATTTTTAGTAGAGACGGGGTTTCACCATGTTGGCTGGGCTGGTCTCGAATGCCTGACCTCATGTGATCCACCCGCCTTGGCCTCCCAAAGTGCTGGGATTACAGGCGCGAGCCACTGCGCCCCGTTGAATAAAAGTAATTAATAACATCACGTGAGATGGGATCATATGGGAGATGGCAGGTTGTGGCAATGCTGGGTAGGATGGTTCTGAAATGACCATTAATGTGGTTATTGTCCCATAGGTGAAGGGCAAAGTTGAGTATTTATGTCTCCCTTCCAAAAGAAATGGTAAGCACCCTGAGGTCAAAGGCAGTGTCTACCTTCATCCAATTTTGTATCTCCTAATCTTAGCAGTGTGTTTGCATTTATTGGGAGCTCAATTATTATTAGTCAATGGAGGGAATAACCATTGATAACATCTCTCACATGTGAGGCACAGACCTAGGTACATGACCACATCATCATCAAACCTCTGAAGAGCTTTGTTATAATGATGATGATAACAGGAAATCATTACTCAGCATGTTCTCAATTCCAAGCTCTAATTTCTGAGTGCTTCACCTGTATTGTCTCATGTAGTCCTATAGCGTTCCTGTGTGATAGAGGCATCATGATTTCATTCTTCATACGAGGAAGCCGAAACTCAAGGGGCTTAAATTATTTTCCAAAGGTCACCCAGTTAATGAGCAAGTTTCAAACACAGTCTGGCTGTGCTCCTAACCACCGGAATGTTCTGCATATTACTAGCTTTCCTTAAAAAGGTGGAATGGAGCCTCCAAGACTCACCAAGAACAAACATCCAGTGAGGAACTGACTCCTAATATATCCGATCCCTACACAAGAACCCTTGCAGCCACTCCAAAGGCCTGCTGTCTTGCCACCTAAAGTTCTCTTGCACACATAATTCCAATGTAGCCCAACTCCAAAGACCTAGCTTCTGGCTTATCTGCTCCAGTGGCTCTTGGAATAAAAATTAGGACTTTTGATTTCTGGCTGAAAGGAGCCAATGAATCACCAGGATTCTTGTGGATCTCTCGCCTTTGGTGTGAGTTTATACTCCCTGGTAGTAGACGCATTGAGCAATTGGATATTGAGGAGGCCAAACAAAGGGTCGTGGATCTCACCATGTGTTCTCTTGCAGGAATTTAATACATAACCACATCTGGGGATTCTGTATGTCTTCTGATCATACCACATGATAAAGCTGAGCACTGCTAAAACATATAGGACACTTGTTGTTTTGTACTCTTTTCTATTTATAAAAATCCATGACTCAAACCCTTGCATCAGATCATCGCTTCTGTCTGTTAATGGGACAATAACATTGAATCCTCAAGACCAGGGTTGGCAAAGAACAGCAGAGGCCAGATTCAGCTCACTGCCTGTTTCAGTAGGCCAGTGAGCTAAAAATGAGTTTTAAATTTATAAATGGTTGGAAAAAAAATCAGAAGAATCATAGAATGTGACACATGAAAATTATATGAAAGTCAAATCTCAGCATCCATAAATAAAGTTTTGCTGGAAGATAGCCATGCCCTTTTATTTATATATTGTCTGTGATGGCTTTCATGCTATAATGACGGGGCTGAGTACTTGCAACAGAGACGTATGGCCTGCAAAGCCTAAAATATTTACTATCTGACTCTTTACAGAAAGTTTACCGGGATTTGAACCTACTATGTATAAAAACAATGATGACAACTCTAAAAAATCATAGAAATGATAGAGTAATAACAATGACAACATTTGGTGAGTGCTTACCATCTGTTGAGAAACTGTTCTAGGAGCTTTATTTGCAGTAAAACTAAATTGCTCTTTGCAGCAATTCAACAAGGCAGAGGTATTGTTATTATTTCAATTTTGCTGGTGTAGAAACTGAGGCATGCAGGTTAAATGTCTTGGTCAAGGATACACACAAACACGTTCATAAATGCACATGCGAGAATATATATACACAAAGTATCTATCTAAATTCAGCTTTTAACAACTTTTAAAATTATTTTAACAGTAGGTTTACAAGCTTTATTTTAAAGTTCTTCCCATTTAATGTAAATTCAATCCTAACAGAGCTACTTTGAATCAACGCTGGAGGTTTTGAAAAATCTTGGAGCTGGAAGATGCGTGGTGTATGGAAGTAGGAGAGAAGCTTTTTCTTCTCACAGAGTTGGGGTTACATTATTCTGATCATTGCACATCCTAAGTAGCCTCTCGGCCACTTCAAGGTGAAGGGGACTGAAAGAAGGAAAATCTAATGGCATGTCTTTTTCAGTGATAACCTGGATTCAGATATTGTCACTTGCCACTAGCAGGTATAATGCATGTGTTGCTAAATTGCTCCTGCCTGTCCGTCAACCTTTTAAGGAACAGGATTTATCTGGGTGGGACAAAAGCAAAAGGTTACTGCCATCTGTTGGCTGACGTCAATATTAGCAGAAGTGAATTTATTCAGACTACAGGACTAGGTCCAAACAACTGGGAGGACTGAAAGAAGCATTTTGATGTTTTGCAATGAAGTCTTCTGTTAACAGTTGGCAAGAAGATGGCAACTCTTTCAGTGCCAGTGCCCCAAAGGTCCTGGAACTCGTAATAATGATACCATATATGACTTGTATGAAGAGCTTGCGGTGTGCCAACCCAGCGCTGAAGTAATAATGATACCATATATGACTTGTATGAAGAGCTTGCGGTGTGCCAACCCAGCGCTGAAGCTCCGTGTAGACACCAGTGCAGCACACAGGATGGGAACGTGGGCTCTGGAGTTTGGAATCTCCGAGCATTACTGAGCCTCGCTGGGCCTCAGTTTCCTCATCTGTAAAAATCGGGATAATTATAGCCTCCATCTCAAGGGGCTGGTATGAGAATCAAACCAGTGAATAGAAGCAAAGTGCCCTGAACAGGGTCTGGCACATAACGAGCATTGTGCAAGTGTTAGCATGAATAGGACTCTCCCCGATATGATCTTTGCTCTTTGAAGCCCGTTTCTCCCACAGGTGCCTGGTAGTGAGACTCTACTGAGGAATCCGGCAACATTTCTGATTCCCGTGATCCTCTCACCAAAAAGTCAAGTTGGGGCCCTGGAATTTGTATTTTTAGCAAATGCCCCAGTGATTCTCACAGTATGAAAAACACTGTGATGGTGAAACCATCTTCAAGGCTTTTCCAGGAATGAGGATGTTCTAGGACACGGGACTCTCTATGTTACAACTGGAAAATCCTGGGCAAACCAGAATGACTTACATGGAGACTTTTTTTAAAATTCCCATTTAATAGATGGGAAAACTGAGGCTCAAGGCAGTTCAGACAGTAATTTTTGTCTGTAATAGTTTTCTCCCATTTCCCAAAAAGAGAAAAGTAAATCAGATAGAGTTTTTCATGATAAACATACAAGCGAAAGAGCTAGCTTTCATTTTTGAAAAAGAAGAAGTTTGAATGGGGTGTTAAAATGCCCTTTCCTTCATGAACTGATTATATGAGTGTTTCGTCTTTATGACCTTATTTGACATTAAACATACTAAGCTCTGGTGGGTGGAGGGGTGTTGCTTTTGAAATTAGACTTGTGTTTGAGGGTGTGGCACTTTGCCACTGGGGGTTGATTGTGGGGAATCAGATGAGAAAGCCCCTCCACTTCCCCGCCTCCTGCCTGTGTCCTGGGGGCCTGTCCCCAGAGTCCCCAGACGGGGCTGCACGTGAGAACCTCCTGCAGAGTTCTGAGATCTCCATGCCCAGGCCCCAGCCAGACCGAGGACAGCAGATTCTCTGGGGTGGGGCCGGGCATCGGGGTACTTTCAAGATCTCTAGGTGGTTTCCATGGCTGAGAGCCCCTGTTCTGGATATTTCTGGGGTGAGAGAACGAGTGTCTCCTGGGGTCAGAACTCTCCTCGCTGCTGCCTACCCTGACCTAGACAACCAGGCCCAGGGATTCTCAGACTGAGGAACAGCTCAGGCTTCGGGGTCCACAGACCACCGTCACCCAGGCATCTGAATACACTCATAACCTTTCTAGGGGCACTGCTTTGCTGGCGCACTGTTTTGTCCGCTTGCAAATCAAGAGAACTGTCCTGGGTCTCCAGTTTCCCTTCCTCCAGAACTGGCGGGCAGGGCAGGCTTTGCAGCTGGGTGTTCAGAAGCAAGCCCGCATGCCCTGCAGAGGCTGCCCGAGTCGAGCGGTCACGCCCTCCTGCATCTCTGGGGCTCCCCTCTCTCCTCTTGAGAACAAGAGCTCTGCAGTGAGACAGGCCTCTGTAAAATCCCACCATCATGGGGCTTTGGGCAAAGCACTTGACCCCTCTGAACGTATCTTTCTTGTGGAAAATGACGGTATTCATAACGCTGACAATAATAAACACATTTGGAGTGTTTTCTCTGTGCTGAACAGCTCTGATTTGCATATATTTGCTTCTCTTGGTCCTCCCAACAACCCTCCGGGTTAGGTACTTTTATTTTTCCAGTTATCTGATGAGAAACCGGAGCACAGAGGTTGAGGCATGTCCTGACACATCGTGGTACCGTGGGGAGGGGTCAAGGTGATGGGAAAGTGCCTGGCAGGGCACGCACCTAGTAGGTGTTAGTGATATACATGTCCCAAACTCAACTCATGATGGTTCGACTGACAGTATTTCAACTTTATGATAAGTATCTATCTATCTATCTATCTATCTATCTATCTATCTATCTATCAATCATCTAATTTATCTATCTCACACACACACACACACTATAGAAATAGATGCCATATTTACAATGTCTAGAGTATTTTATTTTGGTCCCGATTTTCCAGGACTGTGTATCTATATTTCGTATTTTGGCTCTTGTCCTATTGCTTGATGACTTCCATTGCTTTGCTAAACGCTTTCTCTTTGGAAATGTGCTGTTCTTTGTTTCTCCCTCACAGTAAGTGGAGCACAGTGTTTCTGGAGCCAGGAGCGATTTCTGCCCCCAAGGGGCATTTGGAAATGCCTGCATGCGGTTTTGATTGTCACGGTTCAGCTTTGGGGGGCGTGCACTGGCATCCGGTGGGTAGAGGCTGGGGATGGTGCTGCAATGCCCAGGACCGCCCCCTTCCCCCAGTGAAGAATTGCCTGCTTTGCTGAGGGTCGCTTGTGCTGGTATTGAGAGACCCTGGTCTAGCACCCGGACTTGGGGATTTTCTCCTCATGTTGATAGCCAGGTGTCACCTAGGGATCTGCATTTCTGAAAAGCACATGAGCAAATTCATCCGTGGTGGTGAAACAGCGCAAGCCCTCTGCGTGGGCTCCCCTCTGGCTCACACTGGCCATGTACGTAAGCCCGGGCTCCTTGTCTGAGAAGGGAGGGATGGAAGGAAGGACCATAATAGATTCCTTGCATGGAGCTCCTGTGAAGATTAGAAGGGTGTGGCCCATGTGTTGTATAACCGGGTGGCTGGTGCACAGCAGTTGAGGAATAGAGATAAGCTGTTCGTATAAGCAGTAAATAAAATGGGCCATACATTAGCAGTAATAATAGCTAACATTTCTGTAGTGCCTACCTTATGCCAGGCATTGCTCTGAACGCGTCTCTATGTTAACTCTACATCCTCATCAGAGCCCTATGAGGCAGGCATCTTTATTGTCCCCATTTTACAGATGCAGAACCTGAGCCCAGGGTACTCAAGCTCCTCACTTAAGATCATGCTGTGGATTCGTGTTGGATTCGTGTTAAAACCCTAACGTGCAATATGACTGCACTTGCACATATGGCCTCTAAGGAATCAAGGCTAAATGAAATCAGAAGGGTGGACCTTCATCTGATAGAATTAGTGTCATTATAAAAAGAGACATCAAAGAGCACTTTCTCTCTCTCTCAACGGTGTCAGGACACAGCAAGAAGGCAGCTGTTGGCTAGCCAGGAAGAATGGTCTCACCAAGAATGCATCAGCCAGAACCTTGATCTTGGACTTCCAACCTCCAGAACTATAAGAAAACAAATGACTGTTGTTTAAGTCACCTAGTCTATGGTATTTTGGTTACCGCAGCCCAAGCTGACTAATACAGAGCATCTTCTAGTAAGTGGGAGAATCAGGACTTAAACCTCGCAAACTCAAGTAGAGAGTTTAGACTCTTAACTTTCTACTTTCTATACTTTATACTATCTCTTCTGCTGTATAAGTGATGTTATAATTTTATGAACTATTTATATGTAATACAATAGAACATGGAATATAAAATGTTTCTTGTATATTCATTCTTGAAACGAGAAAATTATAACTAGGCAAGGAATATATATGGTACAATCTAAAGTGAGGATTAGGCTGGGCACTGTGGCTCATGCCTGTAATCCCAGCAGTTTGGGAGGCTGAGGTGGGTGGATCACTTGAGGTCAGGAGTTGGAGACAATCCTGGCCAACATGGCGCAACCCTGTCTCTGCTAAAAATACAAAGATTAGCCAGATGTAAAGGCATAATGCCTGTAATCCCAGCTATTCGGGAGACTGAGGCAGGAGAATCGCTTGAACCCGGGAGGCGGAGGTTGCAGTGAGCTGAGATCGCACCACTGCATTCCAGCCTGAGCGACAGAACAAGACTCTGTCTCAATAAATAAATAAATAAAATAAAATGAGGATTGAATAATTGAAGAGTCATTGATAATCACTGTAAGGATATAGCACCAGGGCTTGGCAGTACTCAGGTAAGTAAATGTTAGTTATTGCTAATGTTATTCATTTAGTTTATTATTGTTATAATTGAGTTA
>NW_012101920.1:3269883-3270455 GCF_000951045.1 Mandrillus leucophaeus
TTGGAGTGTTTTCTCTGTGCTGAACAGCTCTGATTTGCATATATTTGCTTCTCTTGGTCCTCCCAACAACCCTCCGGGTTAGGTACTTTTATTTTTCCAGTTATCTGATGAGAAACCGGAGCACAGAGGTTGAGGCATGTCCTGACACATCGTGGTACCGTGGGGAGGGGTCAAGGTGATGGGAAAGTGCCTGGCAGGGCACGCACCTAGTAGGTGTTAGTGATATACATGTCCCAAACTCAACTCATGATGGTTCGACTGACAGTATTTCAACTTTATGATAAGTATCTATCTATCTATCTATCTATCTATCTATCTATCTATCTATCAATCATCTAATTTATCTATCTCACACACACACACACACTATAGAAATAGATGCCATATTTACAATGTCTAGAGTATTTTATTTTGGTCCCGATTTTCCAGGACTGTGTATCTATATTTCGTATTTTGGCTCTTGTCCTATTCCTTGACGACTTCCATTGCTTTGCTAAACGCTTTCTCTTTGGAAATGTGCTGTTCTTTGTTTCTCCCTCACAGTAAGTGGAGCACAGTGTTTCTGGAGCCAG
>NW_012101920.1:3271560-3274339 GCF_000951045.1 Mandrillus leucophaeus
CATCCTCATCAGAGCCCTATGAGGCAGGCATCTTTATTGTCCCCATTTTACAGATGCAGAACCTGAGCCCAGGGTACTCAAGCTCCTCACTTAAGATCATGCTATGGATTCGTGTTGGATTCGTGTTGAAACCCTAACGTGCAATATGACTGCACTTGGACGTATGGCCTCTAAGGAATCAAGGCTAAATGAAATCAGAAGGGTGGACCTTCATCTGATAGAATTAGTGTCATTATAAAAAGAGACATCAAAGAGCACTTTCTCTCTCTCTCAACGGTGTGAGGACACAGCAAGAAGGCAGCTGTTGGCTAGCTAGGAAGAATGGTCTCACCAAGAATGCATCAGCCAGAACCTTGATCTTGGACTTCCAACCTCCAGAACTATAAGAAAACAAATGACTGTTGTTTAAGCCACCTAGTCTATGGTATTTTGGTTACCGCAGCCCAAGCTGACTAATACAGAGCATCTTCTAGTAAGTGGGAGAATCAGGACTTAAACCTCGCAAACTCAAGTCGAGAGTTTAGACTCTTAACTTTCTACTTTCTATACTTTATACTATCTCTTCTGCTGTATAAGTGATGTTATAATTTTATGAACTATTTATATGTAATACAATAGAACATGGAATATAAAATGTTTCTTGTATATTCATTCTTGAAACGAGAAAATTATAACTAGGCAAGGAATATATATGGTACAATCTAAAGTGAGGATTAGGCTGGGCACTGTGGCTCATGCCTGTAATCCCAGCAGTTTGGGAGGCTGAGGTGGGTGGATCACTTGAGGTCAGGAGTTGGAGACAATCCTGGCCAACATGGCGCAACCCTGTCTCTGCTAAAAATACAAAGATTAGCCAGATGTAAAGGCATAATGCCTGTAATCCCAGCTATTCGGGAGACTGAGGCAGGAGAATCGCTTGAACCCGGGAGGCGGAGGTTGCAGTGAGCTGAGATCGCACCACTGCATTCCAGCCTGAGCGACAGAACAAGACTCTGTCTCAATAAATAAATAAATAAAATAAAATGAGGATTGAATAATTGAAGAGTCATTGATAATCACTGTAAGGATATAGCACCAGGGCTTGGCAGTACTCAGGTAAGTAAATGTTAGTTATTGCTAATGTTATTCATTTAGCTTATTATTGTTATAATTGAGTTAGCTCTGTGTTCTGATCCATCAGTGAATTGGCCTCACGGAAGCTGCCCTCAAATCCCTCCTCTTCTACGCAGTGATAGATGTTCCATGTCGCCTCCTTGTAGTTACAGATTAACAATAGGCCCTCCTCCTGGAAACAGGCCAAACGCCAAACCCCATGAAAGCTGGCCTGGAGAAAGCACTTCTGAAATGTCACTGCCAGCAGGCAGCTAGATGACTGTTAAATGGAAGGGGAGGTGGTTTTGAAGGGTGGAATGGTGACAGAATTAGTCACCAAGTAAACAAGCAACACCTTCGATCAATGCAATGGAATGTAGGTAACCCAGGGGCCCTCCTCATCGCTCAGCTGAGGGTGATGCCGACATGGCGAGGCTGGCACACCCAGCAGAACCAGCCCTCTGCCCCCAAGGTCAGTAAAGACCTTGCAGGAGGAAAGAACAGACCCGCTTTGCCTGCCCCACAGTCCTGCAGCTCCCTGTGTGTGCTCGCACAGTGCTAGGAACACGGTATCTATTACCAGGAGTGCCATGTACAGTGCCACAGGTTGCCTCCTGCACAAGGGGACATAGGCGACTGAAATCCAGTCATCACTGTACTGCTCAAGCTCTGATTCCTGGTATGGGACTTTGTGGGTCAGGGGGCAGCGGTGCCTTTATCGAAATTACCTTGGGTGTTTTAGGGCTGCTTGGTGATTGATGTTTTGCTCTTGGAGTACTTAATTGTGTTTGCACAAATGGGTGGTAATCCCAAAAATCTTAGAGCTCACTCTCATAGTCTTATTATTGCACCAAACATTTTTAAGTGCATGATAATCGCAGGTAATGTTAATTGGAGGCTTACTATGTGCCAGGCAGCACCCGGGTGAGCATAGCAGGGCACAAAATGCAGGAAGGCAACCATCTCCGGTGCAGAATCGGCAGCAGAGAGTGAGCGCCTCCCTGCATTTTATCTCCCAGGTGCTCACTGGCTTCACCCTTGCCCTGACCCTGGTGCCGGGCACTTCACACACATTGTCTCCTTTTCCCTTGCAGAATCCCATTATTCCCTGATTGCACAGACGAAGAAACCAAGGCTGAGCAATGCATCCCCTCCTCTCACGAATGTCACCTCCACGAGGGTAGGCACCTTGCTAGTCCTACCTGCCCAAGAATAGCAGTCAGAAAGCTACAGAGAGGCACACCTGGGGTTTGAACCTGGGTCTATGTGACTCAGGCACTTAAATCCTGAACTGCTTCATGGCAGGGCACTTGGCTTGAAGAGAAGCTGCAGACACAGAGACAATCAACTCACATCTAATACTCGAGCAGGACAGATGGACCTGCATGGTGCAAAGGTCCCCCCGCCCCTAACCCGAAGCCTTTTTCAGTTCCTCTCCCTCCACGTCTCTGGTCATGGTAAAGCAGGCAGAACCCACGGGCTTTAACGGGCCCATTGCTTTTCCCAAAGTACATGCCTTTTTCCTAAAATCAAAACCCTTCTACGTTCCAGAACTCTTTGGAAAAAAAGAATCTTCTATGATTTGGGACATTGGTTTGTTCCCCCACCCTGGCTTAAATGAAAAGCTACTTTAGCATGCCCCGCCCCGTCTGTCGTCTTTATTCAGGAGGAAGCGCCCTCTGCAGAC
>NW_012101920.1:3275099-3277520 GCF_000951045.1 Mandrillus leucophaeus
TCCTTTCCATGAGACCTTGGAACCAGGTCCAGGTCCCTCTTCACCCAGCCTCATGTTCCTAGTTGTAAAATGGAGATGATGGTAACAGCAAAAACAAGAACCATAGCTAAGAGTTACTAACTGCATAGGTATTTACATACAGTAGTCCTCTCAGCCCTTTGATCTCAGTACTGTTATTAGTTTCATTTTACAGATGAGGAAACTGAGGCCCAGAGGGCTGAGGGAACCTGCTCTAGGGCACCCAGCCAGCCCGGGGTGGAGCTGGGGCTGGCATCTGGCCGTGTGGCTCCAGCGCACCCGCATTCTAATTGCAATGACTCTTCCAGGCAGGAAACTGGTTCAGGGGGACATGTAAACATCAGAGGTCCTGCAGCCGGGATTTGAATCAGCAGCTGTCTCACAGGGTGGTCTTGAGCGTGAAATAAGATTCACAAAAGGCAGTCCACAAGTCCTTTTTCTTATCTCCCTACTTATTTAGGCAACGCCTAAGGTGAAGGCTCAGATTCCACTCAGCTGTGAGGGATTCTTGCCCTGATGGATCCCCAAATCACACAGCCTATCCCTCCATCCACTGACTTCTCCCCAAGTCCTGTGCTTGAAAAGACCCTCAATGGTTCCACCAAATAGGAGCTATTTATGTGGCTATGTGCCTGACACTGACCACATTGTCATTTGCTCCTCGTAAAGCTAAGAACTTTGAGATGAGTGCCATCTTTGGGTTCATTACACAGATAGCGAAACTGAGGCTTACACACATCCGAGGCCACACAGTGAACAGAAGGCAGAGCTGGGATCAAACTTGACCCTCTCTGACCCCTGGCCTCTATATGACACCGTCTACCACTAACAGCAAACTCGCCAGCCATGCCTAAAGGATCTGAAAGCAGTTACCTGCTGAGCCCCTGTGGGAGTATCTTCAGTCCCCTGGTGTCCCCTGGAGCTGCTCCTGCACAGGGTCCTGGGTCTCCAGTGCGTGCTGCCCAGTGCCGAGCTGTTGGTGGAGCCCGGCTCCCTGCACTTTGCTTCCTTGTGCAGAGCCTGCTGGCTGAATACACAGAGCAGGGCAAACAAGCCTGGGTGGAGTCCTCCCTTCTCCGCCGACCGTCCTGCAGAAACAGGTTCTCTTCCTGATGTGGGGCTGCCCTCCCAACTCCAATAAAAACTGAGCACCTGACTCCTCTGGCATTAATGCCTCCCTGGCACCCCAAGTATTCTATCCAGTGCCCCTCACCCACTGAGGCTGCCGGGTTGACCTGGGTAGGCAGTTTCCTTCCCCAGTAACCGTAGGTCATGGTCAGAGCAGGGAAAACACGTTCTGTGAGATTTTGCAGTTCTGTCTGCCTTTTACCTTCATTTACTTCAGAACACCACCTCCACCACCACCTAACCACCTAATTGGAAGGAAATAGCTTCTCATCCACTCGACTACCCCTGGTCGTGTAAACCTTACTCCCAAAGGGGTTTGGACACCAGAAATCAGGTAACCTCAGGTTGGTTTACTGCTCTGGAGACATACCATGGTGTTGGAAAGGGCATGCTTTTTCTTTGCAGGCCAGAAATTCGACAGACTATGCAATTTATTTAATTCAAGTTTAGAGTGTCTTACAAGGACATATACAATAGATTATGAGAGCATGAAATAGCATGTAACAAAAGAAAATAGAAGAACAAAATTTGGAACATCAAATGAGAACAGGATTGAAAATAAATGCGCATGTTGATTTACAGACTTGCTATGAAGGGTTTGCAGATATGACTTTGAGCTTCCTAACAGCCAATGCAAGAAAGGAAATATGATAAGTTACACTACTTGGTGCTCTGGAAAAGACATTCAAGAGAATTGCAAAGCAATAATTATTGTGGTTCTATTCAACAATATACTCAGCTTAACCCCTATCACGAATACTTGTTGAGCATCAGGCTATATGTAAGCCTGAGTTTAGAGAGGTGAGTAAAAGATAGTGGGTCTCTACCCTTCTTGCGCTCCATGTCATTGAACATACAATCCTGTAAATATAAACATAGAATTACAGGGTGTGATCCTTATTATAAAAGAAAAGCCAAGGCAGCTAAGAGACAGAAATAAAGCTGGGAAAGGCCTCTTTCAGAAATCACCATTTAAGAAAAAAAAAAAATACTATTTAAATAAATGCTGAATACACAACCAGGCACACCATAATTAGGGCTGTAAACTCAATTCCAGCTCAGCACTGTACATGTCAATCTGGAATATAGTAAACCCAATTATTAATCAGCTGCCATGCACACACTAAGTACTGACTCAAGCCTGGAGGCTTAGGAGCTTGGGCTCTGACCTTGGGTTGAGACAAACAAGGGCTCAGATCTTGATTCTTACTGATCTGCTGTGGGATTACGAGCAAGCTACTGTGCTTCCATAAGTCTCTGTCAGCCCCCTTGGCT
>NW_012101920.1:3277570-3382929 GCF_000951045.1 Mandrillus leucophaeus
CCAGTGCCCCTCACCCACTGAGGCTGCCGGGTTGACCTGGGTAGGCAGTTTCCTTCCCCAGTAACCGTAGGTCATGGTCAGAGCAGGGAAAACACGTTCTGTGAGATTTTGCAGTTCTGTCTGCCTTTTACCTTCATTTACTTCAGAACACCACCTCCACCACCACCTAACCACCTAATTGGAAGGAAATAGCTTCTCATCCACTCGACTACCCCTAGTCGTGTAAACCTTACTCCCAAAGGGGTTTGGACACCAGAAATCAGGTAACCTCAGGTTGGTTTACTGCTCTGGAGACATACCATGGTGTTGGAAAGGGCATGCTTTTTCTTTGCAGGCCAGAAATTCGACAGACTATGCAATTTATTTAATTCAAGTTTAGAGTGTCTTACAAGGACATATACAATAGATTATGAGAGCATGAAATAGCATGTAACAAAAGAAAATAGAAGAACAAAATTTGGAACATCAAATGAGAACAGGATTGAAAATAAATGCGCATGTTGATTTACAGACTTGCTATGAAGGGTTTGCAGATATGACTTTGAGCTTCCTAACAGCCAATGCAAGAAAGGAAATATGATAAGTTACACTACTTGGTGCTCTGGAAAAGACATTCAAGAGAATTGCAAAGCAATAATTATTGTGGTTCTATTCAACAATATACTCAGCTTAACCCCTATCACGAATACTTGTTGAGCATCAGGCTATATGTAAGCCTGAGTTTAGAGAGGTGAGTAAAAGATAGTGGGTCTCTACCCTTCTTGCGCTCCATGTCATTGAACATACAATCCTGTAAATATAAACATAGAATTACAGGGTGTGATCCTTATTATAAAAGAAAAGCCAAGGCAGCTAAGAGACAGAAATAAAGCTGGGAAAGGCCTCTTTCAGAAATCACCATTTAAGAAAAAAAAAAAATACTATTTAAATAAATGCTGAATACACAACCAGGCACACCATAATTAGGGCTGTAAACTCAATTCCAGCTCAGCACTGTACATGTCAATCTGGAATATAGTAAACCCAATTATTAATCAGCTGCCATGCACACACTAAGTACTGACTCAAGCCTGGAGGCTTAGGAGCTTGGGCTCTGACCTTGGGTTGAGACAAACAAGGGCTCAGATCTTGATTCTTACTGATCTGCTGTGGGATTACGAGCAAGCTACTGTGCTTCCATAAGTCTCTGTCAGCCCCCTTGGCTGTGTGCTCCTTTGTGATTATTTTGCATCTATTCTTGTATCTCCAACTCCTAGCACCCTGCAAAACGAGGATGGGAATCCCTCTATGATAGAGTAGGTACTCTGCAACTCCTGGCTGATTGGACTTGCTCTTTTTTGTTTGTTTGTTTGAGATGGAGTCTTGCTCTGTCACCCAGACTGGAGTGCAGTGGTGCTATCTCAGCTCACTGCTACCTCTGCCTCCTGGGTTCAAGCAATTCTCTTGCCTCAGCCTCCCAAGTAGCTGGGACTACAGGCGTGCACCACCGTGCCTGGTTAATTTTTGCATTTTTGGTAGAGGTGGGGTTTCTCCATGTTGGCCAGGCTGGTCTGGAACTCCTGACCTCAAGTGATCCGCCCGCCTCAGTCTCCCAAAGTGCTGGGATTATAGGTGTGAGCTTATAATCTTAGAATTTAATGTTCTTAATAACATTTTCTTTTCTCTAGCTTACTTTATTGTAAGAATACAGTATGCAAATGTAACACATATAACATAGAAAACATGTGTTAATACATATAACGTAGAAAACATGTTTATGTTATTTGTAAGGATTCTGGTCAACAGTAGTCTATGAGTAGTTAAGTTTCTGCAAAGTCAAAAGTTATACTTGTATTTTCAACTGCACAGGATTGATGCCCCTAATCCCCGTGATGTTCAAGGGTCAGCTGTGTTAAGATTTTCAAGATGGCAACCACAGAGCAATAAACCGAGCTGAGGATCCTGGGTGGAGGTAGCAACAGGTCTTCAAAAGTGCAGACTTCTTGGTGGAAGAATTTACTTCCCGGTGTCGACAAAGTAGGGAGTTCACTAAGGGTAAAGTTTCTCCTTGCTACACAGACTTCAGGTGGTGCTCACCATCACACCCCCAACTTGGTTTGCCTCTTAATCTTCTCTGTTTACGATCTCCACCCCTCTTCAAATATTGACAAGCACACGTGGCTGTCATCTCCTGTTATCAAACTGCTTTTCTGAAAATCAGGATGGAGCTGGTTGTTGAATCAAAAAGAGTCATTGGAAAACTGAAATCGGAAAACTCCCCAGGACCCTTTCCAGACCTGCCCCTGCCTCCCTGCATATATTCTGTCCTCCACACAGGCTTCTCACTCATGCTAAGCCGTGTTCACTGGGTTTTTGATCACTGAACCAGAGGAAGGCATGACCCAGACGTTATAGTGTGGTCATGTACCCGTGACATGTCAGTGGCAGCTGGTCTCCTGCCAGTCGGGATGCCCACTCTGCTCCAGCTGAGACAGGAAATCTGACACCCACCTTTGTCTTTTTGTATGCCACCCATCACTTGGCATTTTTCAGATCACTTTCTTGTGCTTTATCTGATATGCTCCTCACTATAATCCTGTGACATAAGAAGTATCTATTTGCGTGAGGAGGAAACAGGTTCAGTGAAGACCAATGTCTTATGCTAAATTAAGCCATGGGGGCAGATCTCTCAAGGCTGAACTCAGGGTCAGTTTTGGTTAGGAACCCAGGGTCTGGTATCACTCAGCCTGAGAAGGAATTTTGGTTTCACAGTTGATTCACTGTGTGACCTTGGGGAGGTGTTTACCCTTTCTGTGCTTTGGTTTTATGATCTAAAAATGGTTCTATTGGCAGCACCAAAGTTATAGAGTTGGTGTAGGAATTAAATGAGATAATTCACAGAAAATGTTTAGCACAGTGCCTGACACACAGTGTGCTTAATAAAATGACACAGTCACTAAGGATAGGGTTGCGATTTAAACATATAGCATCTCACCTCAGGACCTGCACTCTTAACAACTAAATTAACACATGCATATGTAATATATATGCACACACATGCATAAACATATCAATATAATTAAAGGAAAATAAAAAATCGTAACAAAACTCACAAATAATCTAGAAACCGCATGCAAACTCCATTGAATGCAGATTACTTGACTATGCTTCTCTGTTTGAAATCTCTGATTCTTTAGGTCATATTTTAAAATTTACGCAACACTTTGAGAACTACATTGGATGCTTTCTTATGGAGAATGCATCCCATGTAGTGCATGGAGAGAGTCTAATCCTCCTAATCTTGTTGAAGTATGAGAATATCATGCAATACACAGAACACAGTTTTGTATTCACCTCTATCCCTGCCCCTGGATATAGAGTGGGGATTTACTGCTGTCATCAGCAAAGACCACACCTGCCATTTCTCCTAATTCAAACCATGTTCTCCATCATGATATGCTGTTTACTGACCTCTGTGAGTGGACCAGTGATGAGCAGAGTGGTTAAGAGCAGGGCCTTGGAATTACACCCCAGTTTGAACTCTGGCTCATATTTCTGTGTTGTGCAAAATCAAGCATGTGCAAAATCAAGTTGTGCAAAATCTGCTTACTCTAAAATAGAAACAATTACATCTCTCCTGAGGATTGTTTTGAAGATAAAATGGAATGAGGAATGAAAACACCAAGCCCAGATGCTGACAAACACTAAGGGCTCAACCAGAAATACCTGTTATTCCTGTAATTGGCTATCGTTGAGTCTACAGAGATGTGTACGACCATGATGCAGCCATATACTCAGAGAGATTAACTTTTGTCACCACTGTAGGGCACTCCTCTTTTTTTTTTGAGATGGAGTCTCGCTCTGTCACCAGGCTTGGAGTGCAGTGGCGTGGTCTTGGCTCACTGCAACCTCTACCTCCCGGGTTCAAGCAATTCTCCTGCCTCAGCTTCCCGAGCAGCTGGGATTACAGGCATGTACCACCGCGCCCAGCTAATTTTTGTATTTTTAGTAGAGACGGGGTTTCACCATATTGACCAAGATGGTCTTGATCTCTTGACCTCGGGGCACCCTTCTTTGATTGCAAAAATTGTGTCTTATTTATATTTGTAGCCTAAGTGCCTACCTGAATGCCAGCACAACGTCAATGTTGCCTCAAAGGCTCATGGCATGTTGAATACAAGATGGTATCTGCCATATCAGTCTAGGTTTAGATCTCAGTTCTGCTTCAACTATGCCACATGTGAATGTGGGCAAATTCCTTAAACTCCCTGGAACTGTTTTCTCACTGCCAAATAGGGATGGGACATTTAATGTATGGGAAATGTCTAGCACACAGCCTGGTACCTAACTTGTGATGTACAGCAGCAGAAGGTAGCTGCTGTTTTTCATCATTATTAGTATTATTGAAGTATAAAAAAAGTAATATAGAAAGGAAGAAGCCAAGGGTGGTGGTGGAGGCAGAGCAAGGTCTCCCCACCTCTGCACTACTGCCATGTGGGGCTGGATCTTCTGTGCTGTAGGGGCTGTCCTGTGCATCGTAGGGTGTTTGGAGCATCCCTGGTCTCTACCCGTAGGTACCAGGAGCATGTCTCCAGTTGCCATAAGAAAAGATGTCTGTGGACATTGCCAAATGACTCCTAGGGGGCAAAACCTCCCCTGTTGAGAACCACTGGGGTAGAAGGATGGGTGAAAGTTTGGTAGCCACTTTGTAGGGAGTGTACTGCCTCTGGAAAGCTGAAAATTGGCAAGGAGAAGAGACGTGGAGTGTAGATGACAGAAATTCCAGAGAGAGAGAAAAGAAGCAGGGAAATACATCATAAACTCTGGGATCAGCAGGTGCCCAGTGCCTGGACTATAGGATATTATTGCAATACTTAGCATTATTTTTATTGAGAATAAGGCTATGAATGTGGCCAGGGAAAGAGCTTGGTTATCATGCTAGGGGTCTGGGCTTTATCCTGAAGGGTCACCAAATATACTGACACCGTGAGGAATTTGGGGTAGTGTTGCTTGATAAAATAATGAAATTATGACACAGCTATAGCGTGGATGAACCCTGAAGACACTATGCTAAGTGAAATGAGTCAGAGACAAAAAGAAAAATATTGTATAATTCCACTTAAATGAGAAGAGTTAAATTCATAGAGAAAGAAATTAGAATTGGTTGTCAGGGGCTGACCGAAGGGGAATGGGAACTTACTGTTTAATGGGTACAGAGTTTAGTTTGGGAAGATGAAAAAGTTCTGGAAATGGATAATAGTGATAGTTGCACAGTATTTAGAATGTGCCTAATATCACTAAAATGTATATTTAAAATGGTTCAAAAGATAAATTTTATGTTCCTTATATTCTATCACAATAAAAAATACAAGAAGTCCATTTACATTTGAATTTCAGATACAACAATAATTTTTTTACTTTAAATATGTCTCAAATACTGCATAAGCATAGCATAAGTATGTTTCCTGTACAATATTGGACATACTTATACAAAAACAATTATTCATTATTGTTCAAATACTCTTGAAATTCAAATTTAACTGGGTGTGCTGTATTTGTGTTTGCTAAATCTGGCATCCCTAAGTTGGGGACATTGCTGAGGATGGGATAGAGGGAAGGGAATGGTGACAAGCAAGCCAGAGAGAATGCATTTAGCCACAAGTAGCAGGAAACGTGACGGACAGCAGCTTAGACCAAAAGAGCATTTCCGGTTTCATTACCAGGAAATCCACAGGAAGGTGCTTCCGGGGCTGGTGCAGCCGCTCAACAGTGTCTTTGAAACTCAGGTTCTTTCTGATTTTCTCCTCTGCCAGACTCAGGTATTCATCTCATCAAATCAAGAAGACCACCTCAGCTCTAGACACCGGTCTCTCCCTAACTTCAGCTGTACGGAGCAGGGATAGACGCAAAAGACCTTTCCTTCCCAGCTGTTGTTGACAAAAAAAAAAAAAAAGAAAGGAAAGGAAAGAAAAAATAGAATTTTTTTTTTCCTTTTGGGAGAAAAAGCTTTTGAGAAGGCCTCAGACAGAGTAATCAACTTCTCTTCATGCCTCATTTGTCAGAATTGGATCTCACCACTCCCATCCGCAAACCAGTCCCTGCAAAGGGTAGTAGGATTGCTGTAATTGACTTAGGTCAGGAGTCAACAAACTTTTTCTGGAAAGATCCAGATAGCAAATATTTTAGGCTTTGTGGGCCACATGGTCTCTGTTTCACACTACAATTCTGTCATTGGAGTGTGAAAGCAGTCAAAGGAAAAGTTTAAATGGATGCAGCTGTGTTTCAATAAAACTTTATTTAAAAAAATACAGGTGGTGACATAACAACTAAACTCTAAGAGTCTGGACAGAAGCCAGGCAGAGAAAGCTGTGGAAAGAACATTGAACTTGGAGTCAGCCCCACTCACCTGAATTTGAACTCTTGGCTTTGCCTTGTGTCCTTAAGTAACCTACTTCTCACTGAGCCTCAAATTCTTTAGCTGCAAAATGGGGATAATAATATTTACCTACTAAGGTTCTTGTCAGGGAAGTAGGCAATGGAAGTGAGTGTAAGGAGGGAAGAGTAGAAGGAGTGCAACAATAATCTGAGTTTTCTGAGCTCAAGAATAACAATACAGACAGAGCACGGTGGCTCACACCTGTAATCCCAGCAGAGGTGGGCAGATTACCTGAGGTCAAGAGTTCGAGACCAGCCTGGCCAATATGGTGAAACCCTGTCTCTACTAAAAATATACAAATTAGCCAGGCGTGGTGGCACATGCCTGTAATCCCAGCTACTCAGAAGGCTGAGGCAACAGAATCGCTTGAGCCCGGGAGGCGGAGGTTGCAGTGAGCCGAGATCATACCACTGCACTCCAGCCTGGCCAACAGAGTGAGCCTCTGTCTCAAGAAAAAAAAAAAAAAAAAAAGAATAACAATACAATTTCCAAATCCCTAATTATTAACAGTGCTTCCATCTGGGGAGAGACTGAGGGTGTATCAGGTGGGGAAGAGAGGGGAGGGGACCTGCTATTTCAATTTTATAAACTTTGGTGTTGTTTGAAGTTTTAAATATGTAAACATGATTTAATTTTTGTAATTAAAATACATTCTGTATATCACCTCCTACCCACTAGGGTTATCTACTAGCAAAAAACCAAAACACACAAACAACCACAACCAGAAAAGTGTTGGTGAGGATGTGGAGATACTGGAACCCTTGTGGACTACTGGGACATATAAAATGGTGCAGCCTCTATGGAAAATAGTATAGAGGTTCCCCGCAAAAATTAAAACTAGAATTACCATATGACCTAGCAATTTCATTTTGGGGCACGCACTCAAAAGAATTGAAAGAAGGAATATTCACAATAGCCTAAAGTTAGAAACAACCCAAGTGCTCGTCACAGATGGAGAGAGAAGCAAAATGTGGCCTCTCCATACAACAGAATATTATTTAGTCTTAAAAAGGAAGACCATTCTGATACATGCTATGACACGGATTAACCTTGGGAACATTATTCTAAGTGACATAAACCAATCAATCACAAAAAGACAAGTACTGTATAATTCCACTTATATAAGGTAACTGGAGTATTCAGACTCATAGAGATAGGAAGTAGAATGGTGGTTGCCAGGAGCTGGGGGGAGGGGAGAATGGGGAGTCGTTTAATCGGGATAGAGCTTCAGTTTTGCAAGAAAGAATTCTAGAGATGGATGGTGGTGATGGTTGTACAACAATATGAATGTACCTAACACTACTGGACTGTACACTTAAATGGTTAAGATGGTAAATTTAATGTTATGTGTTTCTTAACACACACAGTTTTAAAAAATTCTATGTGGATATCATGGTTGAATAAGAAGTTTTTAAAGGCTTATATTCCTGTAGCGACTTAGACAGTCATCAAGGAGACTGGTAATAGTTGGTTGTTTACAGGGAGGAGAACTGGATGAACTGGGTGGGGATGGGAGGGAGAATTTTTCTGTGTACTCTTTCATCTAGTTTGAACTTTTTGCATGCAAATTTTGTATTTTTAGTTTTTTCTAATATGTAGTAATCTTTAAAATAGTTTAAACATTATTTAAAAAATAAAATAAACACGTTAAATTAAAAAAAAAAAAAACACCCACACAAACAAGCAAGCAGGTAGTGGTCCAGGTTTTGTCCAAAAGCTATAGTTGCCAATCCCTGGAATAGAGAGAAACAGACCTACACATACACTGTCAATTTATTTTTGACCACGTTACAAAGGTAACCCAATGGAGAAAAGTCTTTCAGCACAAGGTAGTGGAGCAGCTGGTCATCCTTTTGTAAAAAAGAAAAAGAAAATAAAAAGAACTTTGACTAATAGCTTGCACCATATATAAAACTTAAGTAGAAATAGATAATAAATATTTTAGGTTTTGTGGGATATATGATCTTCATTTCAACTATTTAACACTGCCATTGTAGAGCAATAACATCCATAGACCGTGCATAAACAAATGGGTGTAGCTATGTTCCAATAAAACTTCATTTACAAAAACAGGTGGCAATTGCATCTGGCCTATGGGTCATTGTTTGCTACCTCAGGCTTAGACCCATGGTTTTCAGCACTGGCTGTATGTTAGTATCAATCAAGGAGCTTTAAGAAATCTAAATCCTCATCTTTGAAGGTGGGGCGGGAGGATAGGTAGTTTTAATAATTTAGGCAATCCTAAAGTGTAAGTCGGAGTTAAAGGTCACTAATTTAAACAAATATGATTTCTCTCCGGGGATGAACATATTGCCAAAGCAGCAAAAACAGGGTTTTGTCTTTTAGCAGATAACTGGGAATGGGAAATAGCTGATGGCCACCGACAGTGTCTACTCCATGGGCAACTGAGTTACAGTGAATTCATTCCATAGATGTTCCTAGAGCACCTGCTATTAGCCGGGCTCAGTAGGTAACTGGGCACAGTCCATGTCCTCAAAGAGAGGGATACAGTCAAGTCAACAGGCAACTACAATGACGTGTGACCCTGGTAGGAGGGGAGAAGAAAGTAAGAAAGAGGAATTGGGGAACAGAGGAAACAATAAAGACATAATTTGGAAGCAGAACTGATAAGGTGTGCTCAGGGGAGAGAGGAACAGTTTATGAGATTTCCACCATGGACAGCCAGGTAAACATGTAGCCAGACTTAATCTTTCTGTAAAACGGGGAACACCATAGAATCTACCACGTGTCATTGCTGTGAGGGTTAAATTAGTTAATATATGCAAAACACTTAGAACAGTCTTAACAGGTCTTTTTTCTTTTTTTAATTTTTTTGAGACGGAGTCTTGCTCTGTCGTCCAGGCTAGAGTGCAGTGGCACAATCTTGGCTCACCACAACCTCTACCTCCTGGGTTCAAGCGATTCTCCTGCCTCAGTCTCCCGAGTAGCTGAGATTACAGGCGCCCACCATTGCCCCAGGCTAATTTTTGTACTTTTAGTAGAGATGGGGTTTCACCATCTTGGCCGGGCTGGTCTCAAACTCCTGATCTTGTGATGCACCTGCCTCACCCTCCCAAAGTGCTGTTACCAGACTTTTTTTTTTTTTTTTTTTTTTTATTAGAGGTGGCTCACTTTTATGCTTCTAACACTTTTTGAAGATAGAATCCCAGTCACTTTCGGTTCTGGGTTTGGAAAGAAAGGGACCCCAGGAGCTCCTAAATGACAGAGGAAGGAGATCTTGACCTCATGGGTCCTAGTCTAGATTTGGGGACACACCAAATGATTGGAGCTCAGACAGGGTGAGAGTCACCTAATCTAACATCTGATTTTGTGAGACCTGGCTCCAGTACTGGCTTCATGGTGAAGTTCACCCAACCCCACGCTGAGTCAGAATCCACAGAGAGATAACACAATGCCAGGGGTGGGGGAGTTACAGGAGTCCCTGGTAAACTCTCTATTCATGGAGGGGGCTGAGGAAGGGAATATATTTTCTGTCATTTTTCTGCCTTGTTTCAAGATATCATTATGAAAAATGTAGGGTAAAATGAAATTGTATAGATATTACAATGTTGTCCATGGATTCTACGGCAGGAACTCTTTAGTCAGAAACTTGTTTTAAATCAGAAGCATCTGTAAATATTTCTTCAAATAGAATTGAAAATATAGTATTATGAAGTGCTAATAATTTTTCCCTATCATGTAACTTCTTGTGGGTTTTTTTCTTCTTGTGGTAAATAGAATAGGAGGCAGGAAATATGAACTCCATAGGCCAATCTCCATCTCAGAGTATGCTTCCTACACAACCAATCTATGACAATGGCCTCAGGAAAGTTTATTTTTTTTTAATTGAAATGTGCAGTGGAAAAATGAAATCAACAATTTGAAAGGTCATCCAAACATACGCAAAGTGAAGCCGTCACTCCAGCTGTCCTAGGGCTGCCTCTGAGAGCGACACACACTTTGAGACAGTGATTCTCAAAGGGTGGCCCAGGAATCCCTGAACCTTCCAGGGGATTTATGAGGTCAAACCGTCTTCGTCATAATACTAAGCTTTTTCACTCTCATCCTCTCACAGGCACAGATAAGAAGTTCAGGCCAGGAGCGGTGGCTCACGCCATGCCAGCACTTTGGGAGGCCAAGGTGGGCAGATTACCTGAGGTCAGGAGTTCGAGACCAGCCTGGCTAACATGGTGAAACCCCGTTTCTACTAAAAATACAAAAATTAGCTGGATGTGGTGGCTCATGCCTGTAATCTCAGCTACTCAGGAGGCTGAGGCAGGAGAATTACTTGAACCTGGGAGGTGGAGGTTGCAGTGAGTCGAGACCACACCACTGCACTCCAGCCTGTGTGACTGAGCAAGACTCCATTTAAAATAAAACAAAAAACCAAAAAAACAAAAAAGAAGTTCAATGGTAGGTTTCAGATTCCACACTGCAACCAACTTTGAGCAACTATCACTCGCCAGGTTTTGGTGGTGGTGTAGAAACTGCCTGCAATTACCCAAAAAGGCTGTTCAAATACTTCTCCCTTTTCCAGCTACAGACCTGCAAGAGGCTGGAGTTGCTTTGTATGCTTTAACCAAAACAACATATGGCAACAGATTGAATGCAGAAGCAGACACGAGAATCCAGCTGTCTTCTATTCAGGCAGATAGTAAAGAGAGTTGCAAAAATGTAAAACTATCATTATTTTTGCCTTGTGTTTTGGAACAAAACAGTTCTGTTGAAAAATTTTTAGAAAAAAATCATTTTTCATAAAAATGTTGTTTGTGGTAAAATAGAAGGGATTTATTTCTTTGAGATGAAATTATACTAATTTTTAAAATTCTTAATTTTAATTTTTAATGTGGTAAATAGTTATAGCTCAACCCACATAAAAATTCTTTGAGATCTTATATAATTTTTAATAGTGCAAAGTGTTCTGAGAACAAACATTTGAAAACTGCTTTTTGTTTTTTCATCACAAATTTATTATAAAACACACAGAGGATAAAATTTAAAATAATAATCTATAATCCTGTCACTAAGAAATACCCTCTTTTGGTATTTCTTTCTTTCCATATCAATATCATACCTATATTACTCATTCTGAAATACTGTCTTGAAAGCAGGAACTTTTTTTCCATTATAGATGTCACAAATAAATTTAAAATAGGGGTTGGGGACTTTAAGTACCTTAGATGAATTAACTCCCTGGCTACATTGGGCATTTAAGTGTTTGACACCTTCTGCTATTATAAACATGACAGATTTCCTAGACTGTTCCCTTAGAAGCGTTTTCCAGATGTTAAAGTATTGGATCAAAGGGTAGTCATGTTTCAGAGGCATTTGATACATATGGCCAAATTCCTGTTCAACTGGATGGTCTTCCGTGAGGCCAGGCTAGGTCTCTATAACTCAGAATTATACTTGGCACTTCCGTGGATGGGTGAATGGATGGATGAATGGATGAACAAACGTGCGAAGGGGATGGTTTCTTTGTACCCACATTAAAATTGGGTGTTAACAGTTAAATTATGTTGTATTTGCTCAATTTTAAAAAGGTGTCTCATTAAGATTGCTGTTGTAATTTTCATTTCCTTCATGTCTGTGACATTAAAAGTGTGGTCTCATGTTGACTGAACATTTGTCTTTATCTCTTGTCAACTGCCAAAGCCATTGATTCTTGACACCCAGTTCCTTTCATCTTCTAGCACTCAGCCTCCTTGCGGATCAGTTTTCCCCACTCCACCAAGTCAGAGATAAAAGAAAGGGGCTGGGGGCAGGAGCTTTGTGACAAGTCTTCTATGATGTTGCTAGAGGGAAGTGTGTTTTTTCCAAGTGAGGATTAATTGCCAACTTTTTTTTTTTTTTAAGATAGGGTCTCACTCTGTCACCCACACCATCATGGCTCACTGCAGTCTGGACCTCCTGGGCTCAAGTCATCCTCCCACTTCAGCCTTCCAGATAGCTGGGACTGCATGTGCGCACCACTACACCTGGATTTTTTTTTTTTTTCCATTTTTTGTAGAGATGGGGTCCCCCTATGTTGCCCAGGCTGATCTTGAACTCCTGGGCTCCAGTGAGTCTCCCACCTATGCCTTCCGAAATGCTGGGACTACAGGCATGAGCCACCATACCCGGCCAATTGCCAACACTTAAAAATCAGGAAACTTTTAATAAAAATTTAAAGTTCTGGCCAGGCGCAGTGGCTCACACCTGTAATCCTAGCACATTGGGAGGCTGAGGTGGGCAGATCACGAGGTCAGGAGATCGAGACCATCCTGGCTAACACGGTGAAACCCCATCTCTACTAAAAATATAAAAAATTAGCCGGGTGTGGTGGTGGGTGCCTGTTGTCCCAGCTACTCGGGAGGCTGAGGCAGGAGAATGGCGTGAACCCGGGAGGTGGAGCTTGCAGTGAACTGAGATTGCGTCACTGCACTCCAGCCTGGGTGACAGAGCGAGACTCCATCTCAAATAAATAAATAAATAAATAAATAAATAAATAAATAAATAAATTTAAAGTTCTAATCTCTCCTTTAACAATTAAAAGGTTGGGCAATATTGTCACATCACAATTGCTGGGTCTAGGCATTGGCAGCCTTTGCAAAGGGACACTTGTTTCTTAGTTTATCTTGGTTTCTGTCACTCCCTCCCTGCTGGCCCCACATCCATTGCCTACTTATCCTCACCCTCGTGCTGCCATTTTTCTTGAAGCAAATTTGTAAGAACCATGACCTATTTCTACAAAAAGTATGAAAAAAGAACACGATAGGAGATCCCATGTCTTCATAAGAATGCAAAAGCATCCTTGTAAATGAAAAGTCACATATACTTCGTAGATATTTGATGCATTTAATGTAACATAATTTTAAAATTTAATATAAACATAGTTTCATATGCTTAAAATACAAAGTATGTCTGTGTTGAAAACAAGTATAATTTTTTCATCCAATACATACTGTGCTCTTAGCTGGAGAGTTTACACCCTGATATAGATCACACAACATAGGAAGACCCCCATCTCTACAGATATGGAAAAAAAAATTTAGCCAGGCATGGTGGTGTGTGCCTGTGGTTCCAGCTACCCGGGAGGCTGAGGCTGGAGGATTACATGAACCCAGGAGGTCAAGGCTGCAGCGAGCCATGATTGCACCATTGCACTCCAGCCTAGGCAACAAAGCGAGACTCTGTTTAAATATATATATATGATTAATTCCCACTTTGAACAAACATACTTCCTGAGTCTTCCTGACCCCTGCAGACACGTGAGTTTGTGAGCCCTGACCAAGCTGCTAAGTGGTGTCCATTGATTTTCCTGTTGCGCCTGAGGTAGAAGTTTGAAGCCGAGCTTAAGTGTTTGTCTTTCCCCTGGGAGAAGGAGATTTTCCAGCTCACTTCACATAGTGTTTAGACATCTGGGTTATCCTCGCTTCTCTAGAGAACTATAGCTGAGAAAATGAGAAGCCATCTCTGAAGCAATAACATACACTGCTCTGAGGGACTGAAACAGAAACTCAGCAAAAAAAAAAAACACAAGTTTTTCACAGGTGGATGTAAATGTGATCAGTTTTGCCATGTCTGTGTTTTCTTCTCTCCTATTGCAGGGCTTCCCAATCTTTAGTTATACACCGAAGCTTTTTTTTCTCATTCCTCATGCCATATAAACGAAAACATATTTTCTTCAAATTGACTCACGATTTCATTTAAAGTATCTAAAATAGAGACGGAATATGACTACTGTAAGTGGAAAATTAGTATTATGTCCCCCAAATAAAATGTAACATTAAAAAATAAACCTGAAAAAATGTAAAGAAAGATCTTACTTTCTAGCTAGACTCTGTTGCCTGCCTGAGATCCACACCCAAGGCCAGCTCACTCTGTTAAATGTATGTTAAAGGAATTCTAGCATCGCTGGGCGCAGTGGCTCATGCCTGTAATCCCAGCACTTTGGGAGGCCGAGGTGGGCGGATCACGAGGTCTGGAGTTCGAGACCAGCCTGGCCAACATGGTGAAACCTCATCTCTACTAAAGATACAAAAAATTAGCCAGGCATGGTGGCACACGCCTGTAATTCCAGCTACTTGGGAGACTGAGGCGGGAGAATCGCTTGAATCTGGGAGGTGGAGGTTGCGGTGAGCTGAGATCGCGCCACTGCACTCCAGCCTGGGTGACAGGGGTGAGACTCCATCTCAAAAGAAAAAACAAAAGGAAATTCTAGCATCAAACTAAGGCTTTCTCTTTGATACAGCCAGAAGCATTAGTTGATAATTGAAAGAAAATGGCAAATGGAATAACTTCCTCACCTTCTCAGCTGGTGACTGAATAGTATTTAAAGTTCATTTCATGCCCAGTGCAAACTTTTCTATCACCACTGGTAAGCATTTCATAACTTGTGAAACACTATCTGCATGTACTGTTATTCATTTATTAATTGCATTGAAAATATTTTTATTACTACTTGCGTTACTCCACCAACCAGCTACTATACCAGCCTCACATTGATTGAGCAATTACTACACCATGCTATTTTTCTTGTATCCTGACACAAGTTTTCGAACCATTCTTTTATACTACATTTCAATAAATCCTAGTTCCCCTTTTACAGATGATGAAAATAAGACTTAGTGAAGTTAAGAAATTTAGCCAAACCTCACAACTAGTAAATGATACAGTTGAAATTCAAATGAAGTTCGGACATTACTTCTAATAGCTTGAGGTTATTTATCCTTCAGATCAACCACCAAAGTTGATTTGATTTCACCCCTCAAGCCTCAAGCTCCCACAAGTTAAGAAACAAATGATTCTCCTGTCAGAGAACATGGATAAAAAACTCCGGAGAAGTGCTATTTTTTCCTTAGGAACAAGGGGAGATATGGTTCCAGAGTCTTAGAATCAATCACAAATGTGATTTACATGGAACTCAATTTTTATCCAGAGGAAATATATTTACTTAGTAACTACACCATCTTGAAGGAGGGCAAGAGTTCAGAAATAAAACAACTTTCATTCTGAGTAAGGGAAAATGTGGTGTGGGCCTCCTTCTCCAGTGACAGATGTACAGAATTTTATGGACCAATTATAGCTGAAAAAGATTAGGTTTCTTTGAATTACAGAAGATGAAAGGTCCTGTCACTCCTTTATCAGCTGCCTTCTAGAAGCATCCAGCCATTCACCTATCGATCCCTTACACCATCCACTCAGCCATTCATTCACTTACCTACTAACCCATCCATTCAGGTATGAAACTAACCATTCACCCAACAAGTCACTGGTCCATCTTTCCACCCTCCTTCCATCCCTTTCTCCATGTATCCATTCCTCTCTCCATTCATCCATCCATCCATCCACCCATCCATCCATCTACCCATCCGTCCATCCAGTCATCCATCTATCCACCCTACCATCTTTTCATCCATTCATCCATCTACCCGTCCATCTATCCATTCATCCAATCATCCATCCATCCAACCTACCATCATTTTATCCATTCATCTATCCATTCATGCATCCAATTATCCATTCAATCATCCATCCATCTATTTTACCATCCATCCAATCATCCATCCATCCATCCATTCTTTTTGTTCTCCAAACATTTATTAAGCACACACCACGTGCCAGGCCCTGCATTAAGTGCTAAGATTATAAAAGGATACAAAGATAAAAAGAGTACATTTTCTATCTGGGCTACAGACTAACAGGGAGAGAGGTGTGTATAAAGTGAAAAGAATATGCAAATAGCAGGAAATAAAGGGGGAATATGAGGCCAAGAATGAGACGCGCTATCTCAGTCTAAGGTAGAGAATAAGACTTTCTGAAAGAAACGTCTTATAAATTGAGAGTTGAATAAAAAGGTGGCATTGGTCAGATGAAAGCCAGAGGTCTGGCAGGGAGGAGAAAGTTGATTTCAACACAGAGAGCCACATGTGCGAAGGCCGAGCATCCATAGTGTTTGTAATGGAACAGTGCTGGAATATATAAACTCTACATTTTGGGTTCTGAAGGGATCGTCTCATTCCTGATTGGGCTTCCTGAATTCAGAACCTTGCCTGGGCTCTCCCTACCTACAGACTTGGATTTTCATTTGTGTTTGCATTCAGATGTTGGCTGAATCTAGGTCAATATTGTCCCAGATTGTTTGGTACCAGGCCTAAATGCCACAGTATTACTCAGAGCAATTAACCTTTAGTCGTCAACACAGCATATTCACCATACCCCTATTGAACAAGAGACTGGGCTTTTCTCCAGTTCATTTCTCCTGGCCCAGGCTGCCTACTGGCAGACTTGTAATGCAGAATTATTTTGCTTGCAGCAAATATTATGGAAGCTTTCTTGGAGGTCTGAGGTTAAACCAGCGCAGAGTTTGCTTTTCTGCATCTTCTCAGCATCCTCAATGGGGTCATCGTACGTCCCAGCCTTTTTCTGGTGAGGCTAAACATTGGAAACCAATATCTCTTTCCTTCACATTTTTACATCGGATAAAACTTTATAGCGTGTTGGCACTCATCATTTGGAATAGTAATTCAGTGGGCAATTCAAACCTGTCACTCTTAAAATGTTGTAGTGCCTGACATTGGGTTAGTTTGTAAACTTAAGAAAAAGTGTGCTTGGAATTGGAAAGGCTGTGTGACTTTGGGCAAGTTACTTAGAGTCTCTGGGCCTCAGTTTTCTCCACCTGTAATAGTAGGCACGATAATATACCTACCTCATGGAATTTTTACACAAGTTAATATTTGAAGTGTTCAGAACAGTTTCTGGCATGCAGTAAGCATAGAAGTGTTTGTTAAATAGAATTTAAAAATAGGAAAGAGGTCTAGAGTAGTGAAATCCATTTATGCCTAGTGTTCCATTATTGGAACACTAAGCATGTGGGAGTTATTTATATCCTACTGCTCAAGGTCATTGCCAAGGTCTGATTTTTCACTTCAAAAAATTGCAACCTCGGGCATAAATGGGTTCAGAGCAAAGGTGCAGGAGCCAGGTAGATTTAGGTTCTGAGGTGAACTCTGCCACCTCCTCACTGTGTAGCCTTGGGAAAGCTAATTAACCTCTCTGACAGTCCAGTCACTGTGAAAATGAGGCTATGATAGTTCCTTCCTCTTAGGATGGCGTGGGGTTTAAATGAGATAATGCACAGCACGCTGTTGGCACGGTGCTGTCATAAAATATATGGTGGTTTTTTGCTTCTATGTCATTATTATTCAACTTAAGGTCTGAGTTGGCCAGAATGAATTATGAAATCACATTTGCAAGAGGAAAGCGAAGCCCTGTCCCCCGGGAAACCCAGCGGCCTGCCCTTCTCCTGCATGTCCTCCAGCGTCCACTCAGGGATAGGAATCCCTGCAGGCGGGAGAAGGGGCCTTGGTTACTACTGACAATGGTTCTGGGCCACAGGTCCCACTGGCCTTATTTTATAAACGTGGGCCCTGAATGTTTGGTGACCTGCCCAAGATGACCCAAGTAGTATGTGACAAAGACAACATTTAAGCCCCTGTCGCCTGCCCCACTCTTGGTATACACCTGGCAGCCCTGGAATCAGACAGACCTGGCTTTGAATCCTGGCTTTGATATTTTCTGCCTGTGAAATTGACAGTGAGTCACTTCATTCCCTTCAGTCTCAAATTCTTCCTCTGTCGAGAAGACCAGCAATGGCTGCTCTCAGGGCTTTGGTGAAGATGATGTAAGGCAGAACATGAGACGTATTCAGCGTCATGCCTGGCCCACAGTGAGTGCTTCATCGATGCCTGGCACATGAATTTACTGTAATGTATACTGCTTTTATCAATCAGCACATTCTCGACGCAACTCTAGGTTTCCAAAAGAGGAGAGAAGATTTTTGAAAGCTAGGACCTCACCCTAGGATGATACATTTATGACTGCCGATTTCCTGGGAATCATATATTTTTTTCTTGTCTGGGTTACAGTGTGTAAACGTTCATAAAAGGACACTGCCCTGTTTGAAAGCCAAGAACAGAACAGCTGTTCGGAGAGCATGTGTTGTAGGGAGCTTCTCAAACAATCCCACACCCTGGCCACCAAGTTTGTTTTCTGAAGGGTGGCTTTGGATCCTCGACAATATCTATTACTAAAAAGAAAGTGTTTCAGGCACTGGGTCCTTCCCCATGAGTTTCTACTTCTATGACTGTGGAATTATAAGTCAGTAGATGAAATCCTTGAGAGCCATCCAGTGTATCAGCAAGGGTCAAAATGACACAGATGACACACTTGAATATGAGGATAATTCTAGTGAGATTCATTGCCTGACAGATTAATTACCAAGCTTCGAGTGGGGCGTAGCAGGACAGGATAACCTGGAACCCAGGGGTAGCAACAGTGGACCCCAAAGACAGAGCATGGGATAGAGCTATCCACTTTTTTTTTTTTTTTTTTGAGATGAAGTCTCTCTGTCACCAGGCTGGAGTACAGTGGCGGGATCTCGGCTCACTGCAACCTCTGCTCCCTGGGTTCACCATTCTCCTGCCTCAGCCTTCCGAGTAGCACAGGTGCGTGCCACCACACCCAGCTAATTTTTGTATTTTTAGTAGAGATGGGGTTTCACCATGTTGGCCAGGATGGTCTCGATCTCTTGACCTCGTGATCCACCTTGGCCTCCCAAAGTGTTGGGATTACAGTCGTGAGCCACCGTGCCTGGCCCGCTATCTGCTTTAAGAACAGAACAGGGATTTTCTGTCTAAGGATGCTGCCAATCTGAGGTCACCTCACTCTCGTCCCTTCCTGGAATTTCCTACCTGGGATCCCCAGTAGCCAAACCCAACCAGAAGCCCAAGGACACAGCACTACATCAATTGTGTGTTGCCATCATCCATCCATGTTGGCCTGGGGAAGCAGAGAGCAGAGATGGGTGGGAAGTGGACCAGGAGAGGCACACAGAGGCAGAGCAGCAGGGGAGGTGAGGGCAATGAGCTGTGTGGATTCAGAGGCACTGGAGAAGCTAGTCCCATTAAGATCAATCGGATTGATCAACTGTTGAGCTAGCAATTCAAAGTACCAGTTAAAGTTGGGCAAATTTTCTGAAATAGCAAGCGTGTCATGCTGCATTGCAATCTAAAAAACACTATCTTTTGTGAGGAAATACATTGTGAAGCCCAGAGAGCAGAATGATTGACCGAAGGAAAATAGATCATATTATTCACCTCCACTTTACAGGTTTACTGGATCGACTTTTCCTCCACTCCACCCCAAGGATGCTCACAGCCCTGACAGTGAATGGGAGTTGACTATTCCATGGTCTTGGGTCCTCTTTGTCCGCCTGTTGATTTTAAGGCCTAGTAACTCAGTTGTGTTTGATCCCATGCTTGCTTATGCCTGTAGTACTTGTTAATGGCAACTGAAATAAGTCATACCTAATTCAGTAAACCATAAGGATAAAAATAAAGAGAGTTGTTGCTTCCGTGAAAATTCAGTTACATTCTGTGGGGAAATAAAATCAGCAAAGGCCAACCATTATAAAAGAATTGCAAAGTATTTGTGAGCAAGGAAATTGTTCAGTGGGGGGAATCATAAGAATCTAGAACGATTCTATTTATAATTTATGGTTGGTAGTCCTATGTCATTCCCTTGTTCCCAATTCAAGCCCGTAGACAGGCTTTTAACAGTCTTCCCTTAGGGGATTTTTCAAGGGTGACAGATGCTTCTTCTCTGTGGTCATTTGCTAAAATGGAGAAGAGGAACCCAAGCCTTGCTTATCTTCTGGAATTTTCCACATCTCTTTCCTTTCATCCAAAGACTTTACTTGTTCTTCTTTCCCTCTTGTGCTCCAGGGACACCTTGGAAACTTTCTTCATTGATCTTTTAATATTACCAAGAATGGGACATGCCCTTTACATCTGACCATTTGTGCCTTATACCTGAGGTATACTGAAGATTCTCCGAGGAAACTGAGAAGGCTTTGAGTATGAATGTCCCTCCTCTCTGCTCATGTGGAATTTTTCTCACTTGCCATGTTACCTTTGAAACAATTTTTTTTCCATGCATGCCTCTCCTCTAGACAGTAAGGCCCTGAGGACGGGGAACAGCTCTCACGCATCTTGGTCCCTTCAATGTCCTGGAATTGCTCTGGAATATTCTAAGCAGACAGTGAATGCTTGTAAAATAATCCGAAAAGTTTTTTGAAAAGTATTGCTGGAGACACAAAAGGATCCAAAGATTTTGCATTTATAGGTAATAACATGTTATCCAAGCTCTTTAGACCCAAAGGATGTCTGCATGGGGATATGGTGAACACACCTGACAGCAATAACTTAAGCATACCTTTAGAATGACCCTGTGTGGCAGATGAACCTCAATGTGTGTTCCAAGATAGGGGATATGGAAGTGGCCAGCCTAGAGATTTGTTCCCTGTCTATGAAGAACATCTGAGCCCTGGGCCATCCCATAGAACACGAACCACAGAGGGGATTGAGGCCCTGAGTGTTGGGTTGAATGACTGCCAGGTGAAGGTTGTTAGGGGGAAGGTGCTACATGAAAACGCTATATAAACTGCTTGTCTTTTGCAAGCTGTTGCAGTTCTTCTGCTCAGCCCACCACCACTGGATCATGCGGTTCTCATGTCCAGTCTGCTGCCACTGAACTCGCCCTGGTACGTAAGCCCCCAGCAAAACCCCACGTCTCAATTGCTGGCTCTGGGTCTCGTCTTCCGCCTCTTGAATCTGGAGCCAATCCTATTGGAGTCAATAGGGGTTTGGTGTAACAGAGGACTAAGCTTGTTGAAGATCAGATTTGAAAAAGCAAATAATTGAAAGCAGAAAAGAGCAGGACACGGCTAGGTCACGCACGATGGCCTCGTTGTTTGTTCCATTTTTTTCTTCTAGTACTTATTTCTTTTCTTTGCCTGAAAGAATTGTGTATCTGTAGGGAATACTTTTGGCTGCAAGTAGCAGAATGCCCAACAAACAGTGGTTTAGACCGTAAGTTCACTTAGTTATATCTTAAGAAACCCACAGTTCAGCAGCCCAAAGGTGATACAGTAGCTTAACAATGTCATCAAGGAAAGAACATCTTCCCGTCTTTCCATTGAATTATCTTCAGAGCACTGGCTTTTGTTCCTGGGCTCATAATCTCGCAGTTGTCACTAATTTAAACGTCACATCCCAGCATGGCAGGGTCCAGAACGGGAAGGGAAAGGGTCCTCTTCCTTGCATGGCTCTCTGATGTAGGAAAACGTTTCTAAGAAACTCTCATAGAGTTGTCCTTTCCTCATTGGCCACACCTGAGCCAATTGGGTTAATTGCCCACCTGCAGACAAATCACTGGCACATTTTAACACGTTGCTACAAATTGGCTTGAAGCTACAAATTGGCTTGAAGCTACAAGTGTGGCTTATCCCCCTAGGGATGGATCCATCACTGTCTGGAAAAATAAACAGGGTCTATTTGCAGAGAAATGGGGGAACCAGCAGTGTCTGCTGCAATGTATTTGTTACCATGGCAAACACATGTATTGAAATACACGCCTTCAATGCAGGAGTTTTGAAGCCATGAGAGATACCTCAAGAAATTCATCAAGCTATCTGTGTTCACCATTTGCCCTTCCCTGAGACGTAGCTTTTTTGTCTCAAGATCAAAGACAGCATTTTCTGAACATTTAGAAGACAACATTCAGGCTTTTCTTGGGAGACAGAGGTGCATAGAGGGTCAGGGAGGGAAATGGGCTGGTGATTGAGAAAGGGGAAGTGATTCCAACCTGGTAGGCAAATGGCAATGCCTAGTAACAAGAAAAGGACAACACTCCTTTTGGGGAATTGCTGTTTTCTGTGGGTAGCAGATACCAGCACCACCTTTGCCCTCAGTCTTCCTGGTGGGGGCAGCTGTGGGATGGTAGTGGCATCTGGCTTCTGAGTGCAGAGGTTCTGGGGGCAGCAATGTGAGTCTCTGACCCTCATTCTACGGTCAGGGGAAAGGTCATCCGTGAAAAGCGTCTCTGAGACGACTTGAAGCAGCAGAGTTCAGCAGACAGTGCAAGAGCCAGTCAGGAGCAGAGATAATGGGCAGAAACAGCGACTGCAACCGTATAGTCACTCCCTGGGGACTCTGAACCCTCAGTTTTCTTATTTGTAAAAATGGGGACTGTGGTTGGGCATGGTGGCTCACACCTGTAATCCTAGCACTTTGGGAGGCTGAGAGGGGTGGATCCCTTGAGCCCAGAAGCTCAAGACCAACCTGGGCAACATGGCGAAACTCTGTCTCTACCAAAAAATACAAAAATTAGCTGGGCGTGATGGTGCACACCTGTTGTCTCAGTTACTCAGGAGGCTGAGGTGGGAGGATGCTTTGAGCCCGGGAGGCAGGGGTTGCAGTGAGCTGCTGCACTCCAGGCTGGGCACAGAGCGAGACCCTGTCTCAAGAAAACAAAACAGAAACAAACCAACAAAAATGGGGGTCAAAACTGTATCTATCTCATAGATACAATTAACAATAGAATACGTTTAAAGTGCTTAGTTCAGTGCCTAGCAATACTAAACCTACTCAATAATAGCTATTATAATATTAGTATTTTCTGATATTGTACGATTATAGAAAAAGCAGAGACTCCACAACCAAGATGAAGATGGAAATTCTCAGAAATTGAGTTGGTAACGTCTTGGAGCTAAATTCATTTGATAGAGAAAAAAGAAGAGATGTGGCGCCATTTGAATCTCAATATTGGGGAGCAGATTCCTATCCACTAAATTAAGGTACTAATTGAAGGCCCAAGTCCCTTTGAAAATCACATTCTCTTTGGAGTGCAGCCTTTTCAATTCTACTGCTAATGGTACCGTAGCTGAGGCAGTCACAGTGTCATCCAGATGTTTCTCTCCCCTGTATGCTGAATTAGACATGTTATGCTACAGATTGTCTGTCTACCATCAATTTCTATCATCTATGTCTGTATGTATCTGTCTATGTCTATCTATGTCTATATCTGTCTATGTCTGTCTCTCTATCTGTCTGTCTGTCTGTCTATCTATCTATCTATCTATCTATCTATCTATCTATCTATCTATCTATCTGTCTGTCTGTCTGTCTGTCTGTCTGTCTGTCTGTCTGTCTATCTATCTATCTATCTATCTATCTATCTATCTATCTATCTATCTATCTGTCTATCTACCTATCTGTCTATTTATCTGACCTATTTAGTTCTTCATCTGTGACATGCACCATAGCATTGTCTCATTGAATCCTCACAACAACTCTTCAGGCTAGAACAGAGGCTTTCAAACTTTTTGGAAAAGTGACAATTAAGACAATCACTTTTGCTGAGAACCCTGTTTATAGGAAAGACACACACACATCTGAAAAAGTTGCTTATATTTATTCCATGTGACACATTCTATTCAATTCTATGCTCCTGTATTCTATTCTGGTCCATTTAAAACAATTTATTGTGAGCCACAATATGGCTTTTATGAATCGTTATTCAATTGAGCTCTTGTTATTCCCCATTTATAGAACAGGAAAGAGTTGGAGGTTATAGACAGATGTGAAGAAGCCCAGCCCGTCAGAGTAAGAGCTGGAATTGAACCAATGGCTTCTCTGATGTCCGAGCACTGACCATGATGCCCTGCTGCCTCTCACGGTGCTCCTCTAAGGATGGGTGCTTCACACCCAGCTAGTTCCCCGATTACTTTACAACGACCATTCAAGCCCATCCACCTGCCTCGAGCTCAGTGGTTCTCAATTCTGGCTGCATGTTGGAGTCATTGGAGCCACTGTCCTGAGGATGAAAACTGCACAGACCTGGACTGGGGCCTGCGCAGGGGTACTTTGTATTTTTTTATTCCAACCTATTTCTATTTTTAGATCTAAAGTGAGTCTCGGCCAGGCGCAGTGGCTCACGCCTGTAATTCCAGCACTTTGGGAGGCTGAGGCAGGCAGATGACTTGAGGTCAGGAGTTCAAGAACAGTCTAACTAACATGGAGAAACCTGGTATCTACTGAGAAAAAAAATTACAGAAGTTAGCCAGGCGTGGTGACAGGCACCTGTAATTCTAGCTACTCAGGAGGCTGAGGCGGGAGAATTGCTTAAACCCAGGAGGTGGAGGATGCAGTGAGCCGAGATCGCGCCATTGCACTCCAGTCCGGGCGACAGAGCGAGACTCCATCTTGATAAATAACTAAATAACTAAATAACTAAATAAATAAAAGAAAAGTGAGTCTCAATATATTGAACTATTTTAAAAAATCCATTCTGCCAATCTATGCTTTTAATTTATTTACATTTAAAGTAATTACTGACAAGGAAGAACTTACTTCAGCCATTTAGCTGTTTGTTTTCTGTATATCTTGTATGCTGTTTGTTCCTCATTTTTGTATTTAGTTGATTTTTTTTGTATATCATTTTCATTTTCTTTTTGGTATATGTTTTCCTTATTTTCTTAGGGGTTATCTTGGGGATTGCAATTAACTTCTTATCCTTATCAAACCCTAGTGAATAATACCAACTTCGTTTCAATGGTATAAACACAGGCAGCTCCTACACATCTCTATTCACTCCCCCTCCCTGTTGTTATTGTCACAGATTGTATCTTTGTACATGTGTGCCCGTTAACAATGATGTATAATTATTGTTTCATGAATCTAACTTTTAAATCATATAGAAACAAAAAAGGAGTTACAAAAGAACAGCAGGTACTTTGCGTTTTTTAAAGTCCACCCATCCGATCTCAGAGCGCACCCAGGGTTAAGAATCCCCATAGGGCAGAGCCTAATCGGGCGCTTACTTCTCTCTGTTTCAGTGGGGGCTGAGACTGCAAAGCAAACTAGCTGATTTGCTGGGACATTTATAACCAGGGAAGATTAAATAATATGTACAAGCAGAAACACAAGGCATATTATGAAAGCAAGCATGTGTGCAAAACACAGCGTCCTTTCAATAGCAGCATTGTTTCCCTCTTCCCCCAGCCGGCTCCCAAGTATGTAATGCCGCTGCAGAACCGGCTGTGGGGAGGAAAAAATGAAGTGCACTTTTCTGATTTTGTCTGGTACCATCCACTTTCACTCAACCTTCCCTCGAGGAGAGAAGAACAGTCCTCCCATTGAGTCGACTTTGTAGCTTGAATCTGAATCTGCTTTAATAATTCCTGTTTTTCTGTTTGTGTATAATTATGTCAACTCCCTGGGTCACTGAGTCCTCCGTGAAATCAGAGGGCTGCCTTATGTTCATATCTATGGTATAGAAAAGCCAAAGAATACAGTCAAATTCAATTTCCTCCTCCTGCATAAATGGAAGAATTTCTGAATTCTAAGTGTTTTCTCCACATGAACAATCTATTCTTGGGAAAAGAGAACTGCCCTTCATGAATGATGAAGGAGGCCATCGTCGATTGGGTAGAGTCCATTTCCTTCTTAGGAAGCAGCATTAAGAATTCATGGGTGGTTGGTTCCTGATATAGGAAAAAAGTTCACATGCATAACAGCATAAATCTCACCCACATATTTAGGTAATAAATTAGGATGAAAATCTCCTACAATAATTAGATTTGAAAATGCCACATTCCTGTAGAGCTACTCAAACACCTTAGGGAATGGACTATGATGATGTTCCAGTAAGCCTCAGTGTGTCTAGCTGTGAAATGGGTAACAAAATCCCATCTTCTGAAGAAAGGCTGACATTGTCAAAGAAAATCATGGAGTGCCACATTGATGACCAGCCTTGAGATTCGTGGTCTTTTATTTTAAAAAGATACAATGTAATGCTTCATAGGAGTTATCCTAATAGCTCACTATAATAGCAGGCTCTCATGGGATTCTTGCCTGGCGTACTGTATCTTGGCAAATATTGATGCGGGATTATTTTGTTCAATCCCAATAATATCAGATAGGAAGTGATATTAACCCCACTTTTCAGATAGTAAAGCAGGGGTTCAATGAGGTTAACCCATTTATGCCTGAGGTTGCAATTTTTTAACTTTGAAAAATCAGACCTCGATGATGACCTTGAGAAGCAGGATATAAATAATTTCTACATGCTTAGCGTTCCAATAATGGAACACTAGGCATAAATTTAGTAAGCTCAGTTGTGCCATCTGAAAAGTGGGGTTACTATCACTTCCTCACTTCATATAACCTGCAGACATCACTGCCAGGATAGGAAGACAGGTCGTAGGACAACTGAAGACCTCATCACTTTTCCCCAAAGTTGGGGGGATGTCACTTGTGGAGAGCTAGATGCTTTTAGGCATTACACAAATGAATTCCATGTATTTAAATGAATAAATCAAGCAACAAATGTATCAAGTAATGTCATACACTTCAATGGACAAATATTATTACTTTAGGGCAAGAACTAATAAAAACAAAATGAATGGGTTACAGAAAAAATATTGAGTAAATAATAATCCAGGTAGTACATGTCAAAAATCTTAATAGCTTATTCGAATGACTAGAAAATATTTTTTAAATGGTGGAATAGAAAGCATGAAGGCTGGGCACGGTGGCTCACGCCTGTAATCCCAGCACTTTGGGAGGCCGAGGTGGGTGGATCACCTGAGGTCAGGAGTTCAAGACCAGCCTAGCCAACATGGTGAAACCCTGTCTCTACAAAAATACAAAAAATTAGCCAGGCATGGTGATGGGCACCTGTAATCTCAGTTACTCAGGAGGCTGAGGCAGGAGAATTGCTTGAACTCAGGAGGCAGAGGTTGCAGTGAGCTGAGATTGTGCCACTGCACTCCAGCCTGGGCAACAAGAGTGAAACCCCGTCTTAAAAAAAAAAAGAAAAAAAAAGAAAGAAAGAAAATGTGAAGGAGCCTTTATATTTTTTCAGTGAGTGAACTCATTGTTTCCAGAGTCATAGTCTCCCAAATATTTTCAGAACCTCTAATTGTCCAGGGGCAGGGGCACATTCCCAGTTCTCCTTTTGCCACAGGGCACAGCCCAGTGCTGGAGCCCTGCAAACCCTTCGGAAACTTTGCTGAAAGTGTGGTGTGCTCAAAGGAGCCTGGGTGACTTTGCTGTTCTGTCGCCAACTTGCTGTGTGGCCTTGGGAAAGTCACTTAACCTCTCTGTACCCCGGACTTTTTCTTTATAAAATAAATCTGTGGACAAGTTTGCATCTAAAGTATATTCCAATGCTATGTTTCTGGGAGGAATGAGCTAATTAATTCAAAAATTATTAAGTGGATATTCCCTCTAGCTATTTTGGGAGGAAGTAGCCTAGCCTGGGGATTTAGAGTAGGACTCTGGGTACAGAATAACTGGTTTAAATCTTGTTTCCACCACTTCTTTCCCTCCCTTCTTGCCTGCCTGCCTTCCTTCCTTCTTTCCTTCCTTCCTTCCTTCCTTCCTTCCTTCCTTCCTTCCTTCCTTCCTTCCTTTCCTTCCTTTCCTTCCTTCTTTTCCTTTTTTCTTTTTTCTTTCCTTTTGAGATAGAGTTCTGCTCTGTCACCCAAACTGGAGTGCAGATCTCAGCTCACTGCAACCTCCGACTCCCGGGTTCAAGCAATTCTCTTGCTTCAGCCTCCTGAGTAGCTAAGATTACAGTGCCCACCACCATGCCCAGGTAATTTTTTTTTTGGTATTTTTAGTAGAGATGGGGTTTCACCATGTTGGCCAGGCTGGCCTCGAACTCCTGACCTCGTAATCTGCCTGCTTCGGCCTCCCAAAGTGCTAGGATTACAGGCGCAAGCCACCACACCCAGCCACCACCGCTTCTTTCTGTGTGGCTTTAAGCAAGTTACTTAAATTCTCTGCACTTCAGTTTCCCATAGAGCTCATGTACATCAATTGTTGAAGGGCAGACGTCTGGCACATTGGAAATATTACCAAATGTTAGTTATCCGTGAATCAGGGGACTGATTTTGTAACTACCCAAATCATATTTATTTCCTAGAGGAATGAAGATGAAAATAGTGGTGGTTTGTGTCTTGCATCGCACTATGTTTGCCAAGATTAATTTGCAATGAGGTGTTTTCAAACAGGATGTTCAGCCACTATATGTACTTCTTCAAGTAACCAGCAGGTGGTGAAGTTGGATTATATTTTAGATGGTCAGGGCCCGGTGTTCCTCTTGCCTGGGGTTTTGTGGGAGAAAAAAAAAATAGCTTTCTTTTTTATCAACATCCAAAACCATTAACATCTGGAATCAATAGAGGCTATATCTGTCACTTAATGCTATAGAAATAGCAAGAAAAAGGTCCTGCCGTTTAGTATACCAGTTCTCAAAATGTCAGCATCATTTGTGTCACCTGGGGGGACTTGTCAGAAATGCAGTCTATCTGGTCCCACCCCACAGGATGGAACTGGAAACTCTAAGGATGCACCCAGTCATCCGTGTCTTCAAGAACTCTCCAGTGGTTCTGGTGAGCTTGCGCTAGAGAGCCACTGTGCCAGAGGTCTTAGTATTGTCTGCAAATGTGAGCAGGTAAAGAGGGGGTGTTTGGTGAGTGTCACTACCTCAGTGCAGGCCAGGGACCAGCGGTTCCACATCATTGTGGGGGAATGCTAAAATGCAGGGTCTCGGGCCACACCCCAAACAGGCTGGATCGAAATTTGCATTGTCACCAGATCCTGGAGATTCTCCTGCATGATCTCTTTCTCTTTTTCTTTCCTTCTCTTCCTTTCTATTCTCCTCTCTCTTTCCCTTTGCCATCTCCACTGCTCCCTTTCTCAGTGACAATTGTGCATACCCCTCGCAGTGCCGGCTGCTCAGGTAGAAAAGTGGAGAAGACTCGTCTATTTCCCAGCCTGAGAAAATTTGCTCACCTGTAATCCCAGCACTTTGGGAGGCAGAGGTGGGCAGATCATTTGAGCCCAGGAGTTTGAGATCAGACTGGGAAACACGGCGTAACTTCGTCTCTACAAAAAATACAGAGATTGACCCAGCATAGAGTCATGCGCCCGTAGTCCCAGCTACTGAGGAGGATGAGGTGGGAGGATCGCTTGAGCCTGGAAGGCAGAGGTTGCAGTGAGTGGAGATCGTGCCACTGCACTCCAGCCTGGGACAGAGTGAGACCCTGTCTTAAAAAAAAAAAAAAAAGAAAAGAAAAAGAAAGAAAACTTACTTGAAGCCTACTGGAGACAGCCAGCTAAACATATGGTGTGAGACACCTGTGCCGCCACCTGAGTGCCAAGAGCAGGGAAGGACCCTTTGAGTTGGGAGCTTCGCACAGAGGGTGGCCTTGAGCAGCACCGAGAAATCCGGTTGAGATCTTCACTTTCTCCACATCCTCCTCTCCCCGTGTCGTCTGTTGTTCTTTTTCTACTTACCTGTCTTCTGGCTCTTTTCACCTGTGGATAGTTTATTCCCACAACTCCATCTCACCAGGATGACTTAGAGTCTAAAGTATGTGTCAGCGGTTCTCAGAGTGCAGTCCGTCGCCAGCAGCAGCATCACTTTGGAACTCTTAGAAATACAGATTCTCAGGCTCGCTCCAGACCTTCTGCATTAGAAACTTCAACAAGGCTTCCAGAAGATTCTGACACACATGACAGCTAGAGAACCATGGCTGTAGATGGTGGCGGAAATTGTTTGCCTCCTCAAGCCACGGGTTCAAATTCTTCTTGGTAACAGACTCAGATGGGGGTCCAAATTTCAGGTGAGTAGCAAGCACTGTTCTGGGAAACAGTAGGCCCTTTCCCTTGCCCCAGGAGAATGAAATTGCGATTGTACTTCGTGATTCGTCTAACTTGCGATCTACTTCGCAATGATAGGTAGTGGCAAATCAGGGACCCAAGAAACAACTGATGGCGCAGTCAAAATAAGGTGACTTAAGGAGCGTTTCCTGAAAATAGGCTACTTATAGGGATGTGAATGTGTGGTAATGCAAAGAAGAGTGAAGTAACCACAGACAACAGCTGAGCAGCCGCCTTCCCTGTGAGAAGGATTCCTTCAACTCTAGACCTAAGGGAGCAAGAGAGGAGAATTTAGGAGAGAGTCAAGTCAGGGCAGTCCTTGACAGGAGCAGTGACCTTACGTCAAAGTCCTCAGCCAGCCTGAGGTCAAGCCAGGAGGAAGTCAGGGGGCTCCTTCCCCTCTCCCCATCACTGTCTTCTCTCCCTGAGACCTTGAGCTGGCACCCCCCATTGGCTGAGACCATCCAGGTATACAGGAATCCTAAAATCTTTACAGGTAGGCTTTACCAGTCTACATAGGGTATTAAAGAGCAGAATATGAATTTGGGGGGCAAAAGGAAGACATCCTGTTCATTAGTCTAGGGGTGAGCAGGTGGCCCAATCTGGCCAGTGAGACATACGGGAAAGTCTGCTGGATGCTTCTGGAAACATTTTCTTCCCTGACTGTTATAGGAAGAAGGTTCTTCTCCTTCCTCCCTGCTTGGGATGCTTTTGAGAGGATGCACTTCTTGGACGTTGTAGCCACATTTGGCCACAAGGGGAATGCAAAGAGAACTACTGTCGGTAACACTTAAAACACAAACACATTGCACAGCTGTATGAAATATTTTTTCTTTACATGTTTATTACACAAACTTTTTCTATTAAATTTTTGTTGTTTTACTTTTTAAGGCTTTTCATTAAAAATGAAGACACACACACACACATTAGCCTAGGCCTACACAGGGTCAGGACCATCAATATCGCACTGTCTTCTACATTCACATCTGCTCCCACCGGAAGTCTTCAGGGGCAATACCACGCATGGAGCTGTCATCGCCCATGATAACTATGCCTTCCTCTGGATTCCTCCTGAAGGACCTGCCTGAGGCTGTTTGCCAGTTAAAAAAATTTTTTTTTATAGATAGAAGGAGTACACTTTAAAATAATGATAAAAATTATGGTATGGTAAACACAAGGCAATAAGAATATTTTGATTCCAGTATAATCTCACGGGACCACAGTCACAGGTGTGGTCTGTCCTTGGAAATGGTATGTGGCACATGACTCCGCTTCATCTGCCTCTGTCCTCTCAATCCCAAGCGCCTATTTCTCTAATAGTCGGAGGCACTGACAGAAAGTCAACGCGTGCATTCTGACTGAGCTGCATAGCACTGACCCTGTTAGTGGCTCTGAAAGTCAAAAAAGCTTTAGCCCTGAATCACTGATCTCATTCCTCTTTTGTTTGTTTGTTTGTTCATTTATTTCCCGAGATGGAGTCTTGCTTTGTCCCCCAGGCTGGAGTACAGTGGTACAATCTCGGCTCACTGCAAACTCTGTCTCCTGGATTCAAGTAATTTTTGTGTCTCAGCCTCCCAAATAGCTGGGACTACAGGCATGCACCACCATTCCCAGCCAATTTTTGTATTTTTAGGAGAAATGGGGTTTTCCCATGTTGACCAGGCTGGTCTTGAACTCCTGACCTTAAGTGATCCTCTCGCCTCGGCTTCCCAAAGTGCTGGGATTACAGGCATGAGCCACTGCGCCTGGCCTCATTCCTCTTTTAAAGCTTGTTCAAACCAGTTACTTTCATTGAACTTGCCAAGGATGAAATGGAGAGGAAGAGGGTTTCGTGTTAATCAGGACTCCTCTTTCCCAGCTTATCGAGTCATTTTGCTTAAGAAAGAATATGATCAAAGTGCAGAGCGAAGGAAAGGCATACGTAGAGGAAAGGGGGCCTTTGTATGTCAAGCCCTATTCCCACACCTCATATCATTTAATCCCCAAACCATACCAATCACCCCATTGTACAGGGGAAATACTGAAGCTTACAGGGTAAGAAGGCCCTGCAGGAAAGAACGTGTGGATCTGGAACTGAATGGGGTGGTCTGGGAAGACCTCCTTGATGAGGTGACATTTGTCTGGAGGTCACGATGAACTGAGAAAACAAATGATATGAATATTTAGAGGAAGAATCTTCCAGGAGAAGGCAGTGAAGAGTGCAAAGATCTGAGAGTGTGCAGGCTTGGTAAGTTCCAGAAAGAGCAAGATGACCAGTGAGTGGGGCGAGGAAAAAAAAAAAAGAATGCAGTGGGTGAGGTCAGCAGGGTGGAAGGGGGTGGGGCAGATAAGGTAAAGTCTTGCTTGATTGTCCCCTGCAGTCACACATATGGGACTTGCCCCACCCCACATGGTAGCATTTCCCATGCTGAGTCAAAGTGGCCTCTTCATGTCTGTCTTTCTCCCTTGACTGAATTGCCTGCATCCAGCTTTGTATTCCAGCTCCTAATGGAGTCTTACTTACAGGCAGGTTCCTTTACTTGAGTCAGTGGAGCAAATCAAGTTTCTTGCACAAAATCAGGTTGTGCTGGAATGCAGATACACCCGCAAAACTGTGCTTCGTAAAACTGTGTCATCTTTTTCAAGAATGGTCAGTACCTTCCTGGCTGCTCTCTGCTTGTGAAAAACTGTGTATTTTCTATTCCTCTTTGAAATTCACATGGAACATACCAGCATATAAAAGGCCCTGGGAATCCTGGAATCAACAGACTTAATTTTGTTGAACCTACCTTTGATTTAAAAAAAAAGTCTGTTGAGCATTAGACTTTTCAAAAGACATATGGCTTTCTGGCAGAACTAGTTTTCCAGGGAAAGCAATTTGGAAAACACTCGGTTGAGTGGAGCAGCAGCAGTGAGAATCATGAAATAGATTTTGTTCATTCTTTACAAGGCCTACCCCTTTTAATATTGCCAGTGAAGGGTAGGAATGGATGAACTTTTTCAGAATGAATTGATTAAATGTGTATTCTTAAAACCAGGGGAATTTGGTTAGGGAACCACAGCTCTTGCATTAGATGTAAATTGCTGTGTAACAAATTACAACAAACATGGCGGCTTTAAAACAACACACATTTATAATGCCACAGTTTTTGTGGGTCAGGAGTCTGGGTATGGGTTAACTGAGTTTTCTGCTCAAGGTCTCCAGGCTGAAATCCACTCTGGCTGGACTGCACTCTGATCTGAGTTTCAGTGTCCCTTCCAGTCCACTGGTTGTTGGCAGAATGCATTTCCTTGCAGCAACAGAGCTGAGAATCCCCTTTATCGGCACGCTGTTCGCCAGGGACCGCTTTCCACCGCTAGGGGGCGCCCACAGTTCCTTGCCATGTGGCTTTCATTAGACCATTCACAATGTGACGTTTACTTTCTCTTTTTTCTTTTTTATTATTTTTTTAATTGACGCAATAATTGTACATATTTATAGGCTAGAGTTCTAGATTTTGATGAACGTATACAATCTATAATGATCAAATCAGGATAATTAGCATATCCATCATCTCAAGGAGTTATCATTTCTCTGCGCTGGGAACATTCAGAGTCCGCTTTTCTAGTCATTTGAAAAGATATAGTAAATTGTTAATGACAGTTACCCTATAGTGCTATAGAACATTAGACCTTGTTCCTCCTATCTAGCTGTTTACCCACCTTGGTTTTCCCTCCTGCCCCTACTCTACCCACCGTTCCCTGCCTCTGGTAAACATTATAGTCCTCTGCTTTTATGAAGTCATTTTTTTTTTTTTTTTTTTTAGCTTCCACATATGAATGAGAACATGGAGCATTCATGATCATGAAAAATGAGATTTATCTTTCTGTGCCAGACTCCCAAAGAAACAGGATCAGCACCTGACAACCGCTGAGCTTTCTTTTGACCTTTGGATAGTAGTTGACAGTCTGTTTTCCTCCTGCAGGTTCATTGCTAGGATTTCCCCATAATGCATGTGTTCCAGTGGGGAATGTGACACATCTCCAAGCAAGGTCACTGAGGATATTCGAGCAATCATTTTCTCCAGGTCACTGTGGTCACCGGGGCATAGAAGGTGAAATGCTCCAGCCTGTAACTGGTCTAGATTGATAACGATGGAAAAGCATTCTCATTGTGACTGCCCAGCTGCTGGGGGGAAATGCCAGCTGGCAGGGGCACTGAGAACAAAACCAAAAGGATAATACGATGAAGCAAGGATCACCAGGTGCATCAAAGGAGAAACAACTACCATTTATTGAAGGCCAGTTAAGTGTCAAGCATTGTGCCAAGTGCTCTTTTTGAGAAAACTGAGTCTTGGAGGTGTTATAGCTCATCCAACATCCCACAGCTAGGACATGGTGGTACCAGGGTACGAATATAGGCTAACACCAAACTCAAGTTGGAACATAATGGTTGCACATCAAATCATTATGTAATGCTAAGAACTGGCCTAGAAGGTGGTAATAAAATGGCTTCCATAGTCCCTGTCATGCTGGAAAAGTGGTATTTCTCAGCAAGACCTAAGCTTGCCTTTCACTTTTGTCAAGCTTTGGAATTGGGTTACTGTTTCTGGACATGTGTCACACCTATACATTGAGATGATACTTTCTTTGCTTGGCAAAATAACTAATAAGCAATTGTGAAGTTTTTTGATTTTTGTAGAGAGCTATCATAAGCTGTCCTGATCCTTCCTAATCAACAGGCTAAGTCAGTTTGCTGCCATACACAGAAGGAGCCGGTTTTGGAAGAGACAGTGGCCAGCTCTGCTGGTTTTTATGTTAGTGTTCAGTTAGCTCATGTATAAAATGGGGATAATATCCACCAGATTGTAAGAATCAAATGAATGATTTAAGTACAGTGCTTAGCAGGTATTCATGGCTATAATGAATATATAGCCATGGCTATGGTGTACAGCCATGGCTGCACTGGTGTAGCACAGAAGAGGAAAAAGCAATTGATTGTAACCGTGGATGCTGAGCTGTGTAAGAAATGTGACTTGATTTTTTTTGGGCAATGGAGCAGTGGGGGTGGGTAGCTGCTCTCTTCCAGAAAGGGAAATGTGTGGGATGATGAAGAAAGTACTAAACTCCGTACCCAAGAACTCTGCTCACTATCTTCCCACTGGCCTCTGGGCCTTAGTCTGCTAATGTGTTAAAATGAGGCTTTTTTAGATAAGGTGAGGTCTGCGGGGTATTGGTTCCAAAGGATGGGTGTAGGGGATTAATAATTAAAGCATGCTGTGATCCAATTAGGGAAATAACTGCAAAGCAAATTAAACATTATTGTTATTATCCTTAGACTTCTCAGAGCCTTTAATGTGCCAATGTATGTGCTAGTTCTCCCGGAATGGGCATGGTAGAGAGTTTCCCGATCTAATTTGAAAGATGCATTAGAAACATTTTATTTCCATCATCCCGAAAGCTCCCCTTGACCTGAAATTCTATGATTCTAATATCTAGGTAATGTAGAACGGCTGGTTCTTTAGAGGACAGTAACAACATTTTACTAGTTTTGAATTAGGGTTTTTGATAAGGCAAATTCTACTTACCTGTTACCTCTGGAGACATACGCAGTCGTTCAGTTATTTCTCTTGCCTTTGAACTGGGTATACATATTCAGTTGGATCATTTGTCTCTGGATTTGAAAGGATTGCATTTAATTTTGAATCAAGGGGAAAGTGATCATGGTGTTCTGAGTCACTAGTGAAGCCAGTTACAAGCCAACCTCAAAGCAAGCACAGTCTTGCACTGATTAGGAAATGTTGAAACAAGATGGCGGCCAGAAATATTTGAAGCCTTTGGCACGAAACAGTTGTGACAGCAAAGGTCTCCAATTTTTGCTTTTCATCTTAATATTATCTTTATTTAAATTATTTTTAAATGATGGAATTACTAAACTGAAAAATAGTGAAAGCCACTCATTATTAAAGTGCTTACCATGTGCTGTTGCAATTCTAACTGCTCTTCTTGCATTATAGCCTCAGTTTCATCCCTATGAGACAGGTCCTATTTCCTCCATTAGCCAGGCAAGGAAACAGGCAGACAAAGCAGATTTTCTGAAGTTACACAGCTTAGGGGAGGATGGTCCAAATCCTGCCTTCATCAATTCCTGGCCGTGTGGCTCTGGCCAACTGGCGTATTTGCTTTAAGCTTTATTAGCTCTTCTACGAAGTTGGAATAACAATGAATAATAATAATAATAGTTTCAAAATAACAAGGTTGTCGTGAGGATGAAACAAGGAATGCAGAGTGTGGCCTGCAGAGAGTCAATACTCAAAATCTGCTAGCTATTATTTTAAAATTATTGTTATTATTACTATATTGATGTGTGTTAGGAAGCTGTTATTCTATCTCAGAGGTAAGTGCTTTTCATATAAAATATAAATGCAATTGTGTATATATGGGATAGGTATAAATGTTAAGCTATTAATTCACTGTGTTATGCCTTTTTAAAGTATGTACATTATGTAGTCATAAGTTAATACCTAGAGCTTTTATGTTTTTCTTTCCCCAATGAAATAAAGCTGTTCATTAAGAACTTTGTGTGAACCAAAAATTTGGAATGAAATCATACTGAATTGTACCACAGTGGGAACTCTCATAGAGTACTGGTGGGCATTTAAAGTTGCAAAAACCGTGGAGAGAGAATCAATTGGCAAGATCTAGTAAGGAGGAGGCTGTACATGCCTGTGACCTAGTAATTAATATCCTGGAGGAACTCACACATGTATGCAAGGAGACTTGGGCAGGAATGTTTGTGGCAGAAGGATTTGAGATAGTGAAAAATGGAAACAAACCGAAGGTTCAGCAACTAGATAAAAAAAATGAATTAGAGCTCTAAGTATTGGCAAGGTAATATCATAAAAGTGAAATATTGAGTTAAAAGGAAATTACAGGAAAATATATGCAGAATAAAATCTACAAACAATATCACAAACTGATCACGAATATATTCATCTATTGCAAGAATATCATACAAGCTTAAAATAATGAATACCAAATTCTTGAATTCAGGGTGGCTGTTGTTTCTGGATAAGGAGGAATGAAGATGAGTTTGTTGAAAAGAAGGCTGTGCAATTCAACTGCATCTGGGATGCGATTTGTTCTGAAAGTGTCAAGGTATGAATGACCAATGTCAAGGTTTGACAAAGCTGGATGGTGGCTGCTTTTGTATGCTTGAAATGTTTCATAATTATAAAGAAATCCCATTTCATTACTTGTGTTGCCTTCTCTCCTCTTTTTGTCTTCATCTGTTTCATAGTTTCAGCACACTTAGCACCTTATGTCTAAGTGTACCTTTTGGGGTGACAACCATTTTTTCTGCTACAAACTTTCTGTAAGAGGTTTTGGACTCAGTTCCGAGTGTTAGACCTTGTTTCTGCTGGGTTCAGATGAGAGGTCAAACGGTGCAAGCTGGGGCCCGAGTTGAGTTAATTATTTAATAAGACTTCCACTTGGTCTGTGTAAACTCCACGAGCTCTCATGACGGCCAACTCATTCACACTCCCTGACCCGGAGAGGGTTGAGAAGGGCCAGGAGGTGAGATGGTTGGCGAGAACAAAACAGCATCCCTCCCTGCTGTTTATCAGTGTTTCTGCTTCTTGCTCAAGTAATCAACAGCATAGATAGGACTTAAAGAGGAAATTTAAGTCCGGTGCCGGCGGAGCTATGACTGACCTATTGAGGGAAGGTTCAGAGAGGCTGGGGAGTTTGTGACCTTCCGGTTAAAGTGTGACTTCAGCCAAGGCAGACCAGGAGGGCGGGTGAGGCATCCAGTTCATAGATGAGATCAGTGTCAACGGGTGCAAATCCAGCAGGGTGACTCCGTGCAGGTGCGTGTATGTGAATAACACAAAGCGTGTCATGAAATAGACGCATTAAATCTGAAGTACATAACTTTGCATATAATGTCTTACAAGTTCCCAACTCAGCACACCATGAAATGTCTAACCATGACAATTAAACAGTGAAATGACTTGACAGGAAGGGCTTTTGTATCCCTTAAAGAACTTACATTCCCAAAAAGCCAGGTGGAGACATAAAACAATCCTTCCTTCCAGATGGGTTCGTGTTGGGTTGGTTTATTTTATTTTACTCTATTTTATTTTGATAAGAACATGTAATATGAGATCTACCCTCTTTTTTTTTTTTTTTTTTTTTTTTTTGAGACGGAGTTTCGCTCTGTCGCCCGGGCTGGAGTGCAGTGGCGCGATCTCGGCTCACTGCAAGCTCCGCCTCCCGGGTTCACGCCATTCTCCTGCCTCAGCCTCCCGAGTAGCTGGGACTACAGGTGCCGCCACCACGCCCGGCTAATTTTTTTGTATTTTTAGTAGAGACGGGGTTTCACCATATTAGCCAGGATGGTCTCGATCTCCTGACCTCGTGATCCTCCCGCCTTGGCCCCCCAAAGTGCTGGGATTACAGGCGTGAGCCACCGTGCCCCGCCGAGATCTACCCTCTTAACAGACTTGTAAGTGTACAGTATAGTGTTGTTTTCTATGGCACAGTGTTGTACATGGGTCTCTAGGACTTACTTAACTTGCATAACTGAAATTTTATATTTGTTGGTTAACAACTCCCATTTCCTCCTCCTTCCAAACCCTGTTAACCTCCATTTCATTCTTCATTTCTATGAGTTTGACTGTTCAGCTACCTCATATAAGTGGAAACATGCAGTGTTTGTCCTTCTGTGACTGGCTTGTTTCACTTGACATAATGTTCTCAAGGTTTATTCATGTTGTCACATATTTCAGGATTTCCTTCTTTTTAAAGGCTGAATTATATTCCATTGTGTGTGTGTGTATGTATATGGAATATAATTATACCTGTAAGCACATACAATGGAATATATATATATATCACATTTACTTGATCCATTTATCCTTTGATGGATATTCAGGTTGTTTCCACATCTTGGCAATTGTGAATAACGTTGCTGTGAACACAGTAGCGCACATACCGCTTCAAGATCCTGAATTTAATTCTGTTGGATAAATACTCATAAGTGGGATTGCTGCGTTTTATTATGAAGCAAAATTAGACAAGTGGTACTCGGTCAAACTAAAAATCTTCTGCACAGTAAAGGAAAGAATAATAGAGTGAAAGGCAACCTACAGAATGGGAGAAAAGATTTGCAAGTTACATATCCAGTAAGAGTTAATTTCCAAATATATAACTTCTACAACTTTATACCAAAAAAGAATTACCTGATTAAGAGACGAGCTAATACTTTAATAAATATTTCTCCAAAGAAGACATGCAAATGGACAACAGGTATGTGGAAAGATATTCATCACTCATCATCAGGGAAATTCAAATCAAACCCAGGAGGTATCCACCTCACACCTGTTGGGATAGCAATCATCAAAAAAACATTCGCATGCCCTTGGTGGGAACGCAAAACACTGTTCTCTAGGCTCCAGGGACACAGAAGAAAAGATGATACGGCCCCTGGCCCTGTGGAGTTTATGGTGCAGCAGGGGAGCTATAAAGTCATGTAGTAACTACAAAAAAAAAAAAAAAAAAAAAGGCTGGCAGATGTCGTGGTGGGTAAATAGAGGAGGCCTTAAGCATACAGGGCAGGGGTTATCAAACCTCAGTGTGTCTTAGTATTCCTTGGAAAGGTTATTAAAATTCAGATGACTGGGCTGCACTCCCCAGAGATTTGGATAAAGTGTGTTTATGCTGGGGCCCAGAAGCTACATTTTCACTAAGCACCCCAAGGGATTCTGGTGCAGGCTATTCTGCAGACCTCACTCTGAGAAGTACTGGACTAAAGGTAAGTAAAGAAAGGTGGGCCGGCTGCGGTGGCTCACGCCTGTAATCCCAGCACTTTGGGATGCTGAGGTGGGCAGATTACCTGAGATCAGAAGTTCAAGACCAGCCTGGCCAACATGGTGAAACCTCGTCTCTACAGGGTCTACAGAGGACAGCCTTCCTCTCTAAGGCTGTGCTTTGCTGTGCTTGTGAGGGTTTGTGTCTCCTCTGGCCCCGAGTCTCATTCACACCCACCCGTCTATTGCTGTTAGTAGGTGAGCCCTGGTTCTAGCTTGGGACTCAGGTCTCGTGCATCTCATTTTAAAACAAACGCTCTTAGTGTTTCAGAAACAGAATTTCAGTGTTTAAACTGTATGTGGCAATTTGACATTGTAAAGACACCCCGGCATGTGATGAGTGGATTCATCAGTGGATACATCTATACTGTCTGAACTGGTGTAGACCTGGTTGGGTGATGTTAAATTCATGAGGGTATCACATGTGACACAAACCGCACCCTTGTCCTGTATCAAGATCACATGCATGTACAGGATGGATTGGAAGTTAAGTCCGACAAAAAGTCCCAATGCTTGTTCTTCCCCAAGGACAGTTTGGGGAATATTGTTCTAGACAGAGGTACAAGAGGACGGCTGCTTTGGAGGGACTGGAAGAGGTTTAGTGTGATGTGGAGGCCTAGACTATGAGATGGAAGTAGTAGGCTGTAACGTGGAACAGAAAGTAAAGGGGGCAGGTTGCCACCTGACTGAGAAATTTAGACCTTGTGCAAGTGGCTATGGAAATCCACTGAGTGAACTGAATCGATGTTTTTAGGCACCAGGCCCTTGTGTTTAGAAATTCATTATAACCCTCCTGTGTAGCTGGGTTTCCCTGTTACCTGCAGTCTGTTTTCAAAGCCGCATAAGAGTTGGGGAAGTAGCAAGATTATGAATTCACCTAAAGGATTTACTGTTTATCCAGCAGTTTGCTTTCTTCCTCCAGGGGCTTCTCCCACGACGGCCCCTCCTCTCTGAGGCGGTGCTTGTGAGGGTTTGTGCCTCCCCTGGCCCCCAGTCTCATTCACACCCACCCGTCTATTCCTGTTGGTAGGTGAGGCCTGGTTCTAGCTTGGGACTCAGGCCTCATGCATCTCATTTTAAAACAAACGCTCTTAGTGTTTTCTAGATAGCATGATGCTTTGAAAAAAAAATTCAACTTTTTATTTAAAAATTTCAAACTATAGAAAGTTAGCAGAATAACAATATAAATACCTTTTTACTTTTCACCTAGACCCTTCGAATTGTTATCATTTTGCCACATTGACTTTCTCTCTTTATAACAGGTACTGTGTATTATGTAATATATGTAATATATAATGATATAATATATACATAATTTTTTCTGCTAAATCATTTGAGAATAAATAGCAGGTATTATGCCCATTTACTCCTAAAAACTTCAGCATGTATCTTCTAAGGGCAAGGGTATTCTCTTACATAAGCACATGCACTGATCACATTAAAAACATTTAACATTGCTACAATGCTATCATCAGTAGAGTCCATATTCTAATTTGCTCAATTGCTCCCAAAATGCTATTTTAAGGAGTTAATGATCTGATCTAGGATCCAGGGTCACATATGGTGTTAGTTCTCTTCAGTCTTCCTTATTCTAGAATGCTATCTTAGCCCTCCTTTGTTTTTTCTGATACAATTTTGAAGAGCGCAGGCCAGCCATTCCGTAGGACGACCCCCGTTTGTGTTTGTTTTTCTGGTTCTTTCCTCCTGATTAGATTCAGGTTAAATATTTGGACAGAAAAACTACCGGAATAGTGTTGTGTTCTTGGGGCATCATATTCCGGGGTGCATAGTGTCAGTGAGTCCCTTTATTGGCAATATGTATTTTGGTTGCTTGGTTAGGTGGGGCTTTGCAACTTTCAAGATGCAAGTCCCAGGAATAAGTTTATTGCCGTGATTGTTTCCTTGGGTACAAGGGTTGCCTTAGAGTATGTCTTTCTCTGGGAACGCCCTTCTTTACTCCTTTCTAAGAGGGCGGGTCTCTGCCAGCTCTGCCTTAGGACACATGATGAATCGGTCAGGTAACTTCTTCCATCTCCAAGAGCCTGTGTTCTAGTGAGGAGAGACACGCAGTAAACATGTAAATGTAAATGATCAGAATAAATGAGTCAATTCCAGATTATGATAAGTGCTGTGAAGGAAATAATACAAAGGAATGGGACAGGGGTAGGTAGGGAAAAGTTGCCATCCATAAAACCAAGTTTCTGCCCTCCTGGGGTACCCATTGCAATAGGGGGCACCAAGGATAACAAACAAATATATAGCAAGTCAGGTAGTGCTGAGTGCCTTGAGTAGGAATGTCCTAAAGGGTTCTACAGAGGGGACAGAGAAAACCTCATTCAGGAAATGACAGTTGAGTGGAGAAAGCAAGCAAGCAAGGATAAGCCCTGTGACACTCTTGTGGGAGAGCGCTGCAGGCAGAGGCACCTGGTGGGCACAGAGGTGGGGGCAGCAGCTCTTAGTGCAGTGAAGGAAAAGCAAGAGGCTGGGCTGGTGTGGGGAGTGGCCTGGAGTGAGGAGTGGGCAGGAGTGGGGAGTGGAGAGTGGGCAGGAGTGGGGAGTGGAGAGTGGGCTGGAGTGGGGAGTGGGCTGGAGTGGGGAGTGGAGAGTGGGCAGGAGTGGGGAGTGGAGAGTGGGCAGGAGTGGGGAGTGAAGAGTGTGCTGGAGTGAGGAGTGGGCTGGAGTGGAGAGTGGGCTGGAGTGGGGAGTGGGAGAGTGGGCTGGAGTGGGGAGTGGAGAGTGGGCTGGAGTGGGGAGTGGAGAGTGGGCTGGAGTGGGGGAGCCAAGGTGGGGCCAGGGCCAGACCCTGGAGGCTTTTCAGACCTTTTTCAATGGTAATGACGTTGGCTTTTATATTTGTACGGAGTTTGGGAAACCGCTGGCGCATTGAGGGCAGGGAGAGGCATCATGCATGTTTTAAAAGTATCAGCTTGGCCACTTTGTAGAGAAATTGATGAGGTGGGAAAGATTGGGTCCAAGGTCAAAGTCAGGCATCTAATTCCATTTGAAATCCTAAGTTTTGGGATGTGTGGGAAAAAGAGACATGGGAGAGGGAGAGCAGTGGCCTCTTGGGATCCAGAACACCGGACCAGGGAGAGGCCAGTAGGCTCTGTCTCAGAGGAGGGCGCAGTTTCTGTGGTCAGCCAAAGCCTCATCTGAATCTCAAAGCAGAAAACCCAGTATCTGGAAGAAAAACGAAGGGGGCTCCATGGGAACTGTGACCTTGTTCTGTTCCCCTGTGCCTCTCCAATGCCCAACAAGGGATGCTCAACAAATAAATAGATGGATGGATGCCTGAACGAATGATGCAATACATTAGCTTCTATTATTATTAATGTTCACGTATGGAAACCCATCTCCTGAGGGAGAATTTGCACCACGCCAATTTAGCTAAAGTGGGACTACATTTCCCGGAATTTGTGTTCTTCTATATCCCCTGCTGGGAGCTGCTAGCAAGAGAAATGTGCACGTGACTTAGAAGAGGGAAGTGAGGAGCAGGCAGTTTGAAGTATCTGGGGGTCAGCAGGGAACCAACATGTTCGCAGCTGCCGCAGGCTGTGGGGGGTCAGCAGGCTCATCTCCTTGGTGCTGGGCAGTGGCTCTGTTCCTGGCTCCTGAAGCCCCTGCTGACCAACTCCTTCCGGTCTTCAAATCTTGGTCCAGGCAGATGTGTAACTTCGTGGTGAGGAGGCTCCACCGCTCATGCAGGTCACGTGCGTGGTTGAGATCAGAGACCACGAGAAAAGTCACAGCTGCAGTGTATCACAGAGCTTTCATGCTGTTCTTTAGCCTTCCTACTTCAAGCCCATCTTCTCAACAGCCGGTTCTGCTGACTTCAGGAACGGCTCCCACAGTCATACACAATCTAATCTCAAAAAAACCTCTTCAAACTCACTCATCCTGGTTCTGCTTCCCTGAACAAATTCTGAGGACTAGACTGGATTTAAGTATTTCTCAACCTTGGAGCTTCTTGGGCTTTGCTATTGCAAATGGTAAGTAAGAATATTAATTTTAAAGGCATGTTTATCAAAATAACTGATCAACTCAGCTATTCTAATACCAGTGATTCTCACCTAAACGTACGGAATTGTTTTCAAATGGGTATTTTTTTCTTCGAGTTTTATAGATGTTTGATAAGAAAGCAAGTTTTTTTTTTTTTTTTAATTGTTTAAATTGTTTGCCTAAGAGGGATATAAGAAATGTCTGGGTTCGATTTTGCAACATGTGTATGAAATGACTTAGCAGTGAGTCGTGGAGGTGATGAAGTTCAGCTGGCAATCATTGGCAGACCCCGCCCCCGCCCACCACACACACACAGTTCCCCTGCTTGAGAGCTGTGACCTTTAACTGAGTTCCTGAGATTAAAGTTTAGTCCTAGTTTGAGGCTAGACCTAAAAGACCTTAAGTTTTTGGATATATGGGGGAAGGAGACATGAAAGAAGGAGAGGCCGGGCGTGGTGGCTCATGCCTGTAATCCCAGCACCTTGGGAGACGAAAGTTTGGGAAGAATTGCCTGAGTCCAGAAGTTGGAGACCAGCCCAGCCAACATGGTGAAACCCTGTCTCTGCTAAAAATACAAAAATTAGCCATTTGTGGTGGCACATGCCTGTAATCCCAGCTACTCGGGAGGCTGCGGCAGGAGAATCACTTGAACTGAGGAGGGAGAGGTTGCAGGGAGCCAAGATGGCACCACTACACTCCAGCCTGGGTGACAGAGCAAGACTCTGTCTCAAAAATACAGTACAATACAATACAATACAATAATACAATACAATACAATACAATACAATACAATACAATACAATACAATACAATGAGAGAGGTGGCTGCTTGAGATCCTGACCGCTGGAACAGGGCGGGGAGGCCCCTGGGTTTTGTAACAGCTAAGGCATAAGCTCTGTGACCAGCCAAAGCTGGATTTGAATCTCAATTATGCTGTGTAACCAGGAGCAATTGATGGTGCATCTTCAAGTCTTGATGTCCTGATTTAGAATGTGGGTGATAATCACTTTCTCCATGTTTGCAAAGGTCAAATAGGACTGTACACCAAGGACTTGACACAGCATCTGGTGCCCAGCACAGCAGAAAAGGGATGGCTGACTTTGACCTTGCTAGGTGACCTGTTAAATAACTTTTCTGTGCCTCAGTTTCCTCATCCGTAAAATGGGGCCCACTAATAGTATCCACTTGATAAAGTTTTCATGAACATTAAGTAAATAAATAGTGTGGTTAGGATGGCAAACACTAGATTCAAATCCTGGCTCCAACACTTAATTGCTGTGTGACCTGGAGAAAATTACTTAACATTTCTGAATCTCAGTTTCTGACCCACATAAAATGAGTCTGGTAATAACAGTTACCATGGGGCTGTTGTAAGAGTTAAATGCCAGCATGTAGGCAAAGCAGTTAGCAGAGTCTAGTGCATAGAAAGTGCTCAGTAAATATCGTTTATTAATATTGCTGTTCTTATCATGATAATGAACCAAATTCAAAGATCTGAGCAAAGGGCATTGCATGCCTAATTGTCTTTAACTCATACAACCATTCTTCTGGGTAAAGATGACACTATTCCCATTTTATGGAGAAGCCACTGGAAGATTGGTAGTAGGTGTCATATTCATCTCTCTGACTGGGGAGCTGAGCTCCTAACCACTCTACCTGCTGCCTCTAGCTTATTTATTTACTTATTTTTTAAGACAGAGTCTTGCTCTGTTGCCCAGGCTGGAGTGCAGTGGCGTGATCTCGGCTCACTGCAACCTCTGCCTCCTGGGTTCAAGCCATTCTCCTGCCTCAGCCTCCTGAGTAGCTGGGATTACAGGTGTGCACCACCACGGCTGGCTAATTTTTATAGAGGTTATTTTTTCTAAGAGTACCTCCTGAGGGTTGAATGTATGGATCAGCCCACTTCCTCTGGGACTACTGCTTCTCTCACTCAAGGGTTTGATACACACAGGGCAGCCTGGGGTTTTTGAATGCCTGCCTTGCTATTGGGTGTCATCTTTTAGGACACATTTGAAAGGCCTCCACACCCCCGACACACAGGTAACTATGTGAGGTGATGAGTGTGTGAATTAGATTGATTGTGATAATCATTCTCAGCACATACATATGTTAAAACAGCACGGGGCACACCTTCAATATTCCTATTTGTCAGTCACACCACAATATAGCTGGAAAAGGAAGGAAAGAAGTACTAGGGCGATCTCTTTGTGTTGCAAGTGACGGTGGGAGGAATGGTGGGTGGGTGGGGGGGGACTCTGACTCAACTTCCCGATCCCCTCAGTTCTGTTACTCTGCTGACAGTGGGAATTCGGAGGGGCTTCTCAAGGGGAAAACATAAAACCTGACCCTTGTGTAATTCCAAAGCAAGACCTTAATGAAGACTTGCTTTTAATAATGAAGAATGACAGTATAAAAAGTCAGGAAGCTTCTCCATAGACGTCGCAACTAAAATATATATCAGCGAAGATGCTTTTGCCAATAGGTGGGAACCCAAAACAAAATCTAATGTACAGAGTGAATTTCCTCTTTGGACTCCTGGCGAGTGAAAGGTAAGCAGATGCTAGAGGCACTGAGCTCTGTTGATTGCTGAGCCCCCATAGTTCAGGACTGACATGCATTAGCTTGGTGCTTCTCCACAAGGACAGTTCCACCTCCAACCCCAGCAAAAGATGTGTGTCAGTGTTTGGAGACCTTTTTGGTGTCACATTGAGAAATGCTACTGTCATCTAGTGGACAGGGTTCAGGGAGGCTGATAAACACTCCACAATGCATAGGACAGCCTCCCACAACAATAGCAAAAATCTGATCCATAATATTATAGTGCCAAGGTTGAAAAGCCCTGAGTTAGAAAGGTGTTAGGCAGTTGTCATCAAATGTTAACAGCTGAAGAAAACTTTTTTTGTGTTTGGACATGTATCTTAGCTAGAGTTGCCATAACAAGATACTGCCCATTGGGTGGCTGAAACAATTGGCATTTATTTTTATCACCGTTCTGGAAACTGGAAATGTGAGACCAACATACCCACATGGTTGGGGTCTGGTGAGGGATAACTCCCTGGCTGGCAGATGACTGTCTTCTCGCTATGTGGCAGGGAGAGAGAGAGAGCAAGCGAGCAAAAGGGAACATAGTGTCTTTTCTTACCAGGGCACTAATGTCATCATGAGGACCTCACCCTAACAATTTCCTCTAACCCTAATTACCTCCTAACGGCCACATCTTCAAATACCACCACGTTGAGGGTTGGGGCTTCAACATATACATTGTGGGGGAGGTGGTAACACAATCATTCATTCCATAAAAATGTAGCTAACAAGATTAAACATGTATGTCGCATTTACTCTTCTAAGTGCTTTACATGTATATGAACTCATCTAATCCTTGAACAAGTCTAAAAGGAGACAATGACTTTATCCTCATTTTACAGATGAGGAGATTAAGTAACTTATCCAAGGTCACATCGGTTGGGGATGCAGAGCCTGGTTTCCAACCCAGGCAGTCTGGCTCTAGGGTCTGTGTTCTCAACCTCGATGTGAAAAGTAATTGACATACTCCATCATTAAACTTCCTCCAATTAAAACAAATAAGAAATTATTTGTAATGACTGCATTGGCATAAAGAAAAATACAGGTTGGATTCATGATGACATATTCATTACCATTATTATATTTCTTTTTCCGTCTGATTTTAAAATAAATTGAAATAAAAACATTTTTGTGGACCCCTAAAAGTGTCCTGGGGCCCGACACTATTCCTAATGGAGAAGTCAACTTTGGTGGCAGTGGGTGCTGTCAGGAGCGTGAGGGATTGAAGAGAGTCAGGTGTGAAAATGATGGGAGTTTTAGCAGCCTGGGAAGCTGTGCCCGTGCTCTGGGAACAGCAGTTGTTCAGCTCCAGCCCACTACTAAGAAGTGGAGGGAGGTCAGAGAATGAGCGCTTAGTATTGACGAACCGGCAAATGTTCCAATTTTAGACAAGAAGCCAAGAATTCAAATCCAAACATTCTTTTCAGTCAATTTGGTTTCTACAAGCACTATATGAAAGAAAGAAAGAAAGGAAGGAAGGAAGGAAGGAAGGAAGGAAGGAAGGAAGGAAAGGAAAGGAAAGGAAGGAAGAAGGGAGGGAGGGAGGGAGGAAGGAAGGAAGGAGGGGAAAGAAAGAAGAGGGGAGGGAAGGGGAGGGGAGCGGAAGAGAAGGGAAGGGAAGGGAGAAAAGAAGAGAAGAGAAGAGGGGGGAGGGAAGGAAGGAAAGAGGCAGGCAGGCAGGAAGGAAAGAAGTAAAGAAGTAACAAAAAAGGGAGGAAGAGAGGGAGAAGAAGGACAAAGCACCACATTTGGTAAAGGAAATGGGTTTTGGGGTCAGATATGCCGTGGTGGGTCTACTTGCTAGGCATGTACCTTGGGCAACAGATTTCATTTCTCTAAATCTCATTTTATCATCTGTAAAATGGGAATAGTACTAGAACGCACTTTTTCCACCAGGATGTGGGTATTGAATGCGAATTAGATTTGCATCTCATTGTTTAAGTACAGTGGCATTTCAAACCCAAACAGGAACTTGCAGATCAGATTCCAGTGCTTTCTGGAGCTAGAAAAATGGTATATATGGGCAAACAAGCCAGGTGGGGCCTGTGGCAGACTGGAGAGCTCAGACCCATCTCAAGGGGAAGCTGCTTGGCTAATTCTTGCCATCTGGGGATGTGGCCTATGTCAGACACATCTCCCGTTTTAAATAGTGGTTAGGAATCTGGATTGTTTGTGAAATGTCTCGTTTATGTTTTTAATCTTAGTAATAGATTCCTATTTTTGAAAATACAAAATGGGCTGAATGATACATGCCTGTAAACTGGACAAGGCCCAGGTGGTCACCAGTTCATGGCCTGCCCTGAACAGAAGGCGAGTGTCTAGACAGTGTCTTCCTGTCTTGTAGGTGCCCTGGTGGCATCTGTAGATATATCTGCAGTCCAATAGCGGCTATGTTCTTACAGATCAGGTTGGAATATTAATTTAGTGATATAGCTCATATAAGAAAATAAGAATTTTTTAATCAGTTGGGTCCTGGAAATCATGACTGGCAATGTCAGTCTGGAAACCGAAGATGTCACCAGGAAGAAAGGACAAAGATGTGTGAGGGAGCAGGGAACAGATTGATTTTTTTTTTTTAATGGAAAAGAATAAAAGAGGATGAAATAAAAGAACAAAAGATTCAGACGTGCAAATCATAGTACTCTAGAGAAATTTCTAGGCCCAGAAATCATGAGGAAAATAATGTTAGCTTCTTTTTCCACTTTTTCCAGTAAGATTTTTCATAAGGGTAGGAAAGTGCTTCTCTTAGAGAATTTTACAGCTGAACAGAACTAAAGAGATCTTTAGTTTTCAACTTAAAAAATTTTTTTTGAAGTGAATAAAATAAGACCTGCAGTGAAGAAATGAGTGGTCCATGGCCACGGCACTTGTGAAAATTCTAAATGCGTATGAGGTAAAGCCAGAGCTTTGCTTGGGTGAGATAGACCAGGTGAGAGGTTCTACAGAATGGTGGAAACAGGCAAACCAGCCAAGGTCTGGCCTGCTTAAAGGGGGCTTTGTTACCCAGCTGTAGCCAACTGTTCTTAGCAGAAAGTGGGCCCACCATAGACAGAGCTAACTTTTTTTTTTTTGAGATAGAGTCTCACTCTGACGCCCAGGCTGGAGTACACTGATGTTATCTTGGCTACTTCTATCTTCATCTAGTAGGTTCAAACGGTTTTCCTGCCTCAGCCTCCTAAGTAGCTGAGAATACAAGTGTGCACCACCATGCCCAGCTAATTTTTGTATTTTTAGTAGAGACGGGGTTTCACCATATTGGCCAGGCTGGTCTCGAACTCCGGACCTCAGGTGATCCACCCACCTTGGCCTCCCAAAGTGCTGGGATTACAGGCATAAGCCATTGCACCCGGCTGGCAACAGATCTAACTTTTGGAGGCAAGAGAAAAATATCAACTTTGAGAATGCAATCCCTCAATTTTTAAAAACTGTCAACAAATTCAAAAGTTTAAAGCACATCATGCAAACCAAAAAAAAACACATGTGAGGTCCACATTTGGCTGGGAAACTGCCAGTCTGTGACTTGCATTAAAGAATCTTCCAGCGTCCCACACATTTTCTGACAAAGTAGTTCTCACCTCACTTCCTGTCAAGTGTTTACTTAAGTAAGGAACCCTTAGTGCGATCATTTTCTTAACTCTTCATCCTCAAGAAGGACCTTCAGTAAAGTCAGTATTTTAGTATTTTACTTCGGTTTCCTATATTTTACTTTGGTTGCCTTCATTATTCACCAGTTTGTGCTTGTTCAGCCAGAAATTCAGGAACCACAGGAAAGCTGTTAATTAAAAGAACTTAAACTTTCATCCCAGCACTGTTCACTGTTTTTCATTAAAGAATTTTCTCTTCATAGTAAACTAAAGAGAGGATGTTCAGAGTCCAGGTTCATGAGCTGCAGGACTTCTTTTTTTTCTTTTTTCTTTTCTTTTGCTCGGCAGAGCCCCAAAAATAGAATTGCAAAAATACAATTTGGTAAATCTTTAATGCCCAAGTACTACTCCTTTCCCTAACTAAGTCAGCCACCGGAACCATTTCTGCCTCTGCTCATGACACTGACCAGGAGGCTAAGCCCGTGTTTTATGCACGGCTGATTTTATTTCTCAATTCATTTTGAGCATCTTTAATGCAAAACAACAAGAAAAACAGCAGTAAAACACCCAGCTAGATTATAAACCTTTTCTCCCGAATTTTAATGCAAACCTGAAGAACGAGTCAGAGATGACTCGCAAACTCATGAACTTCGGTTTCTGGTGAAGACCATCATTTAAGACAAAGCCAGTTCTCCAAACAATGGGTTTCCCTATTTAGTGAACAAACATGTTTACTTCAAAATGCTAATCAAAAAAGTCCTTGAACAGACATTGTCTTCCCCAAAATTACTAAAATAGTTATCATGTTTCAAATTATTTACAATAGGAAACTAAATTATAATAAAATAATCAAGGATCAGAATCTAACTGATTTTTCACCTACTAAAATTTGGGTCACAAATTATACACACATACACACACACACACACACATCCCTACACACACATATACATACACATCTCCAAGACACGAGATAGTAAGCATGGGAAAATTTGCCAAATGTCCTAGTGGATTGATCAACAAACAGCCCAGGTAATTCTGCATTTCTTCTTGGTCGAAGCTACTTTTCCTTCCTAACTTCTCACTCAGACTAGGTACAACTAAAATGTAGATAAGTCAGTCACTTTATCTGTGTTTTATTTAAGCAGTACAGTGGTTGGGTGCATGAATGCTAAAGCCAGCGTGCCTGGGTCAGATTCCTGGCTATGCCACGGTTACTGGTAGCTTACTGTGGAGTTGGTAAGACGGGGATGTGGAAATAGTAGTGTCAATTTGTAACTTGGTTAGGAGGATTACATGAATGTATAGAACATTGCCTGGCCCTGCATACAAATTCAAGACTTTGAGCTCAGTTAGTCTGGAGAGCTAACAGATCTTCGAATCCCCAGCTGAAATCCCTGCCCTGATGAACGCTCATGCACGCTTTGACCGCCTTTCAGGGATGCATAGACCTTCTCTGCCTCCCTTACTCCCCAGGCTCAGGTCCTCTACTCTAGAAAACACCTAAAGGAACCTGGGGAGGTGAGTTACATATGAAAACCACTTTAGTCCTCCTCAGGACACCATGCATCTTTTCTGAGCCATGGCAAAATAAATAGGTAAACAGGTGTCGTTAGAGGGCACTAGGCCTGGTTACTTTTTCAATGAGGCTTGAAAGTTGTATTTTGTTTATTAGGAAGGAAAGAACTGGATCTTTCCAGCGGGTGATTCATCATCTGGTTCCTTCAGGGGAAGAGAGGGAGTAGCTAGAGAGAACTGATGTCCAGCCTGGGGCCTGCTTTGCTCAGCAGGAACCTCAGGAAGGCAGGCTTCTTCCTCCTGACATTTCCAGCACTCCTCACGGGCACTCCGGAGAGGGACCTCTGAATCATCGCTGTGTCTAGACACATCAAAGGGCAAGCTGCCTGTTTCTCAGGCTCACCAAACCCAGTCAGGAGCGCTAATGCGGCAGGTCTCCCTCTGAATCACTCAGACCAGAGGGAGGGCGCGGAGAGGTGAGCAGGTTCACCCGGCTGGATTCGCTCTTGGGCGCAGGCAACATTCCTCCCTGGGGAAGGCAAAGTCATGTTGCCTCTTGCCAAAGACAGTCAGGTAAGGAGACACTGTTGATTTTGTCTCTGCATCCTGGTGCCAGAGCAGACCCAGCAGGGCTTTGAAGATGTTGATGAGGCGTAAGCCTTGACGAGGAATGTGACCGTCATTCACCAGTGTAGGCACTCAGTAAATACCTGGGGCATGAATTCAAGGGAACACTACCCTGCAAAATGGGCCACTCACTTCAGACAATTAATTAAAAGAAACATTAAAAAATTCCAAGAGCAGGAAAGTTAAAATAATTGCTTTGGGTTGCTCTTCGGAAGCCTAATCCAACATACAGTTAAATTTTAGACTTCCTCACTATTCTTCACAAATTTCTTTTCTTCAAACTCGTGTTGCTCTTATATCTGAATGTTCTACCACATACTATAATAGATTTGATTTCAACCACATCCCACACAAAATCATATTTACATAGTTTTCTGCTTTGTAGATACTTTATTAAACACCTATTATGTGTGATATTGATATTTCCTTTTCACACATTAGAAATATTTTGTTTTCAGGTCTGAAACATTTTGTTTTTTTTTTTTTTGAAACGGAGTCTCACTCTGTTGCCCAGGCTGGAGTGCAGTGGTGTGATCTCGGTTCACAGCAACCTCTGCCTCCTGGGTTCAGGCAATTCTCCTGCCTCAGTCTCCCAAGTAGCTAGTATTACAGGTGCCCGCTCCACTAATTTTTTTGTATTTTTATTAGAGATGGAGTTTCACCATGTTGGCCAGGCTGGTTTCGAACTCCTGACCTCAAGTGATCCGCCCACCTCGGCCTCTCAAAGTGCTAGGATTACAGGCGTGAGCTACCCCGCCTAGCCAGGTCTTAACCGTTTTTGTAGGCCCTGTGAAATTCTGATCCTGAATTAAATAGTCCTAACATTGTAGAAATGAATAACCTTTAATGGAGTATATGATTTTTATAATAAATGAATTTATTCTTGACTTTCTTCTAAGGCTAATCATTCCCAAGGTTTTCAGAGTTTATCTACTTGAGGTTATCGACTTGATACACTGAGGTGGTTCCATCCTGTAACTGGTTAAGTGGATACTGTACTGTTTGGGGCTGTTGAAAGGAGGAATGTAGCTTTCATTTTCTAAGCACCGCAGGAGAAATGGAGAGGAGGTCCTATATGTGCACTGAGATCCCGAAAGGGCAATTTTGAACTGAGAGGAGCGTGTACTTCAAATAGTGTGCAAATTAGGGCCAATGAGATGCTCCTTAAAATGTCATCCTCAAAGAAGGGCATCCCATTCATGGGTCTCTGTATGAGCAGCCCTAAAAAGCAAACAGCCAGTGTGGTAGCTCCTGCCTGTAATCCCTGCACTTGAGGCTGAGGTGGGAGGATCTCTTGAGCCCAGGAGTTCAAGGCCAGCATGGGTAACATAGTGAGACCCCATCTCTACACAAAACTTAAAAATTAGCAGGGTGTGGTGGAGTGTACCTGTGTCCCAGCTACCTTAGGAGGCTGAGGCAAGAGGATCCCTTGAGCCCAGGAGGTCGAGACTATAGTGAGCTGTAATTGCACTGCTGCACTCCAGCCTGGGCAACAGAGCAAGACCTTGTCTCAAAGAAAAAGAGCAAAGACTTTCATTCCTAATTGAAACAAAAACCCCACTAAAGGCTCTGACAGCTCCTTGTAGGACTCCTGGTTGGGTAATGTTGGAAGACTAGGATTCTCCTGAGGCAGGAACTGTGTCTACTTTTCTGTCCCATATTACACTCCCCACAACAAGCACAGTGCACAGCACATAGTAGGTGCTCAATAAATCCTTTTATTTACCACTTGTCTGGAGTAAAGCATTATAATATAGTCATTACACGTGTGGCTTCGGAGCCCAACTGCTGGGGTCTGAGCCCTAGCTCTGCCACTTACCTACTGTGTATCTTTGGGTAGGTTACTTCTGCCTCTGCTTTGGTTTCCTCATCTGTAAAAGGCGGATAATGAAAGTACCTACTTCAGTGGATGGTTACACTTCCTTTACATGCATTTACCAGTTTTCTGAACATATAATACTGTTTAGATCCATGTGGACTTGATGATTCTAATTATTCATAATGCATTACACTCTTCATATTTTTGGAGTTAAAATGTATATATGTATTTATAATAATTTTGGTTATTTTCTTCTTCTTCTTCTTTTTTTTTTTTTTTTTTGAGATGGAGTCTCGCTCTGTCGCCCAGGCTGGAGTGCAGTGGCATGATCTCCACTCACTGCAAGCTCTGCCTCCCAGGTTCATGCCATTCTCCTGCCTCAGCCTCCGGTGTAGCTGGGACTACAGGTGCCCGCCACCGTACCTGGCTAATTTTTGTATTTTTAGTATAGACAGGGTTTCACCATATTAGCCAGGATGGTCTTGATCTTCTGACCCCGTGATCCACCCATCTTGGCCTCCCAAAGTGCTGGGATTACAGGCGTGAGTCACCACACCCGGCCCGTTATTTTCTTCTTAACAAATAGTGCAGACATTTGGATCAAGGAAAAGGAGTGTGTGTGTGTTTAATTTTTTTAAATTGCTGGTAAGATGTGTCAAGCTAAGCTTTTACTATCTGTGACCTGCACATCTTTAGTTTGAGGAAACAAGTCACATTTTAATTTAATTTAATTAATTTAATTTAATTTAATTTTACTTTGAGATGGAGTTTTGCTCTTGTCGCCCAGGCTGGAGTGCAATGGCATGATCTTGGCTCACTGCAACCTCCGCCTCCTGGGTTCAAGGAATTCTCCTGCCTCAGCCTCCCAAGTAGCTGGGATTATAGGCACGTGCCACCATGCCTGGTTAATTTTGTATTTTTAGTAGAGATGGGGTTTCTCCATGTTGGTCAGGCTGGTCTCGAACTACTGACCTCAGGTGATTCGCCCTCCTTGGCCTCCCAAAGTGTTGGGATTACAGGTGCGAGCCACCATGCCTGGCCCACATTTTATTTTTTTTATGTGAAACCGTATCTTGGTCATATCTTTAGCAGCATGGAACTTTGGAAAGATGATAACATTTGAGGAAAGGACGTGAAGGAAGAGACTTGAGTTTAAACTGGCACCTTCTGATTTCTCTGCCCCCAAAAAGTATTGATGAGTGTGTTTTAATGGTTGCCAATATGTGTCTGAAGGTTGAAGAAGAACACTCAGGGAAAAAAATAAAAGAAAAACACGTGTTTAAAGTGGTCTGTAACTGAAAGCAGCCTAGAAAAGGTCATGGAAGTAGTGCCCTGGGGTGCATTTCACCAAGGGCTACATCATCCCTTGGGGTTTGCAAAGCTGGTAGCTAACGAGGATGAGGTAATGTAGGGATGTCCGTCTGGCACATTTCATCTCAAGAGCTGATCATCTTTAGGTCAGGAATGAACTCCTCACCCCATACAGAATATTACAGAGTTGGCCCAGGTGGACAGAGAGGAGACGGCAAAGAAATTTTGATGTTCTCGAGGCCAGGAATGTTGCCCTTATATGGGTTTCCTTGGAGGAGCTGGCTGTGCGCGCAGCTTATTCCCTACTTTAGGTGTATCAAGACGTTCCCCACAATATTCAGTAGTTAATTATCCCAATCCACATTTAAGAAATAGCACAAGACACTATGACATTATCTAACAATCTCTCAGGTCACTGCAGACGATACTAGCTTTGGGACATAGGCCTCCAAGATTCCTGTGTGTAGCAGTAGCTCATTAGCCCTTTTCAAGAGAAATATTATTGTTGTCCAGTCCGAACCTTTTGAAGCCTTTTGATGCTATTCTGCCTAACACATAAAAGTCTTCTACCCAGCGAGGCATAGTATTTGGTTTGTATGGAATTGTTTCTCCAAGTAGTTACTTTATTTCCCATCAAATTTCTCCTCTGTTTTCTCCACCACTTACTGTCGGCCAATTGGATTTTTTTTTAAGGTTTTTTTTTTTTTTTTTTTTTTTGTCTTCCTTAAAATTACCAGCATGGAAAAATAAACTATTCCCAAATGCGTGATGCTGTAAATCCCAGAGTTCAAATGCAGTATCACTGGAGGATGTGGTTGGTGGGAAAGTAGATAATATGTCTTGTGATAAAATGCTGCTAAGAAGGAATTTTGGCCCCATTCACAGGAGGACATTGTTTTCCTCATTTTGACTTTTTTTCTTTTTTTCCCCATCTGGACACAAAGTCCTTAGTAATTTTATCACAACCTTTATTGGGAATGGTGAGTCCTGGGCCATAATTGATTTCAGGAGGTTTGCAACTGGGCTACAAATCAAACACGTGGGAGAAAATATCTCACTAGTATTGTTGAAGCCCTTTGGTTTATGTGCTTTGGCAATAAAATCCTCAGCAGGGGAGTTCAACACCATCTTTTGGTTTCTGTTTCTAGGTTTCTTCTTTCTTGGCTTGAGGAATGGGTTAGTATGTGGGTTTGTGTAGGAGATTCAGAGGAAGAGTCTAAGATTTCGCTTAGGCTTCGTGGGGTTCACACCTTTAGATTTGGAGCCTATTTGACTGCTTTGCTTTATTTTTAAGTGTTTTTTTTTTGTTTTATAAAAATTATTCTTTCTTCTTAGAGGTCATTTGTAGAGATTGCATTAAGGCTTACAGTTCTGTTGTCTGGTCGAATGCTTTGTCTTTTTTTAAAAGAGGAACTAGCTTGCTAACTTGGAATTAGTGTGTAATGATGACATCATTTATTTGTCTCTATGGGTAATAGGCATTCATTCCTTTTTTTTTTTTTTTTTCCCAGAGGGTAATGAGTTCATGTTGAAGTATATGATAGGATGTATTCTCCCTGGTTGTCATAAGCAGATGCATCTTTTCATTTACTTGGAAGATCTTTCTGAAACATGACCTGTGCAAAGGACTAGGGTTATGGGAGAAATTGTAACAGACAAGGCTGCTGTTCTACAGAAGCCCTTCGTCTAGTGGTGGTGGGGGCACAGATGAGCACGCAGGAAAATGCAGAAAGATAAATGCTAAAGAAGGAGGCCTTGCCAAGCCTTGGGCCTCAGGGAGGCCTCAGGGAGGGAGTGACAGCTAAGGGGAGATCGGAGGGGCAAGCAGGAGAGGGACAGGTAAAGAGGGGGTGGGAGAGACAGGCACTTCTGATAGGAGAGAACACCCCAGAGAGAAGGAATTGCAAGTTCAAAGTCCAGGAAAGAGAACTTTAATTACATTTTTCAAAGTATTTATACATATGTTATGTTTATTTATTTTGTAACCTTGAGTTATACAACTCAGAGTCTCAGTTTTCTTATCTGAAAGACGGGATAACAATCCCCACCTCCAGGGCAGACCATCAGGAAAATCCAAGATAACCGATAGAGCGTTCCTTGTTAGCATACAGCTGTTTAAGAGTGTCTGGCACATAGTCTATGCTTCATAAAAGAAACTGCCTTTACTGTTGTTCTTACAGTTTCTTCTTCTCTATCTTAATGTTTCCCTTTGCCTAATTTGTCCTACCTATTTTTAAATTATTTAATTTTGCTTGAGGTATTTCTCTCTCTAATTTATCTTGATTTTATTGTAGTAAGAACATTTAACATCAGATCTATTATTTTTAACAATTTTTTTTAACTTTTAGGTTCAGGGGTACATATGCAGGTTTGCTATACAGGTAAACTCACATTATGGGGGGTTAATTTCACAGACTATTTAGTCACCCAGGTATTAAGCTTAGTACTCATTAGTTATTTTTCCTGATTCTCTCTTTCCTCCCACCCTCCACCCTCAGGTAGGCCCCAGTATCTGTTGTTCCCCTCTTTGTATCCATGAGTTCTCATAATTTAGCTCCCACTTATAAGGGAAACATGCAGTATTTGGTATTCTGTCCCTGTGTTAGTGTGCTAAGGATAATAGCCTCCAGCTCCACCCATGTTCCTGCAAAAGACAAGATCTTGCTCTTTTTCGTGACTGCATAGTATTCCATGGTGTATACGCACCACATTTTCTTTACCCAGTCTAGATTTTAACAGATTTTTAAGTGTACAATACATTGTTGTCTATGGATACTATGTTGAACAGTGGCAGCTCTCTGGAACTCATCTTGCATAACTGAAACTTTATTCCTACTCAATAATAGCTCCCTGTTTTCCTCTCCCTGTAGTCCCTGGCAAACCCCCTTTTACTCTCTGCTCCTTAGAAGTCCTCCTCACACATCATATTGGGGTAGGATACGGTTTCCTACCCCTTCCTAAAACAATCACAGGCAAGAGCACTGCCACTTACATGACAGGTTAAGAATAAGTAGTGTATGCCCTGTACACATTGTGCCAACAGAAGGCAGGGAGATTGAAAGAATTTAGTAACCCAGGGGGTCTGCCAGCATAGAACAGTGTCCACTATGATCTTTTCTAACCCAAACGCAGCATTATGCACAGTTTGTATCTTTATTTTAATGTGAAAACTGTGATGTGACTAGTAACACCTGGCTTCAGTGCACCATCTAATGAGAGCCTCTGTGTCAGAATGAATTGAGCTATAATAACTACTAAATTGACTCATAATGACTTACACCAAAAGGAGATTTATCATCCTATAGAATTAGAAATGCAGAGGAAGGATGGCCCTGAGGATGGTTAATTTAGCAGCAAAACAACATCACTAAAGATTCAGGAAAGTTCCGTCCTCTTTTTCCATTTTGATATCATTGAGGCCAGAAGGTCACTTGGTGTCTTCGTTTTAAAAACCAGGAGAACCCCGGAGCTCCAAGAACACTTTCCCTCATAATTCATTGGCAAGAATCAACTCATATGCCTCCAACTGAATGAAGGGGAATAAAATTATCAGGGATGGCCAAGGCTTTAAGCAAGACACGAACTCTAAGGATGCGGATGGTCTGTGCTTACTATGAGAACCTGATACCTGAAGTTAGGATTCCACTGGTAAGAAGAAAAAAGGGAGTGGGCAGTGGCTATTGGGAGACACTTATCATGTCTACCAGATACACATTTTCTTGTATGTTTGTTTGTGCTAAAAGAAATACAAATTCTCTCCCTTTTCTTCTTAGACCAGAGAGGTCCAAGATATTTGGAAAGAGGAGAGGCTATGCCAAGTAAAAATAAACAAGCCCACAAACCTCCCTAGAAGAGACACACACATATCCTCCACATCTGAATCAGGGTGGTGATGATGATGGTGATGGTAAGTGGAAAGTCTCAAGTTCCCCACATCTGCCAAAGTTGGAGCAGCTGCTACCAGGAGGGCACCAGATGGTATGTCCTTGCTTCCTGTACTGCTCAGAGTCCCAGCAGAAAACAGAATTCCATTCAGATGTTTGACCAGAGATTTTTTTTTCTTTCTTTTTTTTATTATACTTTAAGTTCTGGGATACATGTGTGGAACATGCAGGCTAGTTACATAGGTATACGCGTGCATGGTGGTTGCAGCACTCATCAACCTGCCATCTACATTAGGTATTTCTCCTAATGCTATCCTTCCCCTAACCCCTCACCCCGCCGACAGGCCCCAGTGTGTGATGTTTCCCTCCCTGTGTCCATGTGTTCTCACTGTTCAACCCCCACTTATGGGTGAGAACATGCGGTGTTTGATTTTCTGTTCCTGTTTTCATTTGCTGAGAATGATGGTTTCTAGCTTCATCCATGTCACTGCAAAGGACATGAACTCATCCTTTTCCTGTGACTGCGTAGTATTCCATGGTGTATATGTGACACATTTCCTTTATCCAGTCTATCATTGATGGACATTTGGGTTGTTTCCAGGTTTTTGCTATTGTGAATAGTGCTGCAATGAACATACGTGTGCATGTGTCCTTATACTAGAATGATGTATAATCCTTTGGGTATATAGCCAGTAATGGAATTGCTGGGTAAAATGGTATTTCTGGTTCCAGATCCTTGAGGATAACCAGAGATTTTTTTTACAGTTACTATTTCTAAAGGCATGAGTAGGTTAAGAAAACTAGCAAGGGAGGATGAGACACCTAAGACTAACCACCGTGGGAAGTCATAAGGAAAGCTTAGCCTGAAGGGCCAAGAAGATGGAATGATCGTTGCAGATGCTAAGTGCAACTGAGGCAGTGGAGGAGGGGCCTTTGGGAGGAGCTGTAGCCTAGAGGAAGGAAGCCAGCGTGAGACACGTGGCCAGAGAGGCAATAGAGGCAGTGCTCTGATCTCTCTCACTTCCCAGCCTGTGATATCCATCTGGTGCCTGCTTCCATTGGCTGAGCCTGAATGTAGGCACTGGTGAAGGAGCTGGAGCCCAGTGATGCCCATGTGGAAGGCAGCCTCTCGGAGCTAGAGGAGAGCAGAGACAGATGTAGTTGGGACGACAAACAGATGGATGGGCTGATGTGACCCCAGGCAGGCCCCTCCACCTAGGGCATTCTTTCTCAAGAGCCTCGATCCCAGGCAGAGCCACGTGGCCTCTCAGAGTCAGTGAATCCACCCGCAGCCAGCAAAGGAACTCCTTTGGCTTTGGTTTGCTTCTGCTTGGTCTGTCTTTTATTCTCCTGCTCAGCACTTCTCCTTCTCCTCATTTTCCTGTCTCCTGCTTTTCTCTTCTTTGTCTTCTCTCTTCTTCTTTCTCTTCTGCTCAGTATCTCTCTGATTCTTGAAGCCTTTCACAGTCTAATAAGGGCCCTAAACTTCCACTGGAATCATGGAGAGCTCTTTTCTGTCCTTTTTTATTTTTCAGTGAATAACAGTCAGATTCAGGTAGGACAGGTTTAATTTTGAAACTTGAAAAATTGCTCAGGACTTCCTCTTCAGGAGATGAGCATTGGTCTTTTATCAAAAGAAAACAAGATTTTTGGTAGGGTTCTTTCAGGTAAATGTTTACCACTTACAACATACAGTAAGAGAAAAAAATGATAAACATTATAAATAGTGTATTTCTTCACTTCCTTTACCATCATTTGCACATTCGTGCCTAGTGTCCAATGCTAGGTGTTACTTTCACCACTCAAGTGACTCTTGGGGCCCATCCTGACAGCTGTGTTTCAGGTTGGATGAAATGAAGCCTTTCCAATTGTTATACAATTGGCTGTGAGCTACTTAAATCTGCCACTGATTAAGAATGACTGGTTATGAATCATTTGCAGTTCCCAAATATGATGATGAATTTGTGATTGCTCTGCAACAGTTTTCAAAACAAGATCTCATATCTTCCATCAGGAAGAGGGAAAATGGTTTCATTTTCAACACGGGAATTTGTTTCTCTGGTTGAGACATAAAACATGTGTCTTAATGGTTCTGCAATGTGCTGGGATCTACTCTGAAAGGATAGTGATTCACGAAGAGATGGAGTGGGGTTTCACATCCTTTGAAGTCTAGAGTTGCCCAATTGCAGTCATGGAGCAACATGCAGCTGAGCATAATAGCCAACTGTTCCTAGGTTTGTCTTTAATGGTTAAACATGCCTCATGCGGTGTGTCAAAAGCTTATAAATTCCTAATTGGGGCAAGGCTGCTGTGGGTTTAGTTGCCAATAATGTGTTAATGTTGGATTCAGAGTGCCCAATTAGGATGGAACATAATGCATGGCAGCGAATGAATACGAGATCACTCCTGTTTCAGTGGAATTTTCTTTGAAGCTTCACAAAACTGGAGGAATAGCTGCGCAGATAACACTGACTTCACCTTATGGCCATATGCAGAGGGCTGAAGAAGTCCTGATAAACTAAAGTAGGTGCTTCCGAAGCTCCCTAAATAGGATTGGTTAAAGTGTGGGGATAGAGAGTTGGTCACATCCAGGATTTCTTCCCACCTCCTTCCTGTCATATTGGAATACATGTTACTGTGGCTAAAGTGACATTTCCATCCAGAAGCCAGGATCTGGTTTAGCTGTGTTTGTCTTCCTTCCCAGAGCTGAGTCATGAATGGCAGTTTGGAATCCTCCAAGGTTAAAGGTATCTTTTGTTCAGCCACTCGAGGCTGCTCTCTCACTGTGCTCAGTTACAGTCTAACTGGCATTTCCTTGCCAGTACTCTATGCTGTTGTGTAAAGCAGATTCAAGTTATTGTATTTGGTTCTTATTTGTCCACTCACGCATGTCACTGTTTATGATGATCCTTCTATGATGAAGGCACTATTTGAGATGCCTGAAAACACAAAAGTGAGCAAGATAAACGAGGTCCCTGTTCTGTTCTATTCTTGTTGAGGAGCTAGATAAGTAGACAAATGAACAAACTAATAAAATAATTTTAGACAGTGCTATAACATATGAAAGGGCTAAAAATGGGTGATGGTGTAACATAATTTGGGGGAGTTGAGTGATGGCCACATTAGATGAGGTGGTTCTCTCTGAGTGTGTGATTTTATCCTGAGATCTAAAGAATAAGAAAGAGTCAGCAATGGAATGATCTAGAGGAAGAGTGTTCTGGGTAAAGGACTCACAATTGGAGGAAGTCCTCAGGCAGGAAAGGGCTTGGTGTATTAAAGAAACAACAATAACATCAACAGAATCTGTGTGACTCTGCTCCATGAGAAAGAGAGTGGGGGGTAGGGGACTATGTCAGAGAGCAATGGGAGCTGGTTATGTGGGCCATGGCGAGAAGTTGGGATTTTGTTCAATCATAATCCACCCAACTGTTTTTTCACTCGCTATACTTCCTCTCTTCCCTGCTTATCCATGGTTTATCGTTAAAATCATTCCCTTGAAAATATCCTGTCCTTTGGTATTAGTTATCTATTGCTGTGTAACAAATTAAACAAAAATTTAGCAGTCTAAAATAAGAAGAATTTGTTATCTCACACAGCATTTGTAGATCCAGAAACCAGGCTGGCTTAGTTGGGTGGTTCTGCCTGTAGGTATCTTATGAGGTTGCAGTCAAGCATTAGCCAGGAGTATAGTTATCTAAAGATCATACTGGGGCTGGGGGGTTCACTTCCAGATTGACTCACTCACATGCCTGGAGAGTTAGTCCTAGTTGTTGGCATGGGGCCTTAGTTCCTTGTCATGTGGGTCTTCCTATAGGACTTCTGAAGTGTCCTCATGGTATGGTGGCTGACTTTGCCCAGAGACAGTGAGCCAAGAAAATGGAAGGTGAAAGTCACTATGTCTTTTAGGGATCTAGTGTTGGAAGTCATATTTCATTGTCTTCATAATATCTAATCAGTCATAAAGGCCATCCATACTCAGTGTGGGAGAGGAGAAGATCACACAAGGGCATGAATACCAGAAGACAAGGACCATGGCAGGGTGTCTCAGAGGCTTGCTAACACACCCTATCACCTCCTTTGTTCAAATCTTGCAAAACCTCAGCCCTGAGAAATCTAAAGCATTGCACTAACATCTCACCCATTGAAAAGCATACCAACATGCTGAGTGAACTCATTTTATGTTCATGATCACAAACATCAAATGAAATCTTCATGCTGTCTGACTCTCCTTCTACATGCCCCTAGCCAATTTATTCTTTTCCATATCTTCATCTCTTTTATACCTGGTTTCATTCTTCATTTTGCCCAAAGTCCTTGCTTCTGATAAAACAGAAGCTATCAGAAGAACAATTCTACATACTTCTACCAATGAATTACCCACCCAGCTATACCCATATACTCTACCTTCTCACCTGTCACTACAGATGGTCAGCTTTTGTTTCTATACGTGTTTTAGTGTATTAGTCCATTTTCACACTGCTGATTAAGACATATCCGAGACTGGGAAGAAAAAGAGGTTTAATGGAGTTACAGTTCCACATGGTTGGGGAGGTCTCACAATCATGGTGGAAGGCAATGAGGAGCAAGTCACATCTTACGTGGATGGCAGCACCAAAGAGAGAGAGAGCTTCTGCAGGGAAACTCCTGTTTTTAAAACCATCAGATCTCATGAGACTTATTCACTATTGCAAGAACAGCACTCGAAAGACCTGCCCCCATAATTCAATTACTTCGCACTGGTTTCCTCCCACAACATGGAGGAATTGTGGGCGTTACAATTTAAGATGAGATTTGGGTGGGGACACAGCCAAATCGTATCAATTACTTTCATGGAGCTGCCACAACTAAATACCACAAACTGGATGTCTTAGATCACATAAATGTACTGTATCCCAGTTCTGGAGGCTACAAGTCTAAAATCAAGGTGTCAGCAGGGCTATACTCCCTCTAAACACGCTAGGGCAGGATCTGTTCAGGTCTTTTTTCTGGTTTTCAGTGGCTTAGGGCATTAACTGTCTTGCAGATGGCCACCTTCTCCCTGTGCTCATCCCATAGTTTTCCCTCTATGTGTGTCTGTCCCAGTGTCCAGATTTCTCCTTTTATAAGGACACTGATTGTATTGGATTAGGACTTACCACAATGACCGCCTTTTAACTTGATTACATCTGTAAAGACTCTGTTTCCAGATCAGGTCACATTCTGTGGGAATGGAGGTTAAGACCTCAACATTTTTTGTAATGGGGAGGTAGGTGGGGGACAAAATTTAACCCAAAATCTTAGACTAATTTCTCCATTTGTATGCTGATTCCCATTCCCTTCCACCAGCCAAATGGATCTTTCAGCAACTGTACTCTCTTTCCCCCTGCGTTATCTATTTTTCCCTTTCTATTGATCATTCCCATCTTATAGAAGCAGACTCTAATAACCCCCATCATGAAAGCTAACCAACCAACCAATCAAACAAAAAACTTGCTGATCCAACTTATCTTATTCACAGAACTCAAAAGAATTGTCTTTACTCTACGGCTCTACTCTTTCCTCTTTGGTTTCTCGGAAGCTCACTTCAGTAAGTCTTTAACCTACCATGCCATCAACATCTCTTTGGTTATGGCCAAAAGCACTCTATGTATTACCAAATTCAATGGGCAGCTCTCAAGTCTTGTCTTACTTGACCTGTCAACTGTGTTATTTGACACAGTAGATCACTCCTCCCTTTTTGAACGCTTTTCTTCACTTAATTTGAGGACAGCACTCTCTTTTGCTTCATCTCCCATCTCACTGGCCATTGCTTCTCAGGTTTGAGTCTTTGAAACTCGTCTCTAGATGCTTCATGCCTTGAGTGATGTCACCCAGCCTTGCGGCTGTATACCATCCATATCTACATACACTAACAATTCCTGACCTCTCTCTTTAATGCCAGGCTTTTATATTTGTTAATTCTTCCTCTCTACTCAAAAGCCTGATAGACTTCTCAATATTTTATGCCCTGAACTGACCTCGTGATGATCCTTCATGCACATTCTAGTTCTTTTCTTGTCTTCCCCATCTCAGAAAATGGCAAATTCATGATCCCGGTTGCTTAAGCTAAACCCTTGGCATCATCCTTGATTATCTGTCTCTTTTTCTCATGTCTCACAAGTATCAATGAATCCTCTTTGCTCTACTTCGCCAATACATCCCAAATTCAAGCATCTGTCACCATCTTCATCATTGTCAATCTGGAGCAAGCCTTGATTCACCTTTGCCTGGACTATTATAATCATCCCCCAGTTAGTTTCCCTATCTCTATTCTTGCCCACCTCTAGTGCATTCTGGACCCAGCAACCAGAACATGTAACTCAAAACCCACCAATAGCTTCCCTTCTTGATAAGCATAAAATGCCAGCTCATTTTGTTGGCCTTCAAAGCTCCCCACGAGTGCATTCTTGGCCACCTCTGACAGAATCCTCTACCACTTATTCCTTTATTCCCTCCACTCCGGCCACATGAGCACCCTGGCTCCTTTTTTTATCATGCCAACTGTGCTTTCTGCCTCATGGCCTTTGCATTCGCTGTTCCTTTAATCAGGAATGCCCTTCTCATAGGTATCCACATGGTTTGCTCCCTCATTTCATCCAGGATTCTGCCCAAATGTCTCCTTGTCAGAGAGAACTTTTCTGCCCACTCTAGCTAAAATAGCAATCCCTGTCCACCAATATTCTCTATTTCCTTACCCACTTTCTATTTCTTCATAACGCTTATCATGGCTAGGAACATTTTATATTTATTTGTTTATTTCTCTTACCCCTTTAAAGTATAAACTTCACGAGAGCCATGACTTTGTTTACTGATGAACCCTTCCTTAGCTCCTAGTGTAGTATACAGCACATAGTAAGTGTTGAGCAAATATTTCTTAGTCAGTTAATGTGTTAACTCCATGTTTTTCCTTCTTTCCCTTCCATTTTCATTCTCTTCCTTCCTATCCATTTTCACTTTTTCTCTTTCTTTTTCTTCACATTCCACTTCCATCTTCATTTTTGCTTCATTTTCAGATTAATATTAGAAAAACAGATTGATTCAAAGACCTTCAAAAAGGAGAAGACTCAATGTAATCCTTAAAATTGTTAAGAATATCATTATAAAGATCAGAACCACCCATACTTTGAGTGGTTAATTTTCAAAATAAAAAGCAGCTGAAATTTTACAGCTAATTGCAAAAAGGAATAACTAGATCAATCCATCCCTGCATTGTTTTAACCTGAGTTTCTAAGATACTGTGACTTTTTGAATAAGCGATCATAAAAGAGGGGCTCCAAAAATTTACCCATGCCTCTGACAGAAAGTAGCTTGCCTTTCTGTATATTATTTATGCCACATGGCTAAAACATTTCATAATAAACTTCTTAGTAAAGAAAGAAAATATCTTACTTTTCCTCTGCACTTTTGACTTCTTCTCCTTTTTTAAAATTCTCTTTCTCTTTAATGTTTTTCTTTGGTTAATATTTTGGGATTTGTTCAACAAACTTACTTCTTAATGATGCTTGGGCCTTGTTTGGAAAATCAAATGTCTACAGATGTGGGCAAGAAAGACAATCAAGTAGGCTCAGAGTAACAAAAAAAATGTCTGCAGTTTAGGGGCCTGTGACAAACTGGAGACACGTGCTTTGTGGAAAGGGAATACTATGAAAGTCAAAACAAATATGGGTGCAGTACAAATTGAGCTGGTCGTTTTTTGACGTCTGACTTAGGTAATGTGACTACTATTATAATAAACTGGTAGCTGCTAGTCCTTATATTCCTAGTAGATAACTGTGGGAGGAAGTGCATGGAATCAAAGTTACGAAACAAATATTGGAGTAGGGAAAATCATACTTCTATGAAAAATAAGTCGGCAAGTGAGTACACAAAGTTGAGTGTGTATGTATGTGTATGTGTGTGTGTGTCTTCAAAATAATAGTCAGTTATTATGCAGTGATGTACTGTGGCTCTCTGGAAACATAAGAACCATGTACAAAATATAATGGGATAAATCACAGAGTTGGTTGTAGGTAGACATATCCTTGGGTACAATTATTTTTAGGGTATTTTCTGCAAATAATAGAAGTTAAAAGGAGAAATCGAATCAAAACCAGAATCAGCTTCCAGAGAACCAAACCATCTCAGATGTGAGAACTTTTTGTTAGCTGGTTATACCACCCCTTCCACTCGGTGGTGAGATAATGAGGATACCCCTGGGTGGACTGCACCCAGGTTTCCCCCTGTTTCTTATACATGGTTCTTGCTTTGTGCATACCTGAGAGCCATGCAGACTGGAACGCACTGTGAACAGCTGTGTGGTGACTGACACCTGACCCCTTCACCGTGCGTCTTAGTTCATTTGTGCGGCTGTAACAAAATATCTTAGATTGGGTCATTTGTAAATAACCAGGATTTATTGTTTATAGCTTAGGAGTCTGGGAAGTCCAAGATCAAGGCACCAACAAATCCAGTGTCTGGTGAGAGCTTATTCCCCGCTTCAAAGATGCCCTCACACGGTGACGGGGGCAAGGGAGCCCCCTCGAGCTTCCTTCCATAAGGGCACTAATCCCATTCATGAGGGGTTAGGACTCATGGCTGAATCACTTCCCGAAAGTCCCATCTATTAACACTATCATATTGGGTATTAGGTTTCAATGTATGAATTTTGGGGGAATACCAACATTGAGACCACAGCGCCATAAAGCCGTGCTAAGTGAGAGAGTGGTTCCTGTATGCAGGGGTTTTAGTTAATGCAGCACTATTTAAAGTGAGGATTGCTTGTATTAGTAAATCAGGACAGCTTGAGTTTCCATACCTTTGAACTTTGAACTCAAACTTACCTGATGTCTGCTATTTTGATGTTTGTTTATTTGTTTGTTTTCAGATACTCATTTAGGGACATAAATCATTATAGTTGGAAGCCCGTGCTCCAGAGTCAACAAGAATAATGGGTTCAAAGACCAGATCTGCCTCTTATTACCTCTGTGACCTGTGACACTTTTGTTTTCTTTTTTTTTTTTTTTCTGAGACGGAGTCTAGCTCTGTCACCCAGGCTGGAGTGCAGTGGCGCCATCTCGGTTCACCACAACCTCTGCCTCCCGGGTTCACGCCATTCTCCTGCCTCAGCCTCCCGAGTAGCTGGGACTACAGGCGCCTGCCACCATGCCCGGATAATTTTTTTGTATTTTTGGTAGAGACGGGGTTTCACCGTGTTAGCCAGGATGGTCTCGATCTCCTGACCTCATGATCTGCCCACCTTGGCCTCCCAAAGTGCTGGGATTACAGGTGTGAGCCACTGCGCCCGGCCACGTTTCTTAACCTCTCTAAGCCTCTGTCTCCTCATCTGAAAAATGGAGATAATCATACCTCACAGCTTTGATTAATGTGAAGATTAAAGTGAGATGCTGCTTATAAAAAACTTAGCCATAATGGGTAGCATAAAAATTCTCAGTATATATTATCAATGACTCCCTTTGCTATTACTTCTTTTATTATTAATACACAGCACAGCTACTCCTTGAAGTGTTTAATAAAGTTTAGTGACACTCTTAACACTCCCGAGAGGTCAAGCATACAATTGGCTTAGGTTGGAGGAACAGTGAACTTGGTGGTCTTGCTGAGCCCTGGTCATGCATAACTAGGATGCCAGATGCTTAGAACTGTAATAAAAAATTCCCCTTGAGCTTGGTAAAATTTGGCAGGCTCACCATTCATCCTTCCATGAGCTGCGTGAGTCAAGCGCTGGGCCAGCTCAGCAGAAGCATCGAAGTTCAATCACAGCACAAAAATCTAATCAATTCTCACAGTCAAAGAATGAGCTGATGATTCAGGTATTTATAGCAAAAGGTGTGAAGAGACTATTTGGAACATGGTGGAGGGTAAGAAACAGGATATAAAATCTACTCCAGAATTTAATTTCTTGTGCGTCTTCTAGGAAATGAGATGAATGGTCTTTTAAAGAACATTCATTATTCAGCTAAGATTTTTGGGTATCTACCATGTGCCGGGCGTTAGGCTAACTTCTAGCCAAGTAGCTGAGAACAAGACTATATGAGCACCAGCTCTCACAGTGTTCAAAATATATGTCAACATCTATACTGAGTGTGTAGCCCTTATTATGCAGCTTGGCACTTTAACTTTCTCTAAGTTGTCAGAAACTGCTAGAAATTTGAATGATTTCCATCAATGTATTCAGATGAATTGCTCTAGTGGTGGGCAGAGGAAAGATCCTATTTTTTCTCCCCTAACACACACACCCCATTAATCAAAAGATTGCCTGTTATTTAATAAAAAATAAAACACATTAACTTATTGAGGCAAACGTGTTTCCCAAAGCCATTATTAAAACTGAATTACCAACGACACGGTCTGAGCAGTAATATTATGACCACAAGTCATTTTTCTCAATTGACATTCTGACTGGTGATACAAGATCCATGGGAACTGTCTGAATTGCAAGGCAAATATTTTAGTAATGAGTCGATCCCCAAGGCAATTTCAACACTGGCATGGAAATTTATACATTCCTTAAGCTTTGCTTCAAAGACAGGTAAAATTCCTTCTGAATTGGGTAAATGGAATGCATTCTATAAACTGCACTCTTTGGTTACAATGAACCCAATTGCTCCCATTGTTCATAATCTGGCCCAGCAAGCCAATTCTTTGTTCCATTGCTAACCCATAGTGCAGATTTTAATCTCCAACAATTAGTAACCCATTCCCACATATCTTGGAAAGTTCACGACTGCCAGGGTAGGCAATTTTTATGTTGTGTATATAGGTCTCCAAAGAGACAATAAATATTTGTGGAATGAATATATGCTTTTAAAATTCCCATTTCAGTAAGTGGAGTTTGCAGTATACTTTAACATAGCCCAGCAGAGAAAAAATTTAGTGAGAGAAGAATCTAGAATAGTAGTTTCTAACTGAGGGTGACATCATCCCCCAGGGGACACCCGACAATGGTTGGTGACATCTTCGGTAGTCACATCTGAAAGAGGGCGCTATTGGAATCTGGTAGGTAGAGTCCAGGGATTCTGTGAAATATTCTACAGTGCACAGGACAGCTCCCCTATGATGAAATATTATCTGGCCCTAAATGTCACTAGTGCTGAGGTTAAGACACCCTGATCTGGAGGAATGCTTCTCTTTCTTTCATCTCTCTCACTGGGGAAGTCAGCTGTGTGTCGAGTAAGCTCCAGCAGCCCCATGGAGAGGTCCACGTGGTGAGGAACGAAGCCTCCCCAAACAGCAGTCAGCAACTTGTCTGTCACCTAAATGAGCCGTCTCGCAAGGGCATTTTCCAGCCTCGGTTGAGCTTTCAGATGAAAGCAGCTCAAGCAGACACCTAGATGGCAACCTCGTGAGAGATTCCCAGCCAGAACTAGCCAGCTAAGCCATACCCAAATTCCTGACCCTCAGAAGTTGTAGACCAGTGGTCCCCAACCTTTTTGGCACCAGGGACTCGTTTCATGGAAGACAATTTTTCCACAAATGGTGGGGTGGTGGGGGATGGTTTTAGAATGAAACTGCTCACCTCGGATCATCAGGCATTAGTTAGATTCTCATGAGGAGTGACAACGTAGATCCCTCACGTGTGGAGTTCACAATAGGGTTCACGCTTCTATGAGAATCTAATGCCACCCCTGATCTGACAGGAGGCGGAGCTCAGGTGGTGATGCTCACTTGTCTGTAGCTCATCTCCTGCCGTGTGGCCAGTTCCTTACAGGCCACAGACTGGTACTGGTCTGTGCCCTGGGGGTTGGTGACCCCTATTGTATATGACACATTCCTCTAAGTCATTAAGTCGTTAGTAGTTCCTTATGTAGCAGCAGAAAACTAATATAAGTACCTTATGTTGTATCTACACCAAATGGCTTCATTTTCTCTTCCTGTATTCCAGTGAGTACAAGAAGAATGGTGAAGGATATGCTTTTTGATTTTGCAGAGAAATGAAGACTTGCAGAATAAAGTATCTTGCTTAGTTAATAGAGTCACAAGCCATTTGATGAAGTACCTGTTGAGAGTATAGCCTAAGGAAGACTTGACTTTGAAGCTCAGATCTGCCACTTTCTAGTCAACTAACATCCCCAAGCATTGATTTTTAAAACATGGGAATAACAGGAGCACCTGTTTGATAAGGTTGCTGTGGAAATTACAAGAGATAACAATATAATGTGCTTAGCACAATGAGTGGCTGGTGGTAAACGCTCTACAAATGTTCGTTGAAGAAATAGATGTTGTGATTACATGAGTGAAATTTTTTTTTTTCAACTCAAATCACTCTGGTTTTCTGTTTCACATCTTTGCCATTTAAAGGTTTGGGAATGAGTCTCAAAGCCCATGATTTATGATCTTGTGGTATTTTGCTGAGGTTGGGATTAGAATCATTTAAGTCGCAAGGTGGTGTTTGGTGGAACTCAGTGAACTCCCAGCTGCCTGTGCAGCTCACGTGTCTCAGCAGAGCCAGCGAGGCACTCGTTCTGGGTGAAAAAATTTAGCAGACTGCCAAAAAACTAAGTACTGTTAGGGTAAATATTTTTATATAATATTTTAAAAATCAAATTAGCAAATGATTGCTAGCCACCTGTTTTTGTAACTGAAATTTTATTGGACGTTCACTACTCACAGCTGTGAATTCAATAATTCACATCAAGCTTTTTAAGATGATTATTTTCTTAAATTTATTTTTCGTTTATATTTACAGAGAAATTTTTGCCCCTAAGCAATATTCATGTGTGCAAGCCATTGTGAAGTTAATGGCGCTTATGCCCTGGAATGCGTCTGTATGAATTTGGAAGCTGTGGCAACATGTTGCGGACAGCTTATTATGAACAGCTGTGGTTGGAACTGTTAATGTCTTTTCTCATTGCCAGGCTCTTGATTCTTCCTAATTCATATGATTTGCATCCATAATTTTGGAACTAAAAATATGTCTTTTAAACTAGTAATATTTAAAGAGGAAGATTCCAAGCCCTATTTATATTTTAATTTATTATTTATCAATTATTTTTTATTTCCATATGTTTCTGGGGAACAGGTGGTATTTTGTTACATGAGTAAGTCCACTAATGGTGATTTGTGAGATTTTGGTGCACCCATCATCCAAGCCCTACTTTTAATTCTAAGGTGATAGAAATCCAGGATTAAAAAGAAGAATAAACAAAAAGAGAAGTTAAAAAAAAAAAAGATGAAAGCATCAACTAATGAAACGGAAAAAGAAAAACCAAACTTTTGTTCTTTGAAAAAAACTAAAACAGGCTTTTGTTGAGATACAGAGAGCATAAAAATAATCCTAAGCATAAAACAAAAATTTCTACAATTATAGTAGATGTTTTGAAAATCGTAAGTGAATACAGTTAGCAACTATGTGCCAATAAATTTATAAGTCTAAATGAGATTGACGATTTTCTAGAAAAAAAGATAAATTACTTAAACTGACACAGAAAGTAGAAGAAAATCTAAATTAACCAGTAACTGTGAAGGAACTGAAGTAGTGGTCAAATGTCTGCAGGCCTGTGCCAGAGCTGGCTCCATGGGTGGGGACCTGAGCTGGGCAGTCACAGGGTGGCCCCGTGCTTAGAAGTACCTTGCTCTGGGTTTAATTCTTTGCTGCTGCTTTCTTCAAATACTTATTCTTTTCCTTTTCTCTCTCTCTCTCTCTCTCTCTCTCTCTCTCTCTCTCTGTCTCTCTTTCTTTCTTTTCTTTTTTTTTAAGACGAGTTCTCACTCTGTCCCGCAGGTTAGAGATCACAGCTCACTGTAGCCTCAGACTCCTGGGCTCAAGTGATCCTCCCACCTCAGTCGCCCTTGTAGCTGGGACCACAGGTGTGCACCATCACACCTGGCTAATTTTTTGAACACGTTTTTGTAGAGATAAGTTCTTGCCATGTTGCCCAGGCTGGTCTGGAATTCCTGGGCTCAGGTGATCCTCCAGCCTTGGCCTCCCAAAGCGCTGAGATTAGAAGTGTGAGCCACCACACCTGGCCTTAAAATTGTTAACATGTCATATTATCATATATAAATTATAATATATGTTATATTATCAACTATGTTAATTATATTATTAAAATATAGTAATATATTATTAACTGTAATATATCAATATATACTATAATTAATTATAGTATGTATTAATAAGAAACCCTCCTTTTAATTTTGTACTTGGCCCCACAAATGATGTGGCCGGTCCTGTTCGTACTAGTATACTTTTATAGGTGAGTTTTACAACTAATTTTACAGTACTGATAATCTAAAACTTTTGAAAATAGGAAAAGAAGGCAAGTTACCCAGTTCAATTTAGATCATTGTAACAATTCCAAGATCTCTTGATGAAAGTCATTTAGAAATGTGGAGATAAAATGTTATTTCATTGGATCTGTCAAATCACTTGAATAACTGCCATAATCATTTATTACTGAAGAAGTTTGATATTGACCTTTACAGTTGAATTGTTCTCTCTTCAAATGAAGTTGTTTTCTAACTTTTTTGTTTTTTCTGTTTCCAACAAGAAGTATGCTAGCATAGCTTATCCTAAACTCATTCTAGGTTAGTTGATGAGTTAACTATTTTAAGCTCTTCCGGCATTTCTACTCTCTTAAAGTCTTAATATGAATTTTTTTCCAGGTCACTTGCAGTGAACCTTGGAAAGATTTGGCAAATTGACTTAATGTTTGTCCAAAGTCAGACTCAGCTACTTTTTCCGGAAGCTCTAAGTTTTTTTTTTTTTTTAAAAAGATGGAATTAGTGTTGGAAATCTTATTAAGAATATAGTGGAAGCATACTTGTTTTGTTCTGTTTCTATATTTCTGATCTAGCTACATTGTTTCTCTATAAGGCGGGCAATCATTTGAAGTCAGGAGTTGGAGACCAGTCTGTGTAACATAATGAAACCCCATCTCTATTAAAAATACAAAAATTAGCTGGGTGTGGTGGCAAGCACCTGCAATCCCAGCTACTTGGGAGGCTGAGGCAGGAGAATCTCTTGAACCTGGGAGGCGGAGGTTGCAGTGAGCCAAGATCATGCCACTGCACTCCAGCCTGAGTAATAGAGCCAGACTCTGTCTCAAAAAAAAAAAAAAAAAAAAGAGGCTGCCCTCTGTTTCTTGCCATGAGGGCCTCCCCAGTACAGTCACCTGCTTCATCAAAACAGATGACTATTACAATCTTTTCTCACGTAATCACCAAGTGACATCTCATCACCTTTGACATATTCTGTTGGTTAGAATCAAGCCACAGGCCCCACCACACTTAAAGGGAGGGATTTACACAAAGCTTTGTTTGCCTCATAAAATATCATTCTGTTGTTATTTTACTTAGGCATCATCTTTAAAACTTGAATCAATTGATTTATAAGTACATTTTGTAGTAGCACCAGAACTTTAAAAAGAATTAGTATTACCAGAAGATAATTGTAAACATACATATTACCAGTAATACAAATTACTTGTGTATGTACTTTGAAAATTCATCCTGTATACAACTTGTGATTGTACATAAGCATCCTTAATAAAATGCTGAAAAAAATCAATGTAATACACTTAATATAGTGCCAAGCACACAGTCAGCCCTTAATCAATGTAAGCTATTCTTATTACAGATCTATTAGGTTGGTGCAAAAGTGATTACGGTTTTTGCCATTACTTTTGCACCATCCTACTACAAGTTTGGTCTCCAGAATATATTGTATATCGGATGAAACACAGGCTGAATATCTCTTTTCCAGAACCCTTGGCCTATTGATCATGATCTTCTTTCCTGCCATGCTTGGACTCACCTGCCATGCTTGGACTCAACTTTAGAATGTTTCTCGATACTGTGTTTCAGGCAGTCGTCACCAATCAATTGGTGTTGGCACAATCCAGAGGACAGCTACTGGCCTCCAATAGATTTCACCGGGTGTAGAGAGATCTGGGCCAATCATAACTGAAGAAAAGCGTTAACAATACATGAAATGAAGGGGGAAAATCGGTTTATTAAAAAGAAAACAAATGCAAATGAAAAAGCAAAGCATTTCTTTTTCAAGTACGTCATCAACTCTCCGCTTCATATTTCTTTTGTCTTCCTGATCTCTTTTCTCCCACAATGTGGGACATCCTCATCACCTTACCTTTCTGCTCAATGTGTGCAAAATATATTGCACACTCATTTTTATGAAAGCGCAACAGATTCGGGAGGAAGAAGTTTCCTCTGTGCAAATCTTCTAATTCTAAAGCACTGGTACTTGGGAGTTGATGCTACTTGAAAAGCCCAGGTGCAAGGCATCCTGATGACTAAGGGTTCTACAAATATTTTATTGCTGATAAAGGAGATTCTACAGGACAAAACAGTCATGGAGAAGCATAAGTGATATTAATCACTTATTAGGTCAATGTCCAACCCAGGAGATTAGGAAAATCACAACGAATTAATCTGAATCATAAAATAGCACCTTGGCTTTCAACCAGCAGCTTTCTCCTAAATACTTGCTGATAGATTCACTGACTGACCCATTTAGGTTCTTTGAACACCAAGAAGTGCAGGGAAATGAGCGAGAACTATGAAGTCACACTGGGCGTTCAGTCCAAGCCTGCTTGCTGCATTTCCCTGAGTAAGATACTTAACTTCTCTAAGCCTAATTGAAAAATGAGAAGATTCCCAGTGATTTGGCAAGGCCATGGGAGAAACTGTTGGGACGATTATAGAAAAGGAGCTAAAGCACACTAAAAATATATTAGTGGCCCTAATCAGATATTTGTGCATTTCAGCTTTTTAGAGAAATGCAGTGAGGTGGCCTAAAAACCAAAGGAAAAAAATGCATAGATTTCTAGAATGTGCAAAATAGACCGTGAAAATGAGATGTGGCAGGTGCTATCAAGAGCAGACGCTGAGTCAGGACTCAGTGTTGGGGACTGAAGCTCAGGCCCTGCCCCAGAATGGACTGGCTCCAGCTGACGGCTTTGTGGGCTCAGGGGCCACACAGACCAGGACCTCTGTTTTTTCACGGGAGCCAGAAATATGAGATGGTGCATCTCATCGCACAACTGTTAAATGTTAGTACGTCTTTAAATACCTGCTATTTACTGAGAATTCGTCATGTACCAGACAGCTTCTAAGAGTTTTAGTGCATTGTTTCCATTTATTCTCTCAACAACTGTATGAAATATGTTTTGATCATTATTTCTGTTTCATAAATGAGAAAACTCAAGCACAGAGAGGTCAGAATCACTTCCCCAAAGCCACACAGTGGAGGAGCTGGGATTTAAACCCAATCTATCTGCTTCCAGCACTCAGTTCTTTTTCACTCTTGTTGCCAGGCTGGAGTGCAATGGAAGGATCTTGGCTCACTGCAACCTCTGCCTCCTGGGTTCAAGCAATTCTCCTGCCTCAGCCTCCCGAGTAGCTGGGATTACAGGCACACGCCACCATGCCCAGCTAATTTTTTTTGTAATTTTAGTGGAGACAGGGTTTCACCATGTTGGCCAGGCTGGTCCCGAACTCCTGACCTCAGGTGATCCATCCGCTTTGACCTCCCAAGTTGCTGGGATTTCAGGTATGAGCCACTGTGTCAAATTATTTTGACATAATTTCAGAAACGTTATATGAGCGGTACAAAGAATTCCCATATACCATTTACCCAGATTCTTCAAGTGTTTGCATTTTACTACTTTGGATTTGTCTTTCTCTCTCTCTCTCTCTCTACACACACACACACACACACACACACACACACACACACACACACGTCCTAACTCAATGCTGAGCTTGCCTAGAAGCAGTAACATCCCAGTAGCAACGAGTACCAGGAGCCAAAATCTTGATTTCTAAATGCTCTTTTCTACTAAAATAAACTAGAACTTCTTGAAGAAATAGATGATTCCAGGGTGGGACAGGTGAAGTACAAGATCAGCCTGGAATATCTTAGGGTGTTCCAGAAAGCAAGGAAGTGCTAAAAAATAACCACGTCAAAAACAAACAAACAAAAAAACAAAAAAAACCAACAACAATGCAAAGGAACCTATTGAAAGAGGCTCCCATTAGTCAAATCTGGGACAATCTGAACATCCAAACAAATAATGACAGTGTAAAAATTATAACCCATTCAAAAACGTAAGAAATCTGCAAGCTCGCACTACATAAATAGGCATAAATTATAAAGAATAAATTCTTCCTGACAGCACGCCTGTAATCTCAGCACTTTGGGAGGCCGAGGTGGGCGGATCACAAGGTCAAGAGATCGAGACCATCCTGGCCAACATGGTGAAACTTCATCTTTACTAAAAATACAAAAAATTAGCTGGGTGTGGTGGCATGTGCCTATAGTCCCAGCTACTTGGGAGGCTGAGGCAGGAGAATGGCTCGAACCCGGGAGGTGGAGGTTGCAGTGAGCTGAGATTGTGCCACTGCATTCCAGCCTGGTGACAGAGCAAGACTCCGGCTCAAAAAAATAAATTAAATAAAAGTACACAAAATTGATGGGATTAGAAAAATCACATTTGGCAACTAGATTTGAACCAAACCAAATGCATCAAATTTTATCTGTGGATTTGTAGTTTCCAGTATTTAGTGTAAAATCTCCTATGATGAGACCACTGGGTTGATGGAGTTAACTGTATTTTTTAATTATCCTGGTAATTCTTCATCAGTCCCAAGAAGACTCTAAACAGAAAAGAAAATTAATTTCCTGTATTAGCATGCTACAAGACACTCCCACCAGTGCCATGACAGTTTACAAATGCCATGGCAACGTCAGGAAGTTACCCTATATGATCTAAAAGGGGGAGGAACTCTCAGTTCTGGGAATTACCCACCCCTTTCCTGGAAAACTCATGAATAGTCCACCCCTTGTTTAGCATATAATCAAGAAATAACTATAAGTATACTTAATCAAGCAGCCCATGCCACTCCATTGTTCTCCCTGTGGAGTAACCATTCTTTATTCCTTTACTTTCCTAATAAACTTGCTTTCACTTAAAAAACTCTAATTTCCCATAAGTCTCTTAGGGTCTGCTCCACAAATAGGTAAAACTGATTGTGTTTGTATTTCCATGATGGTGTAATTGTCTCCCATTTTTCCCATTTGGGCCCAGAACATTTCTTTTGACAGGTTCTGCCCCGTAAAGGGAGCTGTTTGACTTTTGCCTCTTTGATCGAGAAATAAGGGTTCTGACACCATCCCTGCTCTGTGCTCAGCACTGAGTTAGGTACATTTCAAATTTTCTAATCTCCATGAGAACACTTGTGCATCGGGTGTGTTAGTGTCCATTGAATAGCTAAGGCTCAGAGAGGTTAAGTAAGCTCTCCATGTCACACAGCTGGGAAATGGCTCCTCTAGAATTAAAACCTGGTGAGGTTAACAACTTTAAAACCTAGGTTTTTTTGGGTCGGGCACGGTGGCTCACGCCTGTAATTCCAGTACTTTGGGAGGCCGAGGCAGGTGGATTACCTGAGGTCAAGAGTTCGAGACCAGCGTGGCCAACATGGCAAAAAACCATCTCTACTAAAATTATCTGGGCATGGTGGCAGATGCTTATAATCCCACTACTTGGGAGGCTGAGGCAGGAGAATTGCTTGAACCTGGGGGGTGGAGTTTGCAGTGAGCTGAGATCACGCTGCTTCACTTCAGCCTGGGTGAAAGAGTGAAATTCCATCTCAAAAAATAAAATAAAATAAAACCTAGGATTTTCCTCCTATATCAGCATGAAGTTTAAGGGTGTGGAACTCACAGGTGTTTCATTGGCAAGAAAATGCATTGGGGATTTAGGTTTGAAAGTTAAGCAAGCAGAGTAAAAATTTCTTAGAGTTACAGTAAACTTTACATCCCTTCAATTATCTGTAAAGTACAGCATAAACACAGAGTTTCATCTCTTATTAACCCATTTATGCCAGAAGTTGCAAATTTTTTTTGTGAAAAATCAGACCTTGGCGATGATCTTGAGCAGTAGGCTATCAATAGCTCCCACAAGCTTAGAGTTCCACTAATGGAACACTAGGCATAAATGAGTTTTAATCCACATAGGATTCCTTCCAGTGTTGGAACAGTTTTCTGCTCTAGTGGGTGAAAGCAACCTGAAGTAGTTGGCTTATGTCTAGGGGCCATGTCAAGTGAAAAAAGCACGTCCTCAGATACTGGAACCACACCAAGGGCATCAGGAGCTCACATTTTGAGATGTACATGAGAAATAAGGCAAGAGGTGGATCTCATTTCCCATCGTGCTGTTCTCATTGAGCGAGGATGTTGGAATCACCTGGGCTACATCCTTCCATAGTCATCTTTCCACTCCAAGCATGGATGGTTGGATGTGCCTGGGTTGAGTGTGCATATGATGCAACCTCACTCCATCCCCTGCGTAAGTAGTTTCCCCACAAATAATTCCTACTCCCCAGGGCAGCAGTACTTGGTCTGCAGAATCCCTGCTACAAACGTTGTGGAATTCCTTTGCTCTCTCCATTTCCTCCTTCATTTTTTTTCCTTTCTCTCTTTTTATTTTTCCCTTCCTCTCTCTCTCAAAAATTATTTGAACATCACAAAAGCCAATTGGACTGAATTCCATATGTATCATTATATACTGGTTTCCCACAAATATCCCTGGAAATTTTGTCAAAGCTAAAATATGGAGCCAGCCTTGAGGGAGACAGAATAGGGACTGGAAAGGTGTCATAATAAGCTATGAGCACTGAGCAGCTGTGTTACTGATGACGATCACAACGGCCCTGAGTCACTAAGCATTTACCGAGGGACAGGCACTGTATGACATGGTAATCTAGAAGACCTTGGAGAGGAGGTTTTACAACTTGGCATGCATGAGTCCTGGGAAATTTGCCTAGCTTTATTGGTTACCACAAATGGCGGTTGTAAACATTACAACTAGGACAACCAGGTAAAAGGAAATATTTAATGAGTGCCTATTAAGATCTGTAAGCCAAGCATCATGGATACAGGGGCAAACTGAAATAAACATATCCCTGCTCTTATGCTGTCTATATCCTAGTACATGGGCTGGGGAAGAACAAGGGGAGGAAATGTCAATCAAATAATCACAGAAATGCATATAAACTTGCTATTGTGGTGAGCTATGTAGGAGCGGTACATGACGTGCATCCCACAGGGCCGGGAACCAATCTATCTTGGAATCTTGACTTCCCTATGTACCAATTGTGATTCTAAGGGGATTACTGAGCACCTCTGTGCCTCAGTTTCCCCAGGTGTGAAATAGGAAGAATGATCACATCTACTTACAGGGCAGTGACAAGGATTTGTGAATTCATATGTAGCAAGTGCTTAGAAGAGAGACTGAGGCAGCAAGAGCAGTCAGTAAATATTATTACCATCATGGCCACATTGGCCATGTCAGTGTCCATGTCAGTGTCAGTTCTAGGCAACCTGCTCAGGGAGGTGAGGGGTAGCAGACATGGTCCTTGCTCCACCCTGTGCTCCTCACACCCTTTTGCCAGTCTTTGTGCCCTTCGCCCAGGTTTTTCATGGTTTGCTCCTCATGGAGCCTGCAGCCTTCTTTAAAGACTACCTTCTGGCCACTGTAGCCATTTTGCCTGGGTATGTAAAGTCTAGAAGTATCTGGCAGTTTATACCCCAAGGTGCAGCCTAATTTGAAGGATTGTGGAAGCCCCGCTCCCTGGGCACAAGGAGAACAAACTGAGCTGCAGTGTACACTCCAGAGTTCCCCAGGGATCAGGCTGGGGCTGGAACTTCATTCAAAACCACACGCTTGTTTGGCTTCTTTCCCTTCCCCATCCTGCTGTCCCCACCGTCGCACAGGTCTCCTCGGGAATCACAACCCTAATGAATCTCGGTGCCGGGGACAGCCCCTGTGGGATCTAAGTCATCAAGGAAGATTTCCTTCAGGAAGTGAAAGCTGGATGGACCTAGATGGTGTGTAGGAGAAGAACAGGCAGAGAAAGAGCGTGTGCGGAAGGTGGCGGCGGGAGGAACCCTCTTGCCAGCATTTAAGGAACAGCAGAAACTGGCAGAAGCCACTGTGGCCTGGGTCCAGAGGCCTCTGGGGGTGGACGATGTGGGCTGAGGCCTGGGGAATCAGTGGGACCTCAGTTGACAGGGCCTGGAAGTGCGGATTGCAGAATTGGATCTTTACGTAAGAGGAACTGGGGAAGCCCCAGAGGCAGGATGAGATACGATCAGGTTTGGGTTTTGAAAACACCAATAAGGCAAGTGTGCAAAGAACAGAGGAGAAGGAAGCAAGAGAGGACTGAGATCAGCTGGGAGCTCCTGCAGAGGCTAGAGATATTAGTGGTCCAGGCAAGAGATTGTCAGTATTATTCCCAGCCACGGAAGATTTGCCTGTTGTAGGTCTTTCATGGTGAAACGTAAACTTATTCTTGGAAATTAAAGATTCAAGCACTGAATGTGGTAGGCAGGGGCTGAAACGGTTCGTAACCTCTACCTGACTAACAAGTGCCAGCCTCCCTTTCATGTCATGGAAGATGCGACAGAGAACAGGCTCCCAGGCCATTCTACCCCACTTCCAATCACATAACCAGCGTGTGGTTGACTGTGTGATTGGAAAGGGGGTAGAAATAGAAGTAACTGGACTTGAGAAATATTTAAGCAGCAAAAAATTGGCAAGTTATTTTGCAGTTCCAAGAATACACTTTCAGTAAAACCGCTATTAAAGTCTAGATTTATCTAAGGGTAAATTTTGTGATATAGGGCTTATAGGCCATATAAGAAAATTTTTTACCAGTAAAATAAAGTTTGAATTTGTTTTTATTTTGCTGTAACAAAGGCAATAAAGAGAGGAAGTCTCTCAAATATTTAAAAACTTTTATTTTTACTTTCAGAGAATTTGAAGGCATACAGATGAAATCTGACAAGACATGTGAATTTATAATTCTAAAAATAATTTCACAGCAGAGAGAAAGCATATACCTAGATAGGTACACATTTATTACAATATAAAGACATAAATGTATATTTCTGAAACATTCTAAAAACATAATGTAGGAAGAAATATTTATCAAATATACAGAATTATATACAGTATGCATTTAGGAAAAGCAGTAGTAAAAATATGCACAAATAAACCATCTGTAAACACAATTTTTAAGTCTTACAAGTATTACATGCATTTCTCTGCATTTTACATTTATGAAATCATATTGTTCCTAGGAGTTCAAATCACAAAACAAATGTTATATAGCAGATCTCTAACTTTTGCATGCTTTATAATTGTCCTATTTAATAGAAAAATTATGGCATGGGAAATCATTTTATAATATTAAAGTCACATTGAATATTTTAAAGCTGTGACTAAACTTCGAAACATTGCCCTCCACCACAGACCCTAAATCAAGTACTGCAAATATTAAAAAAAATGACTGAGGCAAATTACCATTAGAACACACACACATACACAGACAAACACACAGACACACACACACGCACGTCTGTGCTTCATATGCACATACACAATTTAAAAATTGTTGCTTCATCCTTACCCTAATGTCATAAAGGAATCACATTAAAAAAATAAAGAATTTTAAGGTCCTCTAACAAAATTATGCCCCAGTGAATCACTAGTCTTATAAGATGTCTGACTTCATTAAAGTCCTTTTAAAAATAGAGGTGTTCTCTAGTTTCCCAATAATGTTTCTATTTCAATTCAGGAAGAACGCAATTTCATGGGAGGCTTGATCACTTTAACGATCATTTAGCTTGGCTTCCATTATTAAGCAGGCATTTCCCTAAGTAGTACATTAAAGCAGAGCTACAGTAAATGGATTGTCAGTATTACTCCCAGCCCCAGAAAATTTAGCTGTTGTAGGTCTTTCATTGTGAAATGTAAACTTATTCTTGGGAATTAAAGATTCAGACAGTGAATGTGGCAGCCAGGGGCTGAAACGGTTCGTAACCTCTCCCTTTCATGTCATGGAAGATGCGAGAGAGAACAGGCTCCCAGGCCATTCTAAGCACCTGAGGATGGCGCTGATGCAGGTGAAGTGTAAACCAGCAGTGAACCCTGTAGAATGCCTTGAATCCCAGCACTCAGTCCGCTTCCCTGAGTTGGCTATGACGTTAACAAATACCACGGTCTAGAAAGACAGTATAGCTTCTGGAACAATTTTGCAGAAGAAAAAATATCAACACCTGGGCCTAAATATTCTTTATAAGCTATTGTATGATGTGGGCTTTTGAAGTTTGCGTTCCGGTAATGCAGAAGCCGTAAGCACCATTTTTGCAGAAAAGTCGAAATGGCTGTTTTGGTCTTGGTTAAAAAAAAAATCTGAAAAAAAAAAAGGTACACCGTAATTATATATCAAAAAAATGTATTTAAACAAGACAAATTATTAGCCAAAAAAAAAAAATGCTAAAACTTAAATTGCCATGGGCTTTTACCAAAGGTGCAGCTTACTGTGATAAACATGCACGCTGTCTTGGCTGAAGACTGGGGTCTCACCACTAAGCTAGAACACTTTCCTTACCCTACTTGATTCAGTTCTGTTGGTTGGGATGCTCAGAATTGGACAAATTTCATAACAGCATCAGACACTTGGTAGAGGAATAATAATGTATTCATTTGGGCCTTGTTCAGAAATTTTATCTGTAATTGCATGTTTCTCTAAATAATCTACCAATTAGCAAATGCTCCTGAACTTGCCACTGGCAAACAGTATTTTCTCTCCAGGCAAATCCCAGGAGGCGCTGCTAACAGAACAAAATGATAGAATCTGGGTTTAAATGCTGACATGTCACTCTCTAAAGCCATATGTTACAAATGTCTTAGTTCCACCACCGGGGGTGGTGGCTCACGCTTGTAATCCCAGCACTTTGGGAGGCCAAGGCGGGTGGATCACGAGGTCAGGATTCGAGACCAGTCTGGACAACATAATGAAACCCCATCTCTACTAAAAATACAAAAAGTTAGCCGGGCATGGTGGTGGGCGCCTGTAATCCCAGCTACTCGGGAGGCTGAGGCAGAAGAATAGTGTGAACCTGGGAGGCGGAGGTTGCAGTGAGCCGAGATTGCGCCACTGCACTCCAGCCTGGGGGACAGTGTGAGACTCTGTCTCAAAAAAAAAAAAAAAAAAAAAGAGCTTTCTTAGGCTAACTTTTGATCACTTCAATAGTTTTGAATTCATTTTAATGCCTATTAGGAGAACATAACTAGACTTACTAACTCTTAATTTCATTAAGGAAATTATTACTCAGCACAAGGCCAACATATAGTATTAGGCTTATGTTAATTTAAAGGAAATAACTCAGTAAGTATTGAAATAAATAGCAGTTGGTTGGTATATGGATATGGCAAAAGTTGTGGAGGGAACATGAGAACTCCTCTACTGTAAGAAAAAGCATTGAATGGCATACTGCAGAAAAAATATTCTATTGTGTTCAATACAGGCTGATAAATACATACACTTATCGTACAAGTCATTTCATAACACAAACCTAGACCCTAGGGCTAAATAAAGTCTACCACTCGTGTTTTGTAAAATTTATCGGAACACAGCCTTTGTAGGCAGAATAACGGTCCTCCTAAAATGTGACTGCTCTAATCCTTGGAACATGTGAATATCCTACTTTATATGAAAAAAAGGGCTTTCCAGATGAAATTAAATTTATGAACTTTGAGGTGGGAGACATGATCCTGGATAATATCTTGTCAGACAGAAGCCATATAAGAAGAAAGAGAGATTCAAAGCATGAGAGGGACTCAACCGACCATTGCTACTGGCTTTAGATGGGGAAGGTTTCATGAACCAAGGAATATGGGAAATTTCTCAAAGTTGAGTATAGCCTTCAGCTGACAGCAGCAAAAAAAATAAACACATCAGTCCTGTAACCATGAAGAATTAAATTCTGCCAACAACCCAAACTAGCAAGAGAATAGATCCTCCTCTAGAACCTCCAGAAAGAGCCCCGACGACACGATACTTTTAGCCTGGAAGAGCCTCATCAGACTTCTGATCTACAGAACTGTAAGATAATAGATCTGTGTCGTTTAACTCACTAAATTTTAGTAATTTGCGGTGGGAGCAATAGAAAGCTAGAACATCAGCCCACTCATTAGTTTACAAACTGTCTGTGGCTGCTTTCATGCTCCAAGGTAGTATTAAGAGGATGTGACAAAGACTGTTTGGTCCACAAAACCTAAAGTATTTGCCAACTGGCCCTTCACAGAAAAAGTTTGCCAAGCCTTACTATTCACATGCAAAAACCATGAACAGCTGCTAGCATTTACTGAACACTGAATTGATGCCAGGCTCAGGAATAAGTATTTGGTATTCACATTAAATTTTTGTGATACACACTCTTTGGGTCATCATTTTACAAATTAAAAAAAAAAAAAAAGGAAGCAGAGAGTTTAGGGAACTGCTCAAGGTCACCCAGCAAATTAGAGGTGAGCTGGGATTCAAACCCCAGCCTGGCTGACTTCCCAGCATAGCTCATCCCTCGTCATTCTCCCTACCTTGCAGAGGATAAGGAATCGCCTAGATGCTCACCTGAGCCATCTTATCGCTGGAAAAACACGATGGGGAGCTCCCGGCTGGGCACCAGGGTGCCTGAGTGTAGCATCTCAACAGGCTCGTTGTCTGTGGCCTGGATGTCATATTTGCGGACAATCTGCAATGCGCATGCACACAAAAACAGAATTACCCCTCTCTTCTTCTGCCTTGTGAAATAGCACAGAACATAATTGCAGAAACCGGTAAAGGTTTTACCCAACAAAGAGCCAAATGCAGCTGAAGCTCAGCTAATCGGCGACCAATGCACATTCTTTTTCCAATGCCAAATGGAAGATGCGCAAAGGGATTAATTTTTTCCTTCTCCTGAAGCCAACGTTCAGGTCTAAACTGACTTGAATCTTCAAAATTGTCTTCATCGGATCCCAGCACCTGGGTATTTAGCATCAGCACTGTCTAAAAACACACAGAAACACATAGTATTTAAAATAACCAGAAGATACCTTTGAATGACAACATTTACAAAAGTTGTCACCTTACAAATCAAAAGCCAAATCCACAAATGTATAATAATGATGATTGCCAATATGCATGGAGCGCTTAAAATGTGCCAGGTAATAAATAGATAAAGGGCTTTAAAATTGTACACCACACTCACAACAATCCCGCGCGGCAGATTCTGTTATTAAACCCCTTTTACGGATGAAGTTGAGGCTCACAGAGATTATGTAACTCACTCAAGACAACACAGATAAAGGTGAGACTGAATCCAGGTCTCTGTCTCCATAGCCATTAATTCTAATTCTATACTATGCAACATTCACTACCATCTCTGTATTTCCAAAATGAATATTTTCCAGTGCAAAGTCTAGGGAGATCTGACGAATATTTGCAAAGTGTATCTTCCAAGGTTTTGTAAGGTGTAGAATATACAAATTCGACTTACTCCTTTGGGTAAAGCATATTCACCCAGAACTGTTGCCTTATCAAGAGTCCGAGTTGTAAATGGTACACTCGGCGTAAGCCTGAAAACATAAAATCAAAGATGTCAAGGTGAGCACGAGCACCGTCTAAGTTCTCTCTGAAGTGTCAGTGGGAATGCAGATTGGATTAAATAAGTGCAGCCCAAGTGCATACTCAGAAAGGCAGCATAATCACAGATCTTCCTAAAGAAGTTGTCTTTTTCTTCTCAATAATTGTATCTCTTGTTCCTCTCATCTTCTTGAGTCAGTTAAAACCCCAGTGCAAGGGTGTTTAGTAAACTGTTAACATTGGTTTTCTCCGTACTTCACTCCAGACTTCAATTTGTATGTTTCTATGCTAGCTCTTGAAGCGCGATGTTTGTTCTGTTTCTCCTATGTACTCTTGACAAAGTTGACAGTATCCTTCTCATCCTAAAATGTTGTGAGTTTTGTTTTCCCAAAAGGATGTGAAAAGAATTTCCAAAAAATGTTTTATACCGGAGGCTCAAAACCAAAGCTGTCTGTACGTCCTATTACATAACAATATAGCTCTTTTGTGAGCTTCCATCTCATAGCCTTCAATCATGCCCCTATCTTAATTAGTGCTTATAGCGTTCATTAGAGTAGCAAGATTATCGAATTAAAGGGGAGGGCACTGACCTTCCAAGATTTAATAGAATTTGCCCAAATGATTTAGGAAATGAGTGCCAGAAAAGAAATATGGCTCCAAAGATTTTTTTGCAGTGTGATAATTGTTTCTAATTAGCTAGGGGAAGCTGTCCATGAGTAGGGGACCCCTTGCTTCATAATTAAGAGAACAGTGGTCTAACACATTTATATTGGCTCAGAGATAGGCTCTTACCTCATAGATTCTTTCAGACAGGCTTTCAAATATGGCATAGTCCCCAAATCTTCTGCCCGTGGCACCTGATTCTCAGGTAATACACTTTGAATTTCCTTAAAAAGCTTTTGTTGCACTTTTGGATTACGGGATAAATTGTAGAGAATCCACATGAGACTGTTTGCTGTCTGCAAGCCAAATGGACATAAACTTGAGTTTTTGTAAATAACTGCATTAAACCACTATTAGCTGAAAAAAGGTGATACCTACCACCTTATTCTGCAAATATGTTAGTGAAGCTTCTTCATGTGTCCTTATAGCTATGCCTTGAGACAAATCCAATATATAAAAAAGCAGATTTATTTCATAAAACGTATCAATTAAGGATATATTTTAAATTAATTACTGAGGAAACCAAAGTATAATCCTTTAATCAGCTGCTTTAGAACATTTAAATACAGTTTTGTTTTGTTTTGTTTTGTTTTTGCGATGGAGTCTCACTCTTGCCCAGGCTGGAGTGCAGTGGCACCAGGTCAGCTGACTGCAACCTCCGCCTCCCGAGTTCAAGCGATTCTCCTGCCTCAGCCTCCTGAGTAGCTGGGAGTACAGGCGTCCACCACCACGCCTGGCTAATTTTTGTATTTTTAGTAGAGATGGGGTTTCACCATGTTGGCCAGGCTGGTCTTGGACTCCTGACCTCAGGTGATCCACCCGCCTTGGCCTCCCAAAGTGCTGGGATTACAGGTGTTAGCCACTGCGCCTGACCTAAAATATGGTTTGACACAATAGTTGTTCGAACGCAAATGAGTACATGTAAAACTGGTGAAATGAGAATATTAGCGGGTTAAATCAATGCCAATTTTGGGATTGTGACAACGTTTTCTTGTTAGACAGGATGTTACTATTAGGGGAAATGACGGATGCAAGGGATCCCGCTCTATTTTTTCTTAGAACTGAATGTGAATCTACAATGATCTCAAAATAAACATTTAATTAAAAGTTGCTTGATACAAAAAACATTGATATAAAAATGGAGTAAACAGAGAGGGATGATGATCCTCAGGGTGTTGCTAATGAGAGGCTTTAAGAAAATGTTATAGTGGGAATGGACAAGAAACGGCATTTCTGAAATTTAAAAGTTCCTTTGGCCACACCCTAAAAAGTTACCACAAAAATAAACAGGCACTATCTACACTCGGGGTTTCAACCACATGTAAAGAGCCCTCATACGAGGGTGCCAACACCAAAATAAGAAATTCAAGCATTGAGTTGAGTACTCCAGCTACAGTTTCTGACAAAGGCCTACGCCCTTTTAAGTGGCATCTTTTATTTTCTCTGCACAGGCAATGACTGGAGAAAAAATATTGGTGGAAACAGCCAGTGTAGCTTTAAGCTACATAATATTCACCACTAGTATTCATATGTAGTTATTTTTAGGCCGTACTTCGCTAACTTAAGCCAAATATTCCCTGAAAATGATCATTGTGTCCACCTCTGCAGACATGAAGGCGCTGTTGCTAAGTGCCATGTGCCACTCACACAAATGAGCAAAGTGCACGACCATTCAGGGACGATGGTTATTTATTATTTTTGGAAGAAGATGCCTCCAAGGCAGGCTTCTTCATGTCAGAGGACTGGCAGCCTCGGCTGCAAATAAACTATAGACGCCATGATTGTAAGAGTCTAATTTACAAAACAGGAAGAGGGTGTAGCCATCAAATTAGATACACTTTCAAATGGCTCTGATTTTCCAAATGTGACTTTCAGAATAGCCAGGACCAAAAAAGAAATGGATTTAACCATATCAGTGAGTCCCTCACCGCAAGTACCAAATAGAGTTTCCAAAAGGCAGATAACTGTAGCTTTTACCAAAGCCATGTAAGACAGTCTGAGCCTGTAGGGAAAACTGCAGGGGCTAAGCTGCAGCAGCTGACTTGAGGGGAAGTGGCCTGGAAAACCTCGGGGGCACAAACTGTCCTGGACTGACCTCCGTGGAACAGACCGAGCTCACTGACTGGCCTGCTGCACCCACTCTCTTGGCTAAGTTCATCATTCTCCATCCACCAGCCAGAGCCCACTTTTAAAAACATAAATGATCAGGTGATTCCCTTGTTTAAAATGCTGCAAGAGCTTCCCATCACAGGTGCAATCAAATCTAATGCCTTACCCAGGCTGGGCTCACAAGACTCTGACTAACAAGGCTCATCCAATTCTCCAGTCTCAGCTCTGACCACATTTGCTAGTTCTCCAGCTCCATCCCTCTTTCTGCCCCAGGGCCTTTGCATGGGCTGTTTCCTCTACCTGCAGTGCTCTTCCACCAGGTCTTTCTGTGTGGCTGGCTCTTCTCATCATTCCAGAGTCAGTTCCAGTACTGCTTTCTCAGACAGGGCTCCCCTTTAATCATCTCCACCCCTCTATATTACACCATCCTGATGGCGTCCTCTGCAATCCATACCACTATCTAAAGTGACCACATCTGTTTGTTTACATGGCTACTGTCCGTCTTCCCCACTTGCATACAAGTTCCATGAGAGTGGGAACCCTTGTCTCTGGTTCATGGTGGTCTCTCAAGAACCTGGAACAGTCCCAGGCATACAGTAGGCGCTCAGTAGTTCCTGAATTCATTTATTCAACAAGTATCTATCAGCCACTACTAGATGCCAGGTACTGTTCTATGTCCTGGAATCACGGCAGTGGATAACCCTAAGCCATTGCTCTCAGAGAGGTCACATTCCAGTTGAAAATATAAAAGAATAATGGGTGACACTTTACTTTCACCGCTGTAAGGAGCCTCCCAGGGTAAGTAGTTCAATAGGAAAGTGAGCGAGGATGGATTCCCACTTTCAACAGCCTTCTGGAGCATGAGGAGAGATGAGAAACTCGCTATCTCCTGATATAGAAAACCTACCTTTACCTCAGGCAAGAAACAGCACAGAAGGGGAAACACATGGAAAATAACTGCTTTACATTTTGCTTAGGAACTTTAAGATGCATGAAGTAAATGTTGCACTTAGGAGGAGGTTGGTGTGCGTCACTCCCATCACAGCTCAAACCAGTATCCAGGTCAATTCAACCTACCTGAATGCCTATGGCAGGGTTGGTCTGTACTTAGTATCTACTATCCCCTAGGAACTATCGGCCACATCAGAGACAGAATTTTGGTCTTTACAATGAGCTGTTTCGTTTCAGTTAAAATCCACTTGTCCCAGACTCTTTGGGACTTTGTTTACAATTCTAAGCGATAAAAATATTGGCTTGAAAGAGAGTATGCCCTTTTTTTTTTTTTTTTTTTTTTATAGTAAGTAACAGCCACAGTTAGGCACTTTGGGGTAACATGTACAACCGAACAAAATACATCCAATTTTGAAAAATCTGGATTCCGTATCTTGCCAGGGCAGGGAACTTTACTGCTCCTGAACTCCCGCAGCAGCGTGCGTGGACTTCATGGCACTCGTCACATCCTACTCTGGGTTTTTTTCACTGGGGCACACGAAGTCTCCTCCTACCCAGTGTTTAAGCACAAAAGGCCATGCACGGATGCACAGTGGCATCTAGTATGAGACTTTTCATTTTTGTGAAGTTGGTGCTCAGTGAATCCCGGTGACATGAATGAGATGAATTACTATTTAAAATCTGTCATCTAAAAATTGTACAGACTGTTCATTTAGCAAACTCAAATCCAGCCCACCCTTACCGTTTCCACTGCAGCCAGCTGGAGCTCGGTGACAGCAGCATACAATTCTTTCTTTGAAAGCCGATTCTGGTGATAAATGTCACAAAGGAAATCTGCACTAGGCTGCTGAGAGTACTTCTCTAACCGGTTGTCAACACAAGATTTGACTATTAGAGCAGAGAAGAAAGAGAGGAAGTCAGCTGAAAATGAGGATGAGGAAAATCACAAAAGAAAATCTCAGTCCAAAATCCTTCTTGCAATATCTAAATAGTCTTTTCAGGAACACTGACAATTTGTTACACACACTAATTATTGCCTTCTTGTTAAGTCTGCAAGGATTTTTCAATACCCACATGAGTGAGGCTTCTCAAACTTCAATGTGGATAGGAATCACCTAGGCATCTTCTCAAAATGCAGAATCTGAATCAGGGCTTGGGTAGGCCTGGAACTCTGCATTTCTAATAAGCTTCTAGGTGATGCTGATGCCACTGGGCTGCAGTCATAGTTTTGAGTAGTAAGAGTTTAGATCTTGGGAGAAATAAGCGTAAAAGAAGGTAGGATTTGGGCTCACTTTCAGAATCCAACTTGGACCCAGATATTACTAAGCACACATACCCCACATACGCACAAGTACACTGTCCATCCATGTTGACAATAATGGTAAAAATTTCTAATATTTACAACATAAAATGTAGGCGTGCACCTTCCTCACTATTAAGCAAACAACCACCAGGCTTATTATAATAATGAAGATGGTAATAATAATGGTGATCACATATGGCACAGCAGTTAGTTCGAGTCCAGGAAGCCCTCTGTCTGGCTTCAAACCTTGGCTTTGCCATCACCTGGCATGCAATCTTGGGAACGTTTGCTAACTTCTTTTTTTTTTGAGATGGAGTCTCACTCTGTCGCCCAGGCTGGAATGCAGTGGCGCGATCTCGGCTCATGGCAAGCTCCGCCTCCCAGGTTCATGCCATTCTCCTGCCTCAGCTTCCAGAGTAGTTGGGACTACAGGTGCCCGCCACTACTCTCAGGTATTTTTTTTTTTTTTGTATTTTTAGTAGAGACGGGGTTTCACTGTGTTAGCCAGGATGGTCTCAATCTCCTGACTTTGTGATCCGCCCGCCTCGGCCTCCCAAAGTGCTGGGATTACAGACATGAGTCACGGCGCCTGGCCACGTTTGCTAACTTGTATGTGTCTCAGGTACCCCTCTCAGGGCTAACAAAAGGACCTACCTTATAGGTGTGTTGTGAGGATTAAATAAATGTATAAGTGAACAATGCCTAGCATCAAATATTCCCCTTTGTCATGTAGCAGAAACAGCTCTAGTCCACTGAGATTCTGTGATATGCCAGGTTTTTATGTTAACTATAATCTGTATTAGACCCAGAAACAGTTACATTGAGGTAGGTACTCTTATTATTATGATTATTTATTATTATTATTAGTCCATTTTAGAGACAAGGCAACTGAAGATGAAAAGGTGATTGCACATTTGGCCAAGCCACCACAACCAGTGACAGAGCTCAACTTGAACTCAGGGTTCCCTGACTCCATAAATTTTACTTTTTCTTTTTTTGAGATGGAGTCTTACTCTGTCTCCCAAGCTGGAGTGCAGTGGCGCAGTCTAGGCTCCCTGCAACCTCTGCCTCCCAGGTTCAAGCAATTTTCCTGCCTCAGCCTCCTGAGTAGCTGGGATTACAGGTGCCCGCCACCACTCCCAGCTAATTTTTGTATTGGTAGTAGAGACTGGGTTTTACCATGTTGGCCGGGCTGCTCTCAAACTCCTGGCCTCAAGTGATCTGCTTGCCTGGGCCACCCAAAGCGCTGGGATTATGCGGGGGAGCCAGTGTGCCCTGCCAGATTTTACTTTTAACCACTCTTAATTCCCAAAGAAGACTATAGAAAGCTTGTTACTTAGAATTTGTGTATGCCGGCGCAATCCCAAAACACCTGTGTTTGCAAAACCTAAACGTGGTGATGAGGCCCAGGAGATCACTCCAGACCTTCTCTCTGAAGCTCCAGACACAGGGATGCCGGGCTGGGTCTGGCTGGATGTGAAGGGCGGCCCTTTACCTGACTTGAAAATGGTGTCCCAGGCCAGAGTGTGGTCCTGCCAGACCTTGGTGTTGAGGCTCTTGTGCAGCTCGACTGGAGTGACCATCATTCTCCCAAACGTGCTCATCATCTGAGAGAAATGCAAGCACCTTTTTATTCTGAATTCTCCGTCTCTCAAAGACAACATTCGTTCTGGAAGAAGAACATTCTAAACCACAGCACCCTGCACTTTTTAAAAGGCTGGAATTACAAGGACGCCCCCGGCTCTCTCTGCACTGGTCCTGGGAGCAGTGCCCACACCCCACCTCCACCTCCTTTCAATATTGAAGGTAATGTGGGGGATGACTTTCCACTGGATGTGTTTGATAAAAAATTGCAATCTAATGACTGAGTTGTAAACAAAAAAAGAGGAAAAACGATAACTTTCATATTCACTTCAATTTCTAATAATTTCCAAGCTTCAGTGATTTCCAAACCAATTTCAGTGTTTATCCTATCTACACACCACCCAAACTATTCAAAACGGTACAATCTGAAAAATTTTGGGTTCCTTTTAAAAAGTATTTTAAATCAACTGATCTTTAATTAAAATAGCTATTTTAACCTTGCCTAATCAAAGAAATAATGGATTTAATGCGCTTCTTTATGTTACGGGCATATATGCAGGGGTCCCCAACCCCCAGGCCATGCACCAATACTGGTCAGTGGCCTGTTAGGAACTGGGCCGCACAGCAGGAGGTGATCAGCAGGCCAGCAACATTACCACCTGGGCTCTGCCTCCCGTCAGATCAATGGCTGTGTTAGATTTTTACGGGAGTGCGAAGCCTACTGTGAATTGCCTATGCGGGGGATCTGGGTTCCACACTCCTTAGGAGAATCTAGTGACTGATGGTCTGTCACTGTCTCCCATCACTGCCAGATGGGACCTTCTGTCACTGTCTCCCGTCACACCCAGATGGGACCTTCTCATTGCAGGAAAACAAGCTCAGGGCTCCCACTGATTCCACATTATGGTGAGTATGTAATAATAATAGAAATAAAGTACACAGTAAAACGTAATGCACTTAAATTATGCTCCCTCCCCCACCCCACCACCCTGCCCTATCCACGGAAAAATTTGTCTTCCACGAAACTGGTCCCTGGTGCCAAAAACATTGAAGACAGCTGCATAGATGCACATCAATATACTAAAATATATAAGGCACATTAAAATGAACACTTAACTACAGAAATAAAATACGTGTATATGCCAGTTTTTGGGAAACACTGTGAAGTTCTGTAAAAATCGATCTGTAAAACATCAATCAAGAAAACGGCTCTCTTAAAGAGACGGCTTACTGTTTTGATGGCCATGATGAAGTTCATAGCTTCATCCCCTGCATTCTTCTGGAGAAGCCCAAATCTCTTCTCGTATAACACGAGGCAGATACCTGTCATTTAAAATAATCATCACTTTACACAATCACAGCAATGCTGGAGTCTATGTTTAGCTGGCTGTTAAAGACTCAATTCCATGCCTCTTAAAAGTGTGGGATTTTCTGAGAAAAGGCAACAGTGCAAGAATATCGAGGAAAAGCAAAGAGTCTGAGAGAAAGGGGACACAATCACTCTCTTTTTCTAGAAATTATCTCCAGGTCCAATGACTCATCACCTTAGAACGTGCTGATCAGAGATCCACTGTCCTGAGTCATGTAAGTCACACAAGAGATCCAGTGGCCCCAGCAAAGGTGCCGCAGGGTCAGGTCTACGCTATGCCTCTAACTCAGCTGTGTTTTTTTTTTTTTTTTTGGAGACAGAGTCTAGCTCTGTCGCCCAGGCTGGAGTGCAGTGGCCAGATCTCAGCTCACTGCAAGCTCCGCCTCCCGGGTTTACGCCATTCTCCTGGCTCAGCCTCCCGAGTAGCTGGGACTACAGGCGCCTGCCACCTCGCCCGGCTAGTTTTTTGTATTTTTTAGTAGAGACGGGGTTTCACCGTGTTAACCAGGATGGTCTCGATCTGCTGACCTTGTGATCCGCCCGTCTCGGCCTCCCAAAGTGCTGGGATTACAGGCTTGAGCCACCGCGCCCGGCCTCAGCTGTGTTTTTAGAGTCACTTATTGGATTCTACTGCCTGACATAATGAATTGGAAGCCATTCACCAGAGGAGGAGAAGGGAAGGGAATAATTATGTTCTAAACACCCATTACATGCCAGGTACTGGACTAGCACTTCACATAGGGTTTTATTTTTTCTTCCATTTCATCATCTTATTTAGAAGGAACCTTTTTAAAAATAAAATTCTCAACTCTTCATTTCAAAACATTTTACCTACAGAAAAGTTGAAGGAATGGTAAAATGAATACCTGTATCCTCTGAACTCATCAACATCTTGCTGCCATTTCTTTCTCTTTGTGTGTATGTATGCATACAAGTGTATACGTGGCTGTGTGTGCTGAACCATTTGAAAATAATTTTGAGCTCTCAGGACACTTCACCATTAAATATTTAGCAGTAATGTCCTAAGAATAAAGCATTCTCCTACATAACCACAATGTCATTAACATCCCTGAGAACATTAGCAACCATTCCATAACAAATCGACTGTGTCCCATTTTAAAATGTTCCCCATTGTCCTAAAAATTATCTCTTGTAAGCTTTTTTTTTTTTTTTTTTTTTTTAAAAAAAAAAGGACACAGGGCCAAGCATAGTGGTTCACATCTGTAATCCCAACACTTTAGGAAGCTGGGGCAGGCAGATTGCTTGAGCCCAGGAGTTCGAGAACAGCCTGGGCAACATGGCAAAATCCTGTCTCTACAAAAAAATAAAAATAAAAAATTAGCCAGGCATGGCTACATGTGCCTGTAGTTCCAGTTACTCTGGAGGCTGAGGTGGGAGGATCTCTTGGGCCCAGGAGGCCGAGGTTGCAGTGAGCCAAGATCGTACACTGGCCACTGCACCCTAGCCTTGGTGACATAGTCTAGAAAAAAAAATTATACAGGATTACTGCAGCCACCTTTTTAGTGGTGGATAATTGGCTCTTGACTTATAAAGTGGGAAACTAGGATTAAAAAGGTAAACAACCGGCCTAAAATCATAAACCTGAGGAGTGAGAGTCAATTAGCTTAGTCAGCAGCCACATACAACTTTTCCAACTACATCTGTGTTTTCCAAACTCTACTCATTTCTTCCCAACCTTTCAAGGTTTTGCCATATTTGTGTTCCACAGTGGTTGGTAGGTACACCACTGGGAATATGTGAGACAGCTCTGGGTGGTACATGAACTTTAAAAATAATTAGTTACCCTGAGGGGCCCGATGGCTCATGTCTGTAATCCCCGTACTCTCAGAGGTCAAGGCGGGAGCATCATCTGAGCTCAGGAGTTTGAGACTAACTGGTGGCAAAACCCCATCTCTACTAAAAAACACAAAAGTTAGCCAGGCATGGTGTCTCACGCCTGTAATCCCAGCACTTTGGAAGGCCGAGGTAGGCGGATCACAGGTCAGGTGTTCGAGACCAGCCTGGGCAACATGGTGAAACCCCATCTCTACTAAAAAATACAAAAATCAGCCAAGCATGGTGGCGTGCACCTGTAGTCCCAGCTACTCAGGAGTCTGAGGCAGGAGAATTGCTTGAACCCAGGAGGTGGAGGTTGCAGTGAGCCAAGATCACACCACTGCACTTAAGCCTGGGGGCAGAGTGAGAGTCTGTCTCAAATAAGTAATAAAAAAGTTATGTATTTTTATATTTATCTATTTATGGCCATATTTCTGACCTTGAATTTATGGAAGTGTTATAGGTTTTCCTTCTCTCTCTTCCAACAGCAGCCACAGTGATCCTCCCAGCAAATCTGCCCATATCGCACTGCTGCTGAATACAATCCACAGCTCCCAGTTACTTACAGGCTCATATTCAAACTCCTGCCCATACAGCTCTCCATGAGCTGGTTGCCGGCCCTCTCCCAGCCTCTGTTACAGGATATGCTTGTCATTCTGCACTTTTTCTGTAGGGACATCTTCCTTCCTCCCTTTTCAGCTGGTGAACTACTCAACCATCAGGTCTTAGCTGAGGGGCACCATCTCCGTGAAGTGACCCCTGGCCACGTCCGTCTTAGGTGGCCCTCTCAGATTCTCCCACAGCCCTGAAGGTCCTCAGCCAGGCGCTCTCCCACCTGATCACAGCTGCCTGCTCTCCTGCCTGCACCCCCATGGGCAGTGAGCTCTGCCCTTTATTTCCAGAGTAATCTTTGAAGAAAGTGGTCATGTCCTCCCCCCCTCACTTGCACCACCTGAGTCAGACGAGGAGTAAAGTCTTGCCAGGACCTATGAGCTGTGCCCTATTGGACGCCTGTCTTCTTTCTGACCTCATCTCTCACAGGCTCCCCTTCCTCCCGGCTTGTTCATTGTGATCCACTCACACCAGCACCTTGCAGTTCCTCAAACACGGTGCTCATGCTTCCCCCTCCCGGCATTTGCACTTCCTGTCTCTGCTGCCTGGAACAGTCCTCCACGGGTACCCTCGTGATTTGCTCCTTCCCTTCCTTTAGGACTTACCTCAAATGTCTCCTTACTAAAAAGGACTTGCCCCTCTTTCATTCTTTCATGTTCTTTCTTTCTTTCTTTTCTTCTTTCTTCTCTTTTTCCTTTCTCTTTTTCTTTCTCTCCTTCCTTCCTTCCTTCCTTCCTTCCTTCCTTCCTTCCTTCCTTCCTTCCTTCCTACCTCCCTCCCTCCCTTCTTTCTTCCCTCCCTCCCTCCCTTCTTTCTCTGTCTGTCTCTCTCTCTATCTCTCTCTCTCTCTGGAGACGGGGTCTCACACCATCACCCAGACCGTAATGCAGTGGTGCAATCATGGCTCACTTAAGCTTCAACCTCCCGGGGTCAAGCAATCCTCCCACCTCAGCCTCCTGAGTAGCTGGGACTGCAGGCATGTGCCGCCAACCCCGACTAATTTTTGTATTTTTTGTAGAGACAAGCTTTTGCTGTGTTGCCCAAGCTGGTCTCAGAATCCTGGGCTGGCCTCAAGCGATCTGCCCACCTCAGCCTCCCAGAGTCCTGGGATTCCAGGCATGAGCCACCGTGCCGACCTTCCATGCTCTTTCTTAACTCCCTTTCTGTTTTCCTTTACTCCCTGGAAGAGTGTATTTGAAAATGTGTTTACTTGTTGACTATCACCTTGTCTAGCATAGAAGCTCCCCAAGGGCAGGAAGGTTATGTGTTTTGTTCATTGTCATATCCCTAGTACCTAGCACAGTGCCAGACACACAGCAAATGTTCAACAAATGTTCGTTGTATGACTCCATAAACAATCCATAGTTCAAGGCATAACTTAAGCACCTAAAAGAAGCATTAAAAGGGCTGCTCTGGCCTTTCCCTAGGCAGCAATAATGCATGTTTACAAGGGTTGTCGAAAGAGCCGTGTTTTATCCGCAAAATCACCTGCAAAATCAATGAGCAAGACTATGACAACAACTTACTTTCAAACGACCATTTGTTCAGTTCGCTGTACAAGTCTTCAATGTGGCCTCTTTCATCACAGAGCTCATCTATTCTGCCCATAAAATCAGCCAAGACCTTCAAAGAAAACAACCGCAAAAGACACATTTTAAAGCCGTTGAAGGAAAACAGAAGTTTAAAGCTCACTGAGCTAACTTCAGGTCTTGCTACATTGAATATTCATTGGCCATAATGTTATTCATCCTGAAGTCACACTAATTATATATTCTCCCTGGAAATCCACCTCATCCCCTAGCGACCTCGTCCTGGGTTATTTCTTGAAGCCACCCTGAAGCTTAAGTTTCAGCTTTTGATCTAAAAATAATTCTGGCAATTTATGAAGAGGAAAACATTTTTTTTTTGTTGTTGTTTTTCTAATCAGAATGGGGGAATAAACCACAAAGGAATCAGCCAAGCGTCCCTGTTGGTCCAGCATCTCAAGGACTGTGATGAGGCAGCTATCCTGAGGTGTGCCTTTCCACATCTGGGCAAGGAAACGTCTCTTTATTGGTTGGTGGTTGTGTTAATGTTGAACTTGGAACCAGAAGATCCACCAATTCTGGACGCAGCTCTTTCCCTAAGTAGTCTATGACCTTGGGACAGTCACATAAGGCCTTTGGATGCCAGTTTCATAAACCAGAGTTTTCAATAACGAATGTCTCACATTTAATGAGGTCCACATGGTACCAAACACTGTACAAAGTGTATTGGCTGATCCTCCCACAACCCCATGATGTAGTAGGTACTGTCATTACTCATTTCCCATGTAACAGATGAGAAAGCTGAGGCTTAAAGAGGCCAAGTCACTCACTTATGCACACAGAGCTGATAAGTTGCCATCCTGGAGCCTGCCATGCGCTGGTGTGACCATAGAGTCCACATGTGTGGACTTACGTTGCATGTTTAATTTGCCCACGTAGTGCATTTAAAAGTTCTTTGAATTTGTTACCATTAAAAAATCAAGAGGTTTCGTATGAACATGTGGATTTACCACTACTAGTTTAACAATGTAAATAATAATTACGAGACTTGGAGACACGAGGTCTGCGTTCCGACATGGCAATCATTTGCTGGAACTGGGGCTGCTGTCCCTCCTAGGAGGGGCGCGCACTATCACGTTTCCTGAAATTTTTATTGGGTCTGCCTTATTATTTTATATTAGTCCCGTGGCCCCTGGAAGGTTCTGAGTTTGCAATCCTTCACCTATGTGATCCCATCTGGGGACACATCCAGTTCAAAATAAACATCCAAAGTGAACAGAAGTAGAAAGAGATTACTATATGCTTAAAACCCCCTTTGACTCTGTGCTGGCAAAGGGGCGATGTCCAGATACTTTAGTATGATACAAAAATATTGTTAAGACCTGTCCAGTATCATTTCAGAGAAAGCCTCACGTCAGCTACACTAAATGACTGAGTCTCTGAACACACCATGTCATTTCATGCCTCCCTGTTTTCAGAAGGCTATTGTCTCTGCCTTTCCCCACCTTCTCTGCCTTCAGACTCCTGCAAAACCTAGCTCAAATATCACTACTTAAGAACTTTACAAGGGTATCTCATTTAACTCTCACAGCAAACCCGTGCGGCAGGAACTGTTACTCCCATTTTGTAGATGGGGAAACTGAGGCTTAGGGAAGGTAAGTGGTATAGCCAGGTCTCATAGTCAGGGAGTGGAAGGCTGGGGCTCAAATCCAGGGCTGTAGAATACCAAAGTCCATGCTCCCCATTGCTCCCTCTTTGTGATATGACTTTAAAAGAGGGCGAAGGAGGGAGAAATAAGGGTTTGGTGGGGAGGAGGTTGTAGGAAGGAATGGAGAGAGAGAGAAGACCCCCCTTTGAATCACCCGAATTGCATGCTTTTTTCCTTTGTATTTTGTAGCGGTCACTTGAAGCTCCACCAATATCCCTATGTCCCCAAGAGCCCCAGGAAAGCTGGCCCCAGCCTACAAACCTCATTGATTTTGTTGTCCAGCTTCATCACTTCCACTGGTTTCATTAGTTTCTTTTGAAAGGCACTCCGGACCCGCTGCCAGTCTTCCCCTTCCCTGTGAGAGAAGCAGGAATACATTTAGAGCACATTGAAAAGAAAAGAAGGGAGATGCAGAAATACCCCCAGCTGCAACTTCAGGAACCATAAAATCAAATAAACACTGAGAATCATGCCGAGAAATATCCAGAGAATATTATCATTAGAATATCTGGGATAAAATAGTGATCGTATTTTGACAATAGTTTGACACTAGGATGCAAAAGCACCTAGTCAAAGACTGCACCAGAAAGTTGAAGTCCAGATAATTTGGGTTCAGGGGTTTTGAGGTGTCCTTGCAGGGAGTGGGGCTGGAAGGCCTGGGGCCAATTCCTAGCCGTAAAAAGGGGCATGTGAACACCCCATCACCAGCAACTCAGACCTGTTTGAGGAAAGAATCTTGTCTTCTTTCGACTAATTGGTGTGGGCTTCGTATTTACAAAATATCTCATATTTAGAATTTTACTATTGCCTCCAAATGATAACATACAGCCAGAGATTCACTGGAGTAATAAGCCTTTTGTGAACGTGTACTTGTATGCACCTGCCCCACAGCAGACCACACAGCCTGTGATGCACCGTGCATTAACAGGGTTTTCAATTCCTCATTATATCCTGGAAAATATAACTATTAGGCATTACAATTTGGGGGTAAAGGTGCTAACTTGTTAAATGCTAACAACTAAAAAGCAGAAGAATCACATCCCATTGTAGCATTTATCGACCTAAAACACAACTTTGATATCCCTCCTTATTCCACCTTTACAAGTAGAAATAAGGCATGCCCCGCAATCCTCTGCAGAAAAGGCCACTGTCAAAAGCAAAAGAGGTTAACTCCTGGCTCTTGAGCTTACAAGGTGTTTCAGGGAATTTTAAAGGACAATTTTGTTTGTATAAGATGTTTGCCTGGTACGCTGACTTCAGAACCTCATCCTGCCCAAGAGTCTGAACACCACAGTTTGTACAACTCTGTTTTGGCCTTTCTTTGATGGGAGGGTGTGGCCCTGCTCTGTTGCCAGAGAGAACGCAGGTGCCCGGTGCACAGCACAGCTTTTCCGTGGACCGACTCTAATCTATACAAGAGCTCAGGGTTGCAATGGCACCGGAGAGGGGCTTTGGTATCCGCCCTACATAAGAAGCATCCAACCCCAGGGAACTCTAACTCCACCTCTTCACAATTTCCAAGCGCCGTCAGGCTCATCAGGCCTGGCTGCATGCCCAGGTCCCTCGGATTGGACTCACAGGATCAGCAGCCCGTAACCTTCTTTGCGGTAATCGCGATAGGCCTTCCACGGTTTGATCTCCAGCCGCTGCGGGTACGCGCTCTCGGTGCGGTACAGCGCTTCCAGCAGGCATGGCGAGCCCAGGTGCACCGACTCAAAGGAACCCAACTTCATGCGGAAAATCTTGCCGTACTTCTTGTGGTACTCCACCTGCAGCGGGCCGGGCACAGCGCGGTGTCAGCGCGCATCCTCCGCCGTGGCCGAAGCGCTTTCCCTCCTCCCGCCTCCTTCCTCCTCGGGAAACGGGGTCCCTCACTGCCCAGACGCCGAAGCGCACCGTGCGCCGCGCACGTCGGGGAGGGTTTGGAGCGCCGCTGGGAGGGCGGAACAGGGAGGAGAAAGGGAGTCAGGGGCGCGAAAAGGTATTTACCAGGGTGTCGTGCTGTTTCTTGAGCCCCCCTTTCCAGAGAATCTGCAGCAGGCTACCCAGCAGTGGCCAGCTGGTGGGGCCCGGCAGGGCGGCCGCGTTCTGAGTCTCGCCACCAGCTGTCAGCGGGCAGACTGGCACCTCTCGCGGCTGAGGGGACGAGTACGCGGTAGATGTCACCGGTCTCGGGGGCTGCCTCGAACTGCGCAGCTGCTGCAGGAAGGCGGCAAGCGAGCGGCTCTTGCTGATGGGGGAGCTCATGGCAGCGGGGGACACCGGAGCGCGGGAAGGCACAGGGACGGGGTGGGGTGAGGTTGGTAGGAGGCGCTGGTGGGATTCGGAGCTTAAAGATTCTGGGAAAGGGAGGCAAAGAGGGCCAGCTGGTGTGATGGAGCGGGGTGAGGCGGGACAGGCAGCAGAAAGGACCTCGGCAAGGATGCTCGACGCTGCACCACGCGACAGCCTCAGAGCACTGGTGCCTCCTTGCGCTAGCCACAGGCGCTGGAAGAGGGCAGCCGGGGTCTGGGGACCTCTTGAAAAGGGAACGCTAGGAGTCCTCCTGTTGGTCTGCAAGGCTGACCTCTAGGGTCTGGCTGGAGCCACCGGGAGGAGGTGTCAAGGAGAGTAGATGAGATGCTGCTGGTGCCGCGTTTCCTCCTGTCCCTCTCCATGTTCCTATGTCCGGGGACCATGCATTTATGGAGACTGGGCATGCCCTGGGTGGCCAATGAGCACGCAGAGGAGGGCGGAGTGGCCCCCGGCTGGCCAGGCTCCGAGGGACGCAGGACCCAGAGGATGGGGGTGGAAGGAGGATGGAGTCAGCGAGGTGAGCGAGGGCATCCGGGCCTCAGGTGACCGGGGCTCTGTTCGCCAGGCGCGGGAGGTGGGGTGGGGGCGGCAGACTCCACCCCGGAGATAACCCCCGGGAAGGCACGCGAAGCCCGGAGTTCACCGGGTTTGCGCCGAACGCGCCTCCCTGCCCTCCCCTGGCTGGCAGGAGCCGGCAGCGGCGGCCGTAGTTGCCGCCCTGCGCTTGCACAATCGCGATGCCGGGCGGGTGAGGTCCACGAGTGCGGACCCAGAAAAGCTGCTGGCGTCTGCCAGGGGCCCGGGGAGCCAGATCCCCCCAGCCTGGACTGAAGTGTTTTTTTTTTTTTTTTTTTTCCTTTATTTTGGAGGAAGTTTGGCTTTCTGCGCCTCCCAGGGTGGGGAGGATTTGAGTCTTACTGAAATGCACCAGAAGAAGAGACTTTCTTAACTTGAGCAAGAAGGGGAGTTTGTAGAATTTCCTTCCTGCTGCTTCATGTTTGGTGGTTTTGCAGATTAAATGAATTAATGCACGTAAAGCGGCAACAACGAAGCCTTGTCCATAGTCAACAGTCAATAAAAATTAGTTGCTGTTGTTATTTCTTTAGGAAGTTAGGAAATGAAGCTTGAGAGCTTGGCTTGCACCCATGTTGCTTGAATTCAGGCTGGGCCACCTCCCGTATGTCCACCGCCCGTCTCTGTTCTTGTACACCGACTACCTTGTGCAAAGGAGGGGCACACAGAGCTCGAAACCACCGTCCCCAATACTGCCCCCCTCCCCCAAGGTGCGTCCTAGGCAGCTCCAGTGACAAACATACACAATTTCTAGAGTCATCGCGGCCAGCAAGAGTAGAACTCGCTTTGCTAATTCAGGAAGAGAAGCTGGAGACTTTTGTTGATTGTTTTAAAGTGGCTGGAATCCTTTCAACCTGATCCAATACAAAACTACCACCAGTCAGGGAGGAGCGGAGGGACAGTCTGTTTACTCGCCCTGCTTTTCAGTCACGTGTCTCGGTCATTTTTGCCCCCAGTGTTGGCAAATCCTTACCTGGTAAATTCTTTTGTAAGCCTCTAGTTTGTTTCTTAAAAATCTTTTGCGGATGGGCGCCTTGGCTCACACCTGTAATCCCAGCACTTTGGGAGGCCAAGGCGGGCGGATCACGAGGTCAGGAGATCGAGACCATCCTGGCTAACACGGTGAAACCCCATGTTAAATTTTTGTAAAAATACAAAAAATTAGCCGGGCGTGGTGGCAGGTGCCTGTGGTCCCAGCTATTCGGGAGGCTGAGGCTGGAGAACGGCGTGAACCCGGTAGGCGGAGCTTGCAGTGAGCCGGGATCTCACCACTGCATTCCAGCCTAGGAGCCAGAGCGAGACTCCGACTCAAAAAAAAAAAAAAAAAAAAAAAAAAATTCTTTTGCAGTCCAACTTGAGCTTGAACACCATGATTTCTGATTTGTCTGGAGGGGTTAATGACTGTTTATGTTAATAAAAATAATAGCTATTGATATAAACTTTGTGACTCTTATACATATTTACATATACATTATATGGTATATATGATACAGCATACACTATAGATTATGTTATATGCAATATACACTAAATATATATAATATGGTATAGATTGCATATAGTATGTAGATTCCATGTGTTATATAATATTCTCATGAAAGCTTTCTAGGGCTTATGATAAGTCAGGCACTGAGCTAGCCATTTTACATCAATTTTTCCATTTAGTTCTCATCTCAGCCCAATGTCAATAACATAAAATAAAATAAAAAACCAAAAAAAAAATCAAAGACAAGCAGACAAAAAAACCCTTGACTCTTACAGAGCTAAATAATTTGCCCAATGTCACAGACCTTACTATTGGCTCAGGTGGGATTCAGACCCAATATTTTCTGATTCTAGGCTGGGCCCTAAATAATACACCCATCCATATACATCATGCTGTGTTATGTCACTTTTTCTTAAACCAGAGTGTCTCAGAATATTGGAAGTATTTCTTAAATGAGAATTATCACCAAGAGGAAAGTGGGTGGGGTCAGAATGCCCACCATATCAGTACGTGTGGGGCAGTGTGAGGCAAACGTTTTGTGTACTGATGGTGGTGAAAAAGAATAGCTCTGGCTAAGTGTGGTGGCTCATGCCTGTAATCCCAGCGCTTTGGGAGGCCAAGGCAAGCGGATCACCTGAGGTCAGGAGTTCGAGACCAGCCTGGCCAACATGGTGAAAGCCCGTTTCTACCAAGAATACAAAAATTAGCCAGGTGTGGTGGTGCATGCCTGTAGTCCCAGCTACTCAGGAGGCTGAGGCAGGAGAATCGCTTG